>NC_022010.1:32576272-32589161 GCF_000317375.1 Microtus ochrogaster | reverse complement strand
GATGTAGAATTCTTAGTTCCTTCTCCAGGAGGCTCCCTTCTTGAAGAGAACATGTCTCCTTGGACTAACAAGTTTAGCTTTGTACTGGAGCCTCTGTGAACACCTGGGGAAGTACAGCAGTGTCTGTCGCTCAGATTTGTTTCCTAACACAAATACTTGAGTTCTGTTCTAAGAACTGAAGGGACACTGTCTCGGAGGGCTTCAGAAGTCCCAACACCTTTGTTTCGGTGCCCGTTGCGCATCTAGGGACAAAGGAAAACAAAGAGGGATTATCTTAAAACCTTTCACAGAGCTCTTGGGTTCAAGACCTGAGCTGGAACTGGAGGAGACAAAGCTTTAGGATAGTGCCTAGGGCAAAGGCCTGCAGGGCTCAGGGTAGGCAGCATGCCCAGCAGCATGCCAGGCAGCATGCCCGGCAGCATGCCCAGCCACATGCAGTGGACTGTTCAGGGACAGGCAGTGGTGTCCAGAGGCAGGCAGCTGTGCCATGAAGTGGGGAAGAGCTTAGTTACAGCCAACAGTGCCCACAGCCAAGCAGTGGTGGTTATGGCAGGCAGCAGAACTCAAGCAGAATGTGTTCCCTCAAGAGAAAGCGGTATTCATGGCAGGCAATAGTGGCCAAGAGATGGCAGCAATGCCGGAAGGTAGACCGAAATATTTTAAAGAGAAGAAACAGGATCCCAGGGGAAGCCAAGTGTCAAGTATCAGGCAGTCGTGGCCAGGGGGATGCTTTGGTCCCCTATTGAAAGGAGTAGTCCCTAAAGCCAGGCAGCAGTCACTGATGACGACACATCAGACAGCAGTGCCTGGGTACAGAAGGGACTGAGAAGTGTCCTGAGATGAACGGCGATATTCACGAAGAGGCAGGAGTCTCCACACTTAAACAGAAGTGTTTCAAAGAAGGGCACAGAGCTGAGGGGTGCGCAACTCTCTGCAGGGACACGTAGCTATGCTCAGCAACAAGCCGTGGTGGCCAGAGACAGAGAAAGATTCCTTGAAGAAGGGCATGGTACTCACATTGTCCCTGTGTGACTAGGTCATTCTTTGTTTTCTTATACATTTCTTATTACTTTAAAAAATACCAATCCAAATTCCCACTCCCTCCCCTCCTCCCATTCCCTCCACACACCCTCCCACCCTACCCTCCTCTAATCCTAAGAAAGGGTAAAAGTCCAAGGCCCTCCCCACTACATCTAGGCTGAGCAAGGTATACATCCAAAGAGAATAGGATCCCCAAAAGCCAGTACATGTAGTAGAGACAAATCCCATTGCCACTGCCAGTAGCCCCTCAGTCTGCCCCAACTGTCAACCACATTCAGGGGGACTAGTTTGATCCCGTATTTATTCATTCCCAGGCCAATTGGAGCTGGTGGGCTCCCATTAGCGTAGGCAAACTGTCTGAGTGGATGAACCCTTCATGGTCTTAAACTCCTTGCTCATACTCTCCCTCCTTCCACTCTTCAACTGGACCTGGGGAGCTCAGTCCAGTGCTCCGATGTGGGTCTCTGCCTCTATTGCCATCTGTTGTTGGACGAAGGTTCTATGGTGATATTTAAGATAATCAGACTAGGTGACTCTTAAGTAACGTGTACTCATGAGTAGCAGCTACTCTAGAGGACACTTTGAGAACTGAGCAGATTATAGGACATTTAACTAAAGACATCTGGGGACATCACATTTCAGAAGAGACAGGAAATGGTTCCTGAGGACATTGAAACCCAGAAACTACACGTAGCAAGGGGAGAGCTGCATTATCTTTTGTAGACAGTCCAAACTAACAGTTCAAGGCTAATTTACTTTGTGATGCAATGGAATGCACGCCCACAGTCAGCTTGTTATTCATGTGTCCTCAAACACAAGCCCAGGGAAAAGCTATTGGCAAGGGAACCTCAGCAGGAAGGGAGGGGAACAGGGGACCCCGAGTGGGCGGGGAGAGGTCAGCGCTCTCTTCCTTTACTGTGAGCGAGTAATGTTTTCTCCATCCAACATGTAAGGTCACTTCACTACAGCTGTTAGCCCATTTTCGTGCCCTGCACCTTGTCAGGTAGAGATAGCACAGCAGTGTCTCCAAGCCTATGCTCTCCTCCGCCGGTGTCAGATGAGTTCTGAGTCTCCCTCCACACTAAGAACATCTATACTCACTGGGGAGAGAATGCCTCTCTTCTTAGGCCCCCACATGCTTTTTCTTTATGGGGAGGACCATCTTGGGATACAGAAGAATAGCACCAGGAAACCCGATTCCCTGGAAATGGGCAAAGCCACTTTGTTATGCCCCAATGAAGACCAGACACCAAGCCCAGAACCACAGAACAAAACATACAGATTTGTCAAGGTCTGTCTAGATTCTAAGTGACCCTGTCCCTACACGCACATGTGCACGCGCGCACACACACACACACACACACACACACAAACAATGTTGGTTATTGGACCTGAATTTTTCACTACTTATTTTTCCTCAAGAAAAGGCATTTGTTAACCAATTTAATAAGCATGTTTAATAGCTGATTCCATTCTTCTGCTTTCTCTTGTGATAAACAACTAAAGGGAGGTGGGAGTGATAACCTCTCGGAGCTCATGTGACATGCTGTAGCAGCCCAGCTGGCACAGGACCTGCTTTTCCTGTCCTGAAGGAAGGAGCCAGGATCTGGCTCAGGGCTATATATACCCAGGGGAGGTGCTGGCGACACTGCCAGAGAAGAACGTGTGTGGAAGATGAAGAAGGAGAGGAGGGAGAAAATGATAGAAGCCAGACTTCGGGGGGAAGCAAACAACCTAACAAGGGACCCAACACGATGACAGCAGGACCAGAGCCATCTTCAGCAAGAACTGGGCCACAAGGTCTCATGGATTGGAAAGCCCTCACGCAACATCATGAGCTGTGCACTGGGAAGGAATCGGAGACCGTTTGTGAAGGGCGTGGTGGAGTAAGGCTGCCCTCCGCTGCTCACTGGCTGGGATCTGGACATCCTTGGTTCCCTGGTGATTCACCCAGCAGCAGCTTCAAAGTGCTCCATGGACCACTAGAGTATAATGCTTTCATGTCAGTTTCCCCATTGAGAAAGACGTTCTCAGCTTGTCATACTATAAAGTTCTTAAGGCAGCCATGCAAGAGAGTCTCTCTCTCTCCCTTCCTCCCTCTCTCCCTCTCTCTGCCTGAGACCACGGGCTAGAAGGAACACAGGGAACTCCTACCCAAGTCAAGAGGGATGACCCCAGCTAAGATCCTAAGCAATAGAAGAGAAGGTGCCTGAACTGACCTTACCCTGCAGTCAGACTGATGACTATCTTAAATATCACCATAGAACCTTCGCCCAACAGCAGATTGGAACAGAAGCAAAGACCCACTTCAGAGTGCTGGACTGAGCCCCCAAGATCCAGTTGAAGAGTGGAGGGAGTGAGAGTATGAGCAAGGAAGTCAAGACCATGAGGGGTCATCCACTGAGACAGTTTGCCTGAGCTAATGGGAGCTCACCAACTCCAACTGGACTGGGAGTGAACGAGCATGGGAACAAGCAAGCCCCTCTGAAGGGGGCTGACAGCTGGGGCAGACTGAGGGGCCACCGATAGTGACACTGGGATGTGTCTCTACTGTATATACCAGCTTCATGGGATCCTATTCTCTTTGGATGTAAACCTTGCTCAACCTAGATGTAGTAGGGAGGGTCTTGGACTTTCCACAGAGTGGGGTGCGTGGCACTTCCTTAGGGATGGAGAGGTCGGGAGGGAGGGTCTGTGGAGGGAGAGGGAGGGGACTAGAAGGAGGGGAGGGAGTGGGAATTTGGGGTGGTATTTTTTTAAGTAATAATAAGAAAGAAAGAAAGAAAAGAAAGAAAGAAAGAAAGAAAGAAAGAAAGAAAGAAAGAAAGGAAAAGAAAAATAACAAAGAAAAAAAAGAGAAAGGCAGGCACACACAGACCAGGCTAGCAGAACTGACTTAATAAACACGGGAATGAACTCAAACACAGACAGGAAAGTTTCTATCTGTGACTGTATTTGACCGAGTATGTTAGCCCCTGTCTCCTTACCCTGCCATAGACATCCCTCGCTCTCCAGAAATTGGTCTTCATGGCCTAGGAGAAGCTTCCCACTTCCAGAGTCTCAGCTCCTTTTGCTATGCTATGAATTGTGTGGCTTTCCCATTGCTGCTGCAAAGTCCTACAGCCGCCTCTGCTCGCAAGCTCACCTCCTGTGCGTGCCTGGGATTAGTTTTCTTTCCACCTGTGACCACAGAAACGCTGCAACTTTATGTACTCTTTCAAAATGAAAAGGTTTTTGTTTCGTTTTGGTCAAAAGATCGAGTCAAACTTCTCTCCCGTGGATGAGGCCGACGGTGGCCTCTGTGGACAGAACAAAGCAGAGGAGGCGCTGTGGGGCTGTGAAGGTCGATTGTGGGCAGGAACAAAGCCTCCACCCTGGTCTCTCTTCCTTTGGGGGCGTGTGTCTTGAGACTAGTTCACAGGAGTGCTGTCCTAGAGTATCAACTGTCAGAATAAGAGAAGAGGGCCTTTAAATGATCCCAGCCTCTTGGCCCTGAGCTGCCACACTCACGCCAAGTGGAGCAAAGCGGTCTTCATCAAGCCCAGCTAGAACGTGGGTTTGAGATGGGGAAAGTTGCTATTTTGAGCCACTGTGATGAGTAATTGCATCCATGGTCATAGCCATGGGACACAACCCTTATAGTCTCAGCTGCGTGTCCCTGTGGCCCTGGGAGACCCTGGCCTTTCTTCTACTGCAGCTGCCAAGCAGACATAGGGGAAGTCCTCTGCTTTGTTGAATGCAGTCAACATTCCCTTACGAAACTACAAAACCCAGGGGTGGGGTGGGGATGTAGTTTATTATAATGTGAAGTCGTTCTTGTAGCCCCTGGGGTTAGACCCTTTATTCCTTTGGCTCATTTGTGAGTTACTCTGCCCACATATGCAGGACAAGCTCACCTGTAATGGTGTCAACAGACAGCCCACCAAGTGAACGCCCGACAGGTTGTCAAGCCACGCTTCCTTAACATCAAGCAAGCTTACCGGGTTGGTGTTAATGGGCTCTGTCTTTCCCTGAGCTCTTTGTTCTGGCAAGAGCTGTAAGGACTCCACAGCTGGCGTGCACAGTAGGCGTTTGGCATCTGTGTTCTCTCACTGAGATACTCAGCGCCAATAAAAGTATTGAGCAGCTCAGAACACAGCCCCTTGGTGAGCAGATCAGAACACAGCCCTTTGGTGAGCAGATCAGAGCACGGCCCCTTTGTGAGCAGATCAGAACACGGCCCCTTGTGCCGACAGATCTCTGCCTTCCTTCTGTGTTGGCTGAGCCAGTCGCTTATTACAGCAGGTGCTACTGCACTTAGCAAGATAGGACTCCAACGATAGGCCTCCCCGGGAATGCCCCAAGATGGATTTCCACACACTTTACAGAAAACTTGTCTGTTGCCTACAGTCCCTGTTCTCCCAGTTTAGTGAGCGAGCTCAAAGGGGAGCCCAAAGCTTCAACTAGTTCTCTGTCCTTAATGACACACTCCAGGCCTGGGCAGTGGTCCCCGGGGCTGTCATTCATCTGTTCTCAGACATCCTCTTTGCTTTTAATACGGTAGTTTTTATATTGGGCAGAAGCAAGCTCCAAATACAAACCCAGGCCATGTTGGGCCAGCAAGATGACTCAGTGTGTGGAAGGTGCTTGCTGCTGAGCTGATGACCTACTTGATGTCTGGGGCCCACGCTGTGGAAGGAGAGAGCAGACTCCCACAGCTGTCCTCTGACCTCCCTACATACACGGTGGCACCCACATATGCACACCGCATGCACACAGAGAAAAATGTATACATAAATATAACGACAACAAAAAACCCACGTGGAATCTCCCTTCTCTTCATCAGTATTAAGGGAGGCTAAGGGGAGGGCAGGCACAGCCAGGACACATTATCTATTTGAATTTGAATTTAGATTGCTATTTGCTCTAATGAATAACTTGATCTTCATTGGCAATCACCAGAAAACGACTTTTAAAAAAAATATTGCCCCAGGGCTGATTTTACAGAGTTCATGCCACCATCTGGGGACTTTTTAGCGCCATCTGGTGACAGACATTGCTTATTGCAGTGGAAGAAACGGGGGCGGGGGCGGGAACAAAACCCCAAACCAAAAGCAAATTAATCCTTCCAACCCTTGCATAAACAGAGGTACCGACTTTCTTCTTTTTGCTTGTCTGTCCCAAGAAAGGTGTCCCAGTTGTGACTAAGTGTGAACTAGTTTTATGAAATAGGTATTGTTAAAACCAGCACTCTACAGTGGAAAAGTCGGGATAGTTTGTGATAAAACTGGAATGTGAGCCCAGTGAATGTGAGTCTAGATACATGCTTTCCCACTAGGGCACGAATACTTCCTGTTTCACTTCCCTTTTCTGTCAAAACAAACAGTGTTAGAAACACCCTGGACAGAAGGAACACCAGCAGGGAGGGAGAAAAAGGAGGTTCTCGGGGAAGCAGCGATTGACAAGACAGCCCTAACACGTGGAAGAAAACCATGTCTTTGGATCGGATCAGTTATGTTCAGGGTGCAATGGTTGTCGACAAAGCATGTCGAGAAGGTTGCTAAACATGTCGGGGGCTTGAAGACATCGTGAAGAGAGGCCTTAAAGTCTGCAGATGGCCAATCTCTCCTCATCACCATAAACTGTGAAGTTCTGACCTCAAGGCCTAACACAAGCTCCTGGAGAGTAAGAAGCTCAGCCAGGCTCATTTCCTGATAGACTCGTGGTAACTGGATCAAAGTGAGCTTCTCCACACACTATGGAGGCATGACCGAAAACGGCTGGATGGAAAGGACTTATTTTCGTGGAAACATTCTAGTGCTTGCCAGTCTGCAGAATTTCGCTAGCAAAGTCCATGAGTTGGTGTCTGTTCTTTGGTGGCAATTTGTTTGGTTTTGGATGAAAATCTCTGCCTCAGAAAATATTCAGATTAACAGTGAAGAGGCAGAGGCAAAATAATGGATTGCCCAGCTGGAGGACCCTAACACAGTTTCACAGAATGGAAGATGCCTGCATACAATTCTTTCCTCCCACGTGGACCTGGACAGCCTGGGTGCAGAAATAGAATGTGATCTACAAATGTACTTTAACAGTTTTAAGAGTCATATTTTGAAAGGTTTTGAAAGAATCTTAGATGAATGTTAATAGTAAATTTTTTTGCAGACAGTATTTTACTTTACCTAATATACTCAAAATAGTATTATTGTAGTAGAATCGAAATATAAAATTGAGATGATTTACATTTTACAGTAAAAATTTCAAAACCCAGCTCACAGAAGCGCTGGGCTCTAGCGCAGATGGCAGTGTTGCCTAGCATGGACAAAGCCCCAATGCTGACTTCCGGCACCCATCATCTGAGCATGGGGGAACCTGCTTGCAATCCTCACACTTGGGAGGTAGAAACCCTAGGTTCTTGTTCAAGGCCAGCCTGGGCTACACAGTGAGTTTGATGCCATCTGGGCTACCTGAGACCATCTCGAAAAGGAACAAAAAAAAAAAATCAGTGCATATTTTGTACTTCTTGTAGCACCTCTTGAACCACACGACTCAGGCCTCCAGGGAGACTGTCTGACAGTCACATCTTAGGCAGGCTGCTTTAACAGGGGTATCTGCCTATGCAGAAGTATTCCATCTGTTGTGGGGAAGGGTATATACAAGGCTCTCTTGTGGTCAGCGGACAACTTGGAAGGACTGGTCCTCTCCTTCCACAGCGTGGATCTCAGGGATAGAACTCAGGTCCCTTCAGTACTAGTCTCCTAGGCCCTTGCAGAATCTTGAGGAGATGTGCCTCTTCAGCATGTGGTGGTGCTTTGCTGTCTCAGAGACCACAATGCCTTTGGAGGGCACTTGTTTGTGCAAAACTCATGAGCTTTGGAGCCTGGCTTATGATCTTTTCCGCCGTTCCCACCATGACATGCCTCTGGAGTTTAACGTAAGGTCTATGGATCTTTGACACAACCTTCCCAATGCACTCAGAGTGAGCTAAAGCTCAGAGCCCAATGACGGAAGGAACTCCCTAAATCACAAGTCTAGGCAATGAATAAAAAGTGACAAAGACCCCAGTGACATTTCTTCACAGTGAGAACATGAGTTGTGTGGGATCTTCAAGCTGAAATCAGCAGCCTCGGCTCTGGGTGGACTGAGTCTGGAAAAGTGCGTTAGCAACTATAAATAATGACCAGGGTACTCCTGGGTTACCATAGGCAGCCTTCGACAGAAACTGTAAAAATACCCCACCGAACGTGTGTATGTGTATAAACTGTGAAAGTCGGCTGACCTGAACATGTGTTTACAAAAGTGGACATGTATATGATGTACAGAAAGTCCGATGAATTCATGTCTATCTCTGCGGTTTGCTGGGTTTCTGAGAGTCTTAAACGGCACTGGCTGCTGCACAGCTGAGGGCGGGGAGACGGAACTACACCGTGGTTCAAAAGCAGCTTCCACGGATTGCAACAGCGACTGCCCAACTGTACTGAAACACTGACTGGCTGGGCAAGAAGAAGTCCTAAGGACTGGAGAAACAAAGGAGACTCAAAAGTCAAGTATGCTCCAGTCAGATAGCATCTGAATCTGGTGCTACGGGGAGAAAAACCACCTGCCGTCCTTCTAATATTTATTTCCTAGAGCTGGCCATCTTCATTCCTAAACAGGTTTCTGATTATAAGGCCAACTGGGATAGATACAAAGAAAGTACTTTCTAAACAGTAAAATATTCACAGCAGATTTTATTATTATCAAAGAAAACGAGAAAATGTGTTCTCTCAGAGACAATGAGGTCTTTGTGTAATTTTAATTCATGTAGCTCAGTCTCTGATCTATTAGGTTTCTTCAAGCTTGTTGCTATGAGACACCATATGTGTTTAGTGGGGTCTGAGGGCTGGACCTTCATCATTCTTTTGCATGCTGTGTGTGTCCATCTTGCTTGATGGGAAGAAAACCCATCCACTCACAGGAAAAAGAAACAGGAGTCAAGGAAAAAAAATAACAACAAGATGTATTTAAAAACAGTCTTCTCCAGTTGGCATCTTGAAATGGCTAACAATTATCTCTAACCCCTCATCTGGTTTCCTCTGCTCTGGCGTCCTCTGAGACGTTACTCCTTGAACCTCAAGCGGCAGCACCAGACATGATATCCCCAGAGGGGGAGGTATTAGTTAACCTTCTGCTGGTCATTCTTGTCTGAACACAATAGACAGATTCTTGAACCTCTTATTCATGACGATCATCAGGAAAAAAAAGATTACGCCAAACTTGCATATTGAAAATAATGAAACACACACAAAAAACCCCTGCAGATAATAAATATCGCCGATCCACCTATTTCAACCAAAGTCCAATTTCTTTCACTCCTAATAGCCTTGCAGTCCATTGTATACCTTCTGCACTGATCCTTGTTTGAGCAGCTGCTTGATGCCTGCAGAAAGAATGAGTGACCACATTAACAAAGATGTGACTTGCCCAGGGTTTGCAGGAGGTGTCATGGAAAGGCCCATGGCTGGATGACAACCCCCGTTTTCAACTTCGCATGTAGACATCTCCAATATACACACCTGATCACATGTGGATGTCAAAACATACACACATGTGATCACTTGTTTCTTTCTCTCAAGGCCCACCCCCAAATCCCATGAAGCTCTAGGAAAGAAGAACAGGCAAAACAAGGAAGCAGAGTCACTTCAGCTGATCTTCTGTTCCTTCTCCCTTGCTCTTTCACCAGTTTCACCCCTTTACCTGTTGTTCTCTTACTATTTTAAACGCTTACACCAGCTACTGTTTTCAATTAGCACAGAGAAGTTCGCCCCCACCCGCCCCAATTCTCCTATATCTCGCCCCCCTCCCCTTTTGGTTTGGTCTAGCTTTTTCACTGAAGTACACAGCCTTTAGTGAGCAGTGACAGCAGGATTTCATATTGCCTGTACACAGAGAGGCCTACAACCATGTCTCATGCCTACAAAGGGTTTTGCTATTGTTTTCATATATTCAACACTCATGTGTACAAATATGTGTGAACAAACACACAGACAGACACACACACACACTCACACACAGTACCTTCTTTTGCTTCCTCTGTCAGCTGTTCTTTTGGAAAATCTACATCAAAAGTGATTATCAAAGAGCCCTTGATGTTATTGTTGTCAAAGTTAGGAAGCCCTTCCCCTTTCTTCCATAGCTTGGCTCCTGGCCTGGTAATCTTGTCCCGGGAAATATGTACCTGGAAAGGAAAAGTGAACCAAGTGGAGTAGGATTGGCTCACCCTAAGTCTGGCCCACAACTTCTCCCATGCACTGGTGACAAAGCTGATGTCACAGCTCAACAGAGAAGGGAGGACAGAGGGAGGACAGAGGGCAAGGAGAACCCTAGGCTGGCAGGCACAGAGAGAGACGCTGCTGCTGCTGGATGTTCAGAAAGAGGAGAGACAGCGGCAGAGGACCAGAAAGGAGCCTGGTTCCAGATGACCTAAACCCACCACATGACCACAAAACTGGAAGCCTGGCTGCTTACCTTGTGACCATCCAAGTGAGTTATGTCCATCTCGAAGCCCACCAGAGCCTCAACTAGTGAGACTGTCACATTTGTGTACAAATCATCGCCTCTCCTCTCAAATATACGGTGCCTGAAATAGAAAAAGGCAGAAACCACTTGAGTTTAAAGTGCTAGAAGAGCCTTGGGAAAAGATGGGCTGTTTCCTCCAAACAGTGAGCCTTAGGCATGCCTTGCGTACAGCCTTATCTGAGATTAGAGTCACGTAAGTCACACTGAGCTCAATTTCTAAGGCGTGCACAATCAGCAGAAGGATACAAAGGTAAGGAAACCGCCAACCATTAGGTTACAGAAAAGAAGGACAATGCTTGACTGAATTTCCCGTGCAGTCCAGCAGATAAGGTGAGTAAGGGGACAGAGAGATCACTAAGTTCAAAGCCAGCCTGGGTGACAACTGACATCTTATTTCTCAAGTTCATCACCCATACCTTGCCAAAGATGTTAGGTTCTAGTTTCTCAGGGAAGTTATGAAGGGACAAGGTATGCAAGAAGTCACAGGAAAGATCACCCGGCATAGAGTGCAGAGAGGGTAACTAGGGAAGGGGGACCATTTCTGTATAACCTAGTGGGAACAGTATTTTAGTCACGCCTTAAACCCAGACCTATCACTGGTTTCCAATTATAACACATAAGAATAATAAATAAGAAAGCCCAAATCCTGGGCAAAAATCCTGGGAGTGTTTAAGCGGCACTCCACACTAGAGAGAAGAAACCTATAAAGGCTGGATATTAAATGACTGGAAGGCCTTTTTTATGGAAAACTATTACAGAGCTCCTTGGTTCCTATTGCAGACTGCCTCTCATTTTCAGCTCTTTTTATTTCTTGCTTTGTTGTTGTTTGTTTACCCCAGACTGGATGACTTTGACCTCCTGATCTGCTTGTTTCTATCACCTGAACACTGGCATTATATGTACCACCGAGCCTGGTTTATAAAGTGCCAGGGCCCAAACCCAGGGTTCTGTGCATGCTAGGCAAGTACTCTCCAAATGCCCAGCTCTTTTCAATTCTTACTGAGTCTTTCCTTCCAGCATCTTTTGACTTTTTAAGTCCTAAGAAAATAACTGAGGCTCAAGGTCAGGACCTCACCATTACTGATGGTATAATAGGCCTAAAACAGAAGAAAAAGTGTAGAAGCATCAACTCCATAATCACTCAAGCGAGAAGCAGGGCTGAGAGACACCTCTCCCAGCTGATACCTACTTGACAACTTTGATTCGGAACCGTAAGTCCCCAGGTTCTCCATCCACATGAGGCTCACCTGATCAGAACAGTTCAAAGAAGACCAAAAGTTACACAAGCCAAACACGTATTTATGAGGCACTTCGAGTAACTTCTAAATCCACTACCTCAGGCAATGGCTCTATCAAGTCTGTTTGGGAAGGCAATGGCTCCACTCCTCCCACATACTGGGTAGCCATTAAGGTATGGGACAAGGCAGAAGTGAGTTAAGATAATAAATACTGGTTATCTCACCTTCTCCAATAAAGGGGTACTCCATGCCATCTCTCACGCCAGGTTCTATTTCTACTTCTAGTGTTCGTTCTTCATTCACTAGTCTGAGACAAAGGGAATTAAAAAGGGAGAAGGAAATAGTAACAAGACCCCAGATATAATCAGATTCACCACTGTCTGGGAGCCTTTTCCTGGACAGTCACACTATGTTGTTTGTCAAAGCTATCTGGGCCTGTTTAGGGCTTCCAGATGCCAACACTCAGGGCAGAGAGACTCTGCATCACACGAACATCAGGGTCTGCCACATGTCGCTCAGAACTGAAAGGTACTGCCTCACAGCTTAGAGACAGCACTGCTCTCCTTGTGGAAAATGGTGGGGGAGGGGACAGCCAGGTACAGACAATCAGAACATTCATGTGTCAAGAGACCCACAGAGGGCCTTTCACTTACTTGACATTAGGGCACTCATCACAAACCACCTCCTGGGTCATCTGGAAGCGCCCCGGCCCCAGCTGTGTGGTTCGCATCTCCTGCCGACAGTTGCATTTCCGTTTGCCAGGAGCCTGCCTGGCTACAGGCTTGTTTCTAACTACCTAAGGATGCAGAAAACGGCCTTTAGTTACCTCAGTGGAGCAATGCTCTGCACATCTGCTTTTCTACAAGCCACCCCTCACAGAGACCGACACGGGCTACAAATCAAACTCCACACAAGAACAACACAAACACACACTTAAGCGACTCTAAGCTCAACCCAAAGCTGTAGGAGTAGAGAATGAGAAGGAGCAGGGGATGAGAAGAGACTCCAAAACAAGGTGAAGCGCCAGCATTTCCACGACACAAAACAAGGTGAAGCGCCAGCATTTCCACGACACA
>NC_022010.1:32575016-32576145 GCF_000317375.1 Microtus ochrogaster | reverse complement strand
GAATTACTGTGTTATTAAGAAATCTGAGTTTTGTAAAACATAACCCCCCAAAGAACAATCACAGCATTCAAAATCTGCTGTGTGGCTACCACCCGCTCTACAATTCATCTCTCCAAACCACCTTTCTGTTATAGGCAACCGAGTCCAAGACTGATCCCCAGTGCTGTCACCACTCAGAAACCAACATATACGAAGAGACAACAATCATCTCTGTGTAGATGACTGTTTTCAAACATCAATCCCTCTCAGTACAAACAAAAACAAGAAATGAAAAGATATATCTATATCTATGTAGATATAATGATATATAGTATATCTGTATCTCCTCAATTACCTAGTGAGCTTGTGGCCTTGTGGCCAGTCTGGACTGTGTAATACTTTGCCCCACCCCACCCCCCCCCAAAAAAAACCCAAAACCCAAGAACATATTTTGGGACTAGAGAGATGGTTCAGTGGCTAAAAGCACATATTGCTTTTGTAGAGGATTGAATTGGATTTCCAGCATCTATATCTGGTGCCTTGAACATCTATACTACATCACCCCACACAGACATACACAAAATTAAAAATAAAAAACTTTATAAAAGCTCCACATTCTTGTATTTGTGTGACTGCATGGCATTGTGTATATGCAGCAAAGCAACACAAACGTTTGGAGAAGACTCCCTCCTCCCCCCCGAAGAGCTCAGACACCTCTATGCGTGTGCACACTCATCTAACCACAGCTCTACAGGCAGCTCTCATTCTTCTCATGAACACTGAGGAACTGCAGCCATATGCTTAAGTAAATAAGTAAATGGCAGGGTTTGAAAGTATGCAGTCTAGCTGCAAAGTCCACTACAAACTTTAAGGAAAACAACCTCAGGTTAAAGAATGCAAACTTTTACTAGAGAACATAGGACAACTTTTTCACTTCATAGCAGATTTCTAAAGGAAAAGACTCAAAAATTAACAAAGACCAGAATTTTTCACATTAAAATGCGTACTTGCATTAAGTAAAATAAATCTTAAATATCGTGTAAAGACAAGTTATATTGGGCTGGAGAGATGGCTCAGCGGTTAAGAGCATTGCCTGCTCTTCCAAAGGTCCTGAGTTCAATTCCCAGCAACCACATGGTGGCTCACAACC
>NC_022010.1:32569785-32574916 GCF_000317375.1 Microtus ochrogaster | reverse complement strand
TCCAGGGCTCAAAACAAAAGTACTGTAATCGGGCTGGAGAGATGGCTCAGCGGTTAAGAGCATTGCCTGCTCTGCCAAAGGTCCTGAGTTCAATTCCCAGCAACCACATGGTGGCTCACAACCATCTGTAATGAGGTCTAGTGCCCTCTTCTGGCCTGCAGGCATACATGTAGACAGAATATTGTATACATAATAAATAAATAATTAAAAAAAAGACAAGTTATATTATAAATGGGCAGATATATCTGTCTTATGGCTAACAAAAAACAGTAGCAAGAATGAAGTGGTCTTAAGTCAACAAGAGAAAGACAAACAGGGCACACGGCAAAGGAGCATTTCACAAGAGGAAATAAACAGCGCCAAAAAAAGAGACTTATCCTAGCTGGTAATTAGGAAGCACAAACCAAGACCACAATGAGGTAGCATCCCATACGGGTAGAGTGCCTGCCAACATGTGTGAAGCCTTAGGTTCAATTCTCACAGCTCCAGTACTAGGGGGCAGGGGAGCAAATCTACTGAGCCTCATAAATTGTCATGGCATGCTGAGTGTTGACACAGACAATTTCAAACATCCTATAGCGTTTTCTCATGAAGCATGAATGTGTGCTAACACGATCCAGCTATTCTACTCTTACACTTATCCATGTCAGAGACATCCTTGCTTACGTGTAAGTAGAATACATACAGGAATGTTCACGTATAGGACTCTTTCGGAGCTAAAGACCAAACAAAACCAAACAACCCTACTGATGGTCACCATGGGATTTTATTCAGCAGACTGACAGCTGCAAGCATGACTTATAGGAACAAGTCTGTCTCAAAAATGACGATATGCCATCTTTACAGACTCAAAGACAACAAAAATACACTTAGGTTCATGTACGTGTAATAAACCAGAATAGCAATGGTAAAGTTATCTCTGTGGTGACGTAGGGGATGAGATGCGGAGCAGCACACAGCAGGAAAGGCACGGTGCTGTTTCACTGAGTTCTTGGGCTAGGTAATGAGCTCAGTTGTGAGTGTTAGGAATTAGGATTAGGATTAATTCAATTGTGTGTCAGTCACTCCCTCTTGTCCTTTAAAAGACAAAAAGGACATTAAAATCTCTGATTTTTGGTCAAAAGAGCAAGTTCTGTGCATCAGTGTGAGCAGGTGTATTGTGAACTTACTTCCACAAAGTTTCCGGCGTACACTTCTTCTAAAGTAACTTCGAGATCGACGATGATGTCACTTCCTCTTGGGATGTTTCTGTCCTGCTGACGAGGGGTTCCTCCAAACATGAAGCCAAAATCTCCAAAGAAGCTGTAGATAGACGGCAAATTCATCAGGAAAAGAACTCAAATCCTATGTCTCACAATTAGTTATTTTCTTCACACTGATAAAATACTGCTTCCTACCAGCACACTATATAAATAGACATTTTTAATATCAGTATATTTTATCAAATTTTAATTTACATAGTATCAGGTTGCCTCCCACTATAAAAACACAATATGATTCATACACAACAGCAATACAGGAACACACAGCGTATCAATGGATTCAATGTTGGCTCAATCAATGAAATAATCCATTTCAATACTGAGGAAATCCAGACATGACAGACCTAATAAAAAAGGGTCTAATATAGATAATCCCATGCAATTTAAACTTTCTGGTTAAAGTTTTGTTTTTTGGGGTTTTTTTGGGGGGTGGTTCTCTGTGTAGTCCTGAACATCCTGGAACTTGCTTTGTAGACCAGGCTGGCTTCAAACTCAGAGATCCACCTGCTTCTACCTGGGATTAAAGGTGCGCACCATCACCAGGCCTAATTTAAGGAATTCTTTAATGTGATCTTAAGACATCTAAACATATTGCGTGTGTTCACTACATGTGCTCTTGAGAGACTGACTTGGACAAAGAAGCTACCACTCTGTACAAAAGCCTTGGGCACTTGTTTCAAGTTGGAAGCAAAGCCTCGGGACACTGTAATCCATAGTGAAAAGGAAGTCCTGGCCTATACAAGGTTGGAATCAGTGTTTGAGGTAATGAAAGGACTCCCAGCTGGAGTTGTCAGATGCCTGCACTCTGAACCCTTCAGCTGAAGAGAAAGGGCCGCGTAGAGGAGGGGAGTTTCTCCTTCTGACGTCTCCAACATCGCTTCAGTGTAAGTTCAGGCTCAACAGATAACCACATGGAACTAATCTCACTTGAGGCGCAGGTCCACAGAAGCCTTTGGGAATCTGAAGAAATGAAGGTTCACACCACACAAGCGCAGATGCAAGCATCTTTCTGTTTATAATCACAGAGTGAACTCTGGCTTAGATCTCCTGGTATAAAACGTCATGATGTATGGAGTCAAGTGTCAACAAGGAGGGTTCAGAGTGAGAAGTGTGTGTTAGCATTCCAGCATCCTCAGTTCCCAGCAAGCCAAGTGCGATAGGAGGTCAAGAGACCCTATGACTTCCTTCTCTGATGGGGACTATCACAGCCACCCCTTTGTTGTCCACAGGATGAAACAGAGGCAACGCTGTCCTCTGCTTCTGAGAATAATTCATTTAGTGCTGCCTAAATGGATGTCTCAGGATGTAATACTCTGCAAACGGGCAAACAACTTACTGTGAGAAGATGTCCCCATGGGAGCTCTGATGACCGTCTTTCAAGCCTTCTTCCCCATAAGTATCGTACTGTTTCCGTTTCTCACTGTCTGACAGAACCTGGGATACACAGAGTGGGGAAAGTGTCATACTCTGTCAGTCAGTTAAGATACACTCATGTCTACAGCTGGCTTCCATCCTTCCAGAGAGTGTGATTTTCATCATATGGTATTAAGGCATATTTAAAGTTATTACCTTGTGTTTGTGTTAGAGTTTTGAGATAAGGTCTTCCTACATGGCTCGGGCTGGCCTAGACTTCCAAATATAGCCCTGGGTGACCTCAAACTCATGCTCAACCTGCCTTAGCCTCCTGAGTAGAATCCTAGACATAAAGCACCACGACTAACAGGCTGTTTTAACAGACTGAACTCTTGATGCCCTATCTATTCCACATTGCCCAGTTCATGCTTTTAGCTTCAAGTTATTGAAGCTGATTTAGTACTTTAAGAATGGTATTTAAGAAATGTGACTGTGAAGGTTGAGAAGGCACCAAGAAAGAGGAAATTACTATGCAGGGTAATTTTCTAGGCAATTCAATTCCAAGGCTAATAATTTTCTCACTAAACTGTGAGCTAGAATATAACTATGGTAGATTATCATGACTGATAGGTGCACTAAATTAGTAGTTTTAAAAACACTACTCACCCCTGTAACACACACCACACATTAGAAGATGGGCATGCCAAGAAAAAGGGCTCATGGGCCCTGAAGTAAAATCCATAGCTACATTTTCGTACTTCTTTTTTTTCATACTTTGGTATGCATACAAATCCATTTGTAAAAGAATGTTGTCTGCTTTAAGTGTGTGTGTGTGTGTGTGTGTGTGTGTGTGTGTGCACGCACGCGTGCACGTGCAAGCATGTAACTTTGTGACATCTTCAGTTCAAGAAAATATTTGTTAAGAAATACATTGTTGAGAAAATATTAATGAACATTACTCTATGTTTTTAGAGTAAATTTCACTGCCTGCTTAATGTTTGTGTGATTCAAAGAATGTAAGAAAAAATTTGTTTCTAAGCATGTAAAAATTTGCTTTCAACATGCAAGAAGAAAAAAATGTATATAGGGGATTGATTAAAAACTAAGTATAAAAATATTTATGTATGAAATCCATTACTTTGTATGTCAGTTTTAAAGAGGGCTCAAAAGACGGCTCAGCAGTTAATAGCATTTGATGCTCTTATAGAGGACCTAGATTTAGTTCCCAGCAGCACCCACATGGTGGCTCACACCCACCCATGACTCCAGTTCCAGGGGTTCAGTGCCCTCTTCTGATTTCCATGGACAACAGGTATGCACAAAGTATGCCTACAGACAAGCAGGGACATTCACCCACATAATTTCTCTTTAAAAGCTTATTAATTTAAAAAATAAAGACGAGGGGAGTGCTGAGTAGACGAAGAGCACACGCCGCTCTGCAGAGGACCCGAGTTTGACTCCCAGCGCCATGCAACCACAGCTCCAGGGCACCTGATGCCTCCGACCTCTGTGTGTCCTGTACTCATACACATGCAGCCATGCGGGCGGCTCACAACCACCTGCAACCACAGCTCCAGGGCACCTGATGCCTGCGACCTCTGTGTGTCCTGTACTCATACACATGCAGCCATGCGGGCGGCTCACAACCACCTGCAACCACAGCTCCAGGGCATCTGATGCCTCCGACCTCTGTGTGTCCTGTACTCATACACATGCATACATGCTGGGCGGCTCACAACCACCTGCAACCACAGCTCCAGGGTACCTGATGCCTGCGACCTCTGTGTGTCCTGTACTCATACACATGCATACATGTATAAATAATAACTGTTGAAAATAAAACATAGAAAAGTTCTTTTATTTTAGAAACCTGAAGCATAAACACACATACATACTTTTGAAAACGAAAGAGCTTTCAATCTTCCTTTGGGCATGTGTAAACTCCTCCCTATGTTGCTCAGTCCGGGTTTAATCCCAGAGCTCAAGAGATGCGTTTAGCTCAGTTTGCAGGTAGCTAGCTAGAGTCAAGGGTGCTTTCCACTCTCCTCGGTCTACTTTAGAGGTGGGGTGAAGGGGAGTAGTTGACTAGCCAACTGCTATACAGACTCTCAACTAGCTAAAATACAATAATCAATCTTACCTCAGCAGAGCAAAAGAAAAAAAAAAAAAAAGAACCCTTTTATTTGCTAAAGAGTCTTTGAACTGTGTGAATGTTCTGATCTGTGCACAATAATTTACCTGGGAGAAAGGCAAAAAGGTTTGAATGACACAAAAAAAAAAGAGAAAATCTGCAACAATACCACAAAGGTAGTTAGGGCCAAATAATCCTCAATTTCATAAGTGAGATATGTATAGCCCGTTCAGTTATGGATAAAGAGCACTGCGGATTCATTATCAAGAGCAGAACATAAAGCCAGGCATCGTGAGGCCAGCCTGGTCTACACAGTTAGTTCCAGGATAGCCAGAGCTACATAGTGACACCTTGTCTGTCTGTCTGTCTGTCTGTCTGTCTGTCT
>NC_022010.1:32556351-32569215 GCF_000317375.1 Microtus ochrogaster | reverse complement strand
ACCCACGTTAGGCAGCTCACAATCACCTGTGACTCCAGGTCCAGGAGATCTGATCCCTCTTCTAGCCTCTGTGGGTACTCACACACACCTAGCACATATACACATAAATAAAACAAGCCCTTAAAAAGGCGGGAAATGGGATCTATTGATAATGACTGCACTCTCTGTTTTCACACAGAAACGAATGAGGGAGGGCTCTCGGTATTCTGGTGTTCTCCTACCCACAGGTTTTGCTCCTCTTTGGTTTTCATGACTCACCTCATAAGCAGCACCCAGATCCTGGAATTTCTCCTGGGCTTGGGGATCATCAGGGTTCCGGTCAGGATGAAGCTGCAGGGCCAGTTTCCTGTAGGCCTTTTTGATGTCCTTTATGGAGGCACTTCGAGGCACCCCCAAGATCTTGTAGAAATCTCGCCTGAGAGGATGGGTAGATGAGACTTCATCAGAGAGTTCCGCATGACATTTTAAATTTACTGCTTTATTCTCTGACAAGTTCATGTGTGCATAGAATGTGCTCTGGTCATTCTCAGACGATTGCCTTACCCTCTCTCACCCCTCACTCACACTGAAACTTCCTTCTTCCCAATAAGTCCCCTATTCTCATGTTTTATTTTTTGTTTGTTTTTTGCCCACTGAGTTTGGTCAGGGAGACTTACATAAGTGTGCGCGGGGAGGAATTTACTGGAGCCTGGGCAACTACCAGCAGCTGCATCCCTAAGGAACAATGACTCCCCCTCACCCAGCAACCATTAACTGTCAATAGCTCTTCCCTCAGGGAGGGAGGGATGAATCGTTTTTGTTTGTTTTAAAATTTGTCTGTCTGAGCCATCTCTCTAGCTCTATAATAAATTAAAACATATGAATATGTATGTGTGGCTGTCTGTCTCTATGTGCTTGTAGAATGCAGAACCTTCGCAGTTGTGAGCTGCCTGATGTGGGTGCTGGGAACTGGACCCCAGTCCTCTGTAAGAACAGCAAGTGCTCTCAATCACTGAATTATCTTTCTAGCCTCAGGATGTATTATAGTTTTAAAAATGGGAAGTACTTTTTTCCTTTTTTTTTTTGCGCTTTATGGCTCTACACAAGTAATTACAGCTAAAACCCAAACAATCAAATTAATTCTCTCTTTACTCCCTATATTGGCTTCCAATGATTTTTTAAAAATCTGGATCCCCTCGATCTGGAGTTACAGGTGGTTGTGAACCACCACATGGGTGCTAGGGTCCTCTGCAAGAGCAGCAAGTGCCCTTAACTGCTGAGCCATCTCTCCAGACCCACCCCTGTGACTTCTGACTATTTCCAAAAGTCAAATAATTTCAAAAGAGTTATCTTTTTACTCACAAAGATTGTATCACATAAATGTCCCGACAGTAGCACTTTGTGAACATTATAGATAGATTCACTGAAGGAGTTAAAATAAAAAGTAAGCAAAGTTTAAATAGTAATTTTGAAGGAAGAATAGCACTACTCTGTATGTGAGAATTACAGCGCATTTTGCTGGGGAAAATGCACTTTATGTATTCATTGTGAGTAACTACACTAACTTGCTAAGATCAGGTCTTTGTGAGACACAGCCTCTACCGTTCACATGCAGGTAGTTAAGAGTATACACATAGCATGAACTGGGACATAAAGTAGAGCACACAGCCGGGGCTGTGCTGGGATCAGCCATAAAAGGGTTCTCTGCAGGAAGTGTTAATGGAAAGCTAGAACGGGACTATTAAAGACATTCCAGGGAAGGGCCATATCCAGATTATTCCCGAATGAGCTGAACACATACGAATGCTCACACCACCTACTTTTTTGGACAGAATTTTAGCTATCAGAATTTATTATCAAAACATTATTTGAGCTAGAAAAGTTACAGAATAGATATTAACACAGTATGGATGGTAATCTTCAAATGTATAAAGAAAATGAATATTAAAAAATGTATTGTATGGTGTAGCTCAGTCAGTAGAATGGTTGCCTCTAATTTCTGAAGCCCTGAATTCATGATGGCCCACACCTGCAGTCCAGGTATTCAGGAAGCTGTGATTAGTTTATACTCTGAGTCACACTGTTTGAAAAGTCATTTGGTATTTTAATCATTCTGTCAGGGTTTGGGTTGGTTTTGATAGACAGAGTTTCAAGACTTTGAACTTACTATGTACCTGAGGTCAGTCTTGAACTCCTGACCCTCCTGCCTCTACCTCATAAATGCTCAGTTTATAGGCATATGAACCATGTCCACCTCAACTATATCATTTTGTTTTGTTTCTCAAGACAAGGTTTCTCTGAAGCCTTGGCTGTCCTGGAACTCACTCTGTAGACCAGGTTGGCCTCAGTCTGTCAGAGATCTGCCTGCCTCTGCCTCCTGAGTGCTGGGATAAAGGTGTGCCCACCCAGCCCAGCTCAACTATATCATTTTTAAAACTTATCACTCACAGGAAATCGCTACCTAATCTGTAAACTTGTGACATCTCATGAGAAAGGAACCAGCTATTTAATAATGAAAAGGCTAACTATATAGAGAGTGAGGCTTACTTAAGTAATATTCTTAAGAATATGCTTATGTAGAAGGGTGGATTAAACAAAAATAAGGATGTTTTAAAAACTATGGAAAGCCACTACTTTGTTAGCTAATTCAAAAAATATATAAAGTGCCCCCCAACCATGATCTTAAAGTTCTTACAGGGGAGCTGAATTCAGTTTTCAGTACCCAGGATGGGTGACTTACACCCACCTTTAACTTCAGCTCCGGGGAATACAAAACCCTTTTCTTGCTTCCATGGGTACCTGCACTTACATGTCCATACCCGCACACAGACACAAATGTACATGTACTTAAAAATAAAATCTTAGTGACAGACAGACAGATATATACACAAACACAGAGAGAGGATTCTGAACATAGGTACCCTGCACGAGTGGGCGACCTTTCCCTTAGAAGGCATGGATTATGAAGTGAAAATCTCAGCGCCCCCCGGACAAAAGGCTGTCACCACTGTCCTTGGTTGTCCATCATAAGTCGATGGAAGCCTCTACTGCTGACGACACACACACTTTGGTTACAGGATACAGAGAAATCAAGTTGGAGATGACATGAGAACTTCCTGCCTCCTGGCCAGCTTCTACAGCGCCAGGTTACGTAGGCTGTGTGCGGAGAAAAATTACTAACATTGGCCAAAAAGGCAAGATGTATCCACATCTGGTACAATAGTGATGCAAAGATTAGAGGGCTAACCTACTGCTTTCTGATTGAATTTGAGGCCTGCTCCACAGAAGGGAATTTCTATCTGGTATTGTAAAGCTGTTTGAAAGCCCATGGCTGGGGCGGTCATAGGCCCTGGGGTAGGGGGAGACCTAGTACTGCTGTTTTGTTAAATAGACATGTGATTTTTAGGTTATACCTGCAATATAATTATATCTTGTAAATGTTTAGGCTATGGCTATAGATAGATCCACACACTCTGAGCCTTGGTCACAGAGGCATCTTTTTACAGGTGGCAGTAGTTAGCGCATCAATGAGATTGGTCCAAGTGTGGAGAAGAGGTAAGTGACTGCTAAGTGCTTGGTTTTAAATGGAACATCTATTTCAACCTTCCGTGCCTCTCCCCAAGTCCCCAAGGTTCAGGGAACACCGTGGGAGGTGGGGCAGAAAGAACGTAAAAGCAGGGGAAGGGAAGGAGCGCTGTCAAGTTCTGTCTTCTGGAAACGACACTGGGAAGACCCTCACAAAGAACACCCCAATACCATTAGTCCCCATCCCAGCAGCCACATCAGCTAAGTGGGCTCAGTGAGTTATGTGAAGGTGGGAAGGGGGCATGCTGGTGTGTGCCCAGGGGGAGTGTGTGTGGGCGTGGGTGAGGGATTGTGGGTAGGTATGATTACATTGTGTGTGTATGAAGTTGTCAGGGAATAAGTAAAGAGGGAAGAGGTTAAATGACAGCTCAATAAAATGGCTGATATAGCTCAGTGCCAACATTCTATTCCCCAGAGGGTACTTTATGAGTGACTGGAGTTTAAAGCTATAAAATTTAAAAATATTAGTATTTGCCAGGAATAGTCACTCATGCATGGAATCCCGGTACATGGGAAGCGGAGGCTGAAGGAGCATGAAGGAGTTCAAGGTTCCCCTCAGCTACACACTGAGCTGGAGATCAACACACCTCAATTCCCAACTGCAACACTCTATGCTGATGTTTTGCTAAATACTTTGGGCACTCATGGTTTAATCAAACTAAGGGAAAACAATACAGTCTATGTAAGAAATGCTAACTTTTAGAAATTTAAAATATTTCACAAGGTTAAAAAAAATGACAAAATGTAGGCATATACGCAAAGAGCATAAAAGAAACAACTTTAAAAGCTATTGGAGGTAACGCAACAACCTACAGACTGTCAGAATCTGACACCTGCTCGTTTCTGGTGTGTTATTTTTGTGGTTTCTTATTTATTTGAGATGGGGTGTGATGTAGGCGAGACAAGCCTGGAACTCACACCTTAGAGTCGCAGAAGATGACCTTGAATTCTGAACCACCTGTTTCCACCCGCCAAAAGCTGGGCCTAAGGGTGCAGGCGCTCTAGAACACAAGTCTAGTATAACCTGAGTCATCGGAACTCTGGGGTCGTGCATTTTAGATGCTGGGAGAACCTCAAAGTCTGCTCTTTTTCCTTTCAGAACATCGATAAAGTTCCTTCAAACTTGTGTGATTCCTAAGAGTGGCCTAACGCTAGGCTCCCAGATTCTATTACCTGCTAGTGAACAGCACTTCCCACTGGTACCATCCAGCTCAAGAAGGAACCGTGGAGAGACAGGGAGCCCAGATGACAGTTCAGGTTCGCTAAGCTCAAGAAGGTGGGAAGCACGAAGGTTCCCTAAAGGGTGTTGTGGCTCCCTCAAGCCAATTTCCTTCAGTCCGAGCTTGGCTTCCCCACCTGCATCTGACTTGGCATCACTTTAGTGTCCGCCCCTCGGACGCTGGTTGCAAGCTTGGTAACCCACGGTCCCACCTTCGAGTTCAGCAAATCCATGTCCATAACCTCAACCCCGGCTTGGCACTCACTACCTTCATTTCCATCAGGAGCCCCGTCCCTTCCTCAGAGTTCCGTGTCCCTACTTCTGCTCACAGCCACTTAACTCCCTCCAATGCCCAAACCAACTGCAACCAACTCCCGCTCTTCTGGGAAATCTGGCTCCGCAGGGCCAGCCTGGCCCACACGACCCCTCCGTCCCTCGGCCCAGCTCACTGCCCCCTCCTCGCTGCCACCCGCGTCCTTCTAAGCAAAGGCCTAACCTCGGGCCCCGTGCCGCGCGGAGCCCCGTCCTCACCCGGCCATCACAGCACCGATGAGGTACAGCAGCAACAGGCAGAAGGTGCTCAGGTTCTGCGGGGCCATGGTGTCGCCTGGTCCCGCACTCTCGGCCTCCCGTGCCGCCGCGTGCGCTGACCAGCCCTTCCGGCCCAGACAAGCCGCCTCACGCCGGGGTCTCTCGCCGGGCCGCCGAGACAGCTAGCGCGCCCCCTCTTCGGCTGCCACTTTCCGGGAGCCCCCAGAGCCGGCGAGCAGCCAGGCGTGGGCCAATCGCCGTCGGGGACATCACACGCGGCCGCCACTCCGCAGCCAATCAGCCCGGTACACTTCACCTCCGAGGCGGCGCGGGCAGCCAGTCAGAAAACGGAACTGTGGCCGTGGCCTCTGGCCAATGGGAAGAGGAGACGTCTGAGGTTCGCGCCGCCCGGAAGCGCCTGCGACTCGGAGAGAATTTCAGGCGGAGAGGGGCGCGCCGCGAGGAAACCCGAGCGTCCACCAATCGCGGGGCTCCTTCCCAGTTCTGACCAATTGCTTGCGAGAGGGCTTTAACTTGGTTACCAGTCTAGAAACTACGTGGTGTGCGCCCGGGACGCGCGATCGCCAAGGCGATTGCTCGGTGCCGAAGTACATAAGGCGCCTTGCATAGGGATATGATCGCACAGTACAAACTGATTACAAATAGTCTCGATTTCTTAGAAAAGAGACTTGGTCCCTTATAGAGAAGCTGCCGCGGAGACCGACTTGAGATTCGACTTCCAGCACTCCGTAGCGGTGAGACGACCCCACCCCCTACCCCACTTCAGAACCCGCTTTCGAGAAAACTCAGGGAAAGCGTTCATTGGCAGTGTTGGGATTTTTTAATTGAAATATTTTCTGTAAGTTTCCCAGCAGAGTTGCACATAGTAAGCATGCAATTAATAAAAGCCGTTATTATAGTTCGAAGTAGAGCTTCTTCGTTGGCTGTTCTTTCCTCCAGTTTCGTTTATCACAGAAAAACTAGTTGTTTAGCAAAGCCTCTTCGCTTAGCTTTGCTTCCTGCATAGGTTACCCAGATCTTTACCGATGAATGGTATCTCGATTATGTCCACTATAGCTCCACCTCTTGCCCAAGTCAGTTATCTCCTGACTTTATATCTCGATATAAAGGTCTCCTAACTTTATATCTCGATACAGTATTTTAAAATAGTCTTGCTCTCTTCCCCATGATGTGTGCACGTGCGAGCGCACTAGAGTCCTAGAGATCACAGATTAGCCTAAACTGGTGGACCTGGGAGCCCAAGGTCCTGTATCTGTCTGTCTGGCCAGCCCTAGGATTTCAAACCGTTGTTGCCTCAGTTGCTACTATGGGTGGAATTCAAGGCCTCCTGCTTGTACAGCAAGTAAGTGGCAAGCTTTACAGACTAAATTGTATCCCCAGCATCCTTGTGACTTTTTATATATCAAATCATGTCACTCTCCTGCTTAAAAAAAAAGCCTTAGTGGTTTTTCATTTCACTCAAAGTAAAATGCCAACTCCATGGCAACTTACAAAGCTGTCTAGTTTAATAATTAGTATCCTCCCCTGTTAGATACCTTTAAATGTTCCAGAATAATCAGCTCCCTTCCTCCTTTTTAAACATTTTCATTGTATGTGTCCATTGTATATGGTACTTCCCTGCATAGGCAAATTACGCAAGTATATAATGTACACGGAGCATATTCTGCCTCACCATTTGCCCTCTTTCCTTTCTTTTCCCTCTGTCCTGTTATTCCCTTTGTTTCTTTAGAACATTGGCCTCTGCTTTCATTCCATGTATACATATGTAATTTTAATTACCTATATAAAACCTGGAAACCACAAATGAGAGGAGACTGGCTTAATTCCCTTTAGATGAATATCTCAGTTTGTATTCATTTTCCTGTAGACAGCCTAACTGCATTCTTTATAGTTAAACAAAAAAAAAAATCATTGTCTACGTAAAACACATTTTCTTTATTCTGCTGCTGTTGAACTCCTACGTTAGCTCTGTATCTTAGCTGTTGTGAATTGTGCTGGAACAAACATTGATATTTTGTCAAAACCCTTTTATGCATTAATAAAAAGGCTTATTCTTATGTGCATGAGTGCTTTGCCTGCATGTAAGCAAGAAGACCAGAAGAGGGTGGAGGATCCCCTGGAACCGGAGTTGCAGATGGATGTGAGCAGCCATGTTGGTGCTAGGAATCAAATCCAGGTCTCCAGAAGAACAGTTAATGTTCTTAACCTCCAAGCCATCTCTGCAGCCTGGCTTGCAAGTGTTGTAGTGAGAATTTTTACATTGGGAGATAGGTCTATAATTTTCTTTGTAGTGTCTTTGTATGGTGTTACTAGGAGGGTAAATTGGTTTTATTTTTAAACTGTTATTTTATGGACTACTTTGAGAAATGTTTTTCCTAAAGGTTTGGTAGAATTCTGCTGTGAATCTATCTGGGATCTGGATTTGGACTTGTCTTAGTCACTGTTCTCTTGCTGTGAAAAGACACTATGACCAAGGCAACACTTACAAAATAAAGCACTTAATTGGGACCTTACTTAGGGTTTCAGAGACTTAGTTCATTACCATAATGGCAGAGAGGATGGTGGCATGCTGGCAGGTGCTGGAACAGTAGATCAAAGTGCTACATCCTGATTCACAAGGAGAGAGAGACAGAGGCAGAGAGAGTGTGCTCCTAGGCCTGGCATGGGCTTTTGAAACCTCAAAACCCACTCCCTAGTGACATTCTTCTGCCAACAAGACCACACCTACTCCAACAATTACACACTTCATCCTTTCAATCCTTTCAGAGTCCACTCCATGGTGACCAAGCATTCAAATGTATTAACTTATAAGGGCCATTCTTTAAATCGCTGCAGGACTCTTTTTAATTGGGAGCTTCTTATTGTTTTTTAATTATCTTTACTGCTTCAGTATTGATGCTTTATTACACAGTTGTTTAAATTACTTATTTCCTCTTCATGTAACTGACAGGTTTTAGACTTCTAGAAATTTGTCCATTTTCTTTTAGATTTTCCTGGTGATGGGAATTTCCTTGTTATCTTGAAATAGTTCCCATTTTATCTCTGTTTTGTTGAATTAGGGCTTCTGTCTGTGTTGGTTAGTTTGGGTGAGATTTGTTGATTCTGTCATTTCATGGATTCTTTATATCTTTTTCCATTTCAGTTTTGTTCATTTCTGTGCCCCTTCCATTTAATATTGTGTTTATTTTGCATGTGTGCACATGCCAGTGCAGTGTGCGCATGGAGGCCAGAGGACACACTTGTAGTCTGTTCTCCTTCCACCATGTCAATCCTAAGTATTGAATTCAGGTGGTCCATCTTGCTGGCAAGTGCCTTTTTCTGCTGAGCTGTGTCCTAGTTTCATTTCTGTTGCAATGATAAAAATATCCCGAAAAAAGATGACAGGGGAGTAATGTCTTTTTGACTTATAATTCCAGGTTACGTAAAAAGTCCTGTCATTGCAGAGAAGTCTTAGGGCAGGGGTTTGAAATAGCTGTTCACAGCACATCCACAATCAGGAACAGAAACAAAAATACTGTGTTACGGCTCGGAAGGGAAAGGTATCCTGGCTGTCAGAAGCCAGGCTATACCTATAGCCCTGTTCTGGGTGGGGATGGTTTCCCCACAGGAATGTAGCAATCCTGCTCCTCTCAGAGAGAGCCATTATAGCTCACCTCTGCTCCGCTCTGCTAAGAGTTTCCCTGCAGAGATCGTTGTCCGTTGTTTCTCTGAGTGCTCTGCTCCTCTGAGTTACTTCTCTGCTTCTCTCTGCTAAGGGAGAAACCCCAGCAGAAACATAGCAGTTTGCTCCTGCTCCAGCAAAAGTTGTTACTCCTCTGCCTTGCTCCACTTCCGGGAAAGGTCTTCACCCAAAATTCATTCAAGAGATTTATTGGGAGGTAAGCATCCAGGAGTGTGGCTGCCTCAGCCAGGGTGGAAAAAGGCAGCTCCCAGCTGAACAGGTACAGGGTTTATATATAACCTTCTTAGGGGCAGAGTTTTTCCACAGTGAAGCTTTTCAGGGTGGGAATTGGTTGGATTTCAATCCCTGAGCTTCGGACAAGCTCAGAGATTGGCTGGATTTTGTGCTTAGGAATGGGTTGGTTTCATGCTCAGCTTTTTATGACGAGTTGGTCAGGAGCAGAGTGAGTTTCAGGGTCAAAATGTGTTTTTTGTCTCTGGTTTCAGGGTCAGGATATGTTTTTTTTCACTGGCTCTGGTTTCAGGGTCAGGGTATGTTTCTTTCACTGTCTCTGGTTTCAGGGTCAGGATGTGTTTCTTTGGCTGGCCCCTTTACCTTACAAGTATCCATGTTGCCTGCCCCCTCACAGGTCTACTAGCCTCTCTACCTGTATATAGGTCAGGGCTCCATCCAGGGAATGGGTCAGTTGATAATCAAGACAGTATTCCCCATTCATGCCCACAGGCCAACCCGATCTACTTAATTCCTCCATTGAAATTTTCTTCTCAGATGATTCTGGATTTTGGTAAATTGACAATTAAAAACTAACTTGCAGCCACCTTGCAGTCAATGCCCTAGTCAATCACTTACTTTCCACCCACTGATTGGAGGTTTGTCTTATCCTGTTTTCCCAAGACCCTAAGGTGAATTTTAAAATTATTTTAAAATGTAAGTAGGCACTTCCCTCTTAGAACTAATTTCATGGTTACAGGGAGATGGCTCAGTGAGGAAAAGCACTTACCATGCAAACCTAATGACCTGAGTTCAGTTCTAGAGACCCTCATAGAAAGCTAGCTGTGATAGCTCACATGTGTAATCTCAACATGCCTACTTGAAGATGGGAGGCAGAGAAAGGGAATCTGAAAACTTGAAGTCCAGCTAGCCTGCAGCACAAAGCAAAGATGCACAAACAGTAGGAGAGGATTGGTGAGATGGCCCCGTGAGTAAAGAGGGATGCTGTCAGTTTTGATTACCCAAGTTCAATCTGTGGCACCCAAACGGTGGAGAGAACTGACTCCCTGCCTGGCTACTGGCCAATCATTTTTATTAAACAAGTACAAGAGACAAATCTTTGCGGGGTACAAGACCATTGTCCCGCAGCATACAGAACTTTTTATTTGCTTTGCTGAGGCTTTCATTTCTTCAGTATTCTCTTCACTGAATTACACTTTTATATCAACTTGACTATGTCAGGAATTAACTTAAAGCCCAAGCAGCTGGCACCTGTGAGGGGTTTTTGTTTTGTTTTTGATTGATCACTTGAGGTGGGAAGATCCACTCTCAATCTTCTGGTGGCAGCCTATAGAAAAGATGTGGAAAGAAGCTTTTGCCCTTTGCCTGCTTGCCCTCATTCTCACTGGCAAATTCAAATGACCTGCTGAGGTGTTCCTTCATGGCATTAGAGCAGTGGTTCTCAAAGTGTGGGTTGCGTCCCCTGGAGGTCTTCTATCAGATGTCCTGTATGTCAGATTGTACATTATTGTAAAGCTTTTCTAGCCTAATAAGCCTCTCTAACAATGCAATAGTCCAAATCAAACCAAATGAGACCAATTTAAAAGAAGCCCAGGTTTAATGGATTCCAGTGCTCCTGGGTGGCCCTCTAGGAAAACACGGAGAGAGGAGAAGTTTATTTTGAACTAAAGCCCCAGAAGGATAGAGCCCATCTTGGCAGGGAAGACTTGGCAACAAGCAGAGAAAGCATGGTATCAAGAGAACAAAACAGGCTGATCACATGGCTTCTGTGCTCAGAGAGCAGGGAGAAAAGAGCAAGTAGGCCCAGCCTATAAAAACCCCTAGGCCTGCCCCTTGTGATGTATCCTGAAGGTTCCATAACTTTCCTAGACAGCTCCACCATCTGAAGACCAAGTGGGTTTTTTTTTTGTTTTTTTTTTTAATTTATTTATTTATTGAGGATTTCTGCCTCCTCCCCGCCACCGCCTCCCATTTCCCTCCCCCTCCCCCATCAAGTCCCTCTCCCTCATCAGCTTGAAGAGCAATCAGGGTTCCCTGACCTGTGGGAAGTCCAAGGACCGCCCACCTCCATCCAGGTTTAGTAAGTTGAGCATCCAAACTGCCCAGGCCCCCCCAAAGCCAGCACATGCAGTAGGATCAAAAACCCATTGCCATTGTTCTTGAGTTCTCAGTAGTCCTCATTGTTCAGCAAGTCCGGTTTTATCCCATGCTTTTTCAGACTCAGGCCAGCTGGCCTGGTGAATTCCCGAAAGAACATCCCCATTGTCTCAGAGTGTGGGTGTACCCCTCGCGGTCCTGAGTTCCTTGCTCGTGCTCCCCCTCCTTCTGCTCCTGATTTGGACCTTGAGATTTCTGTCCGGTGCTCCAATTTGGGTCTCTGTCTCTGTGAAGACCAAGTGTTAAACCCTTGGGTTTATGTAGCCACTCATATTCAAATTATAGCATTCTGTCCTTGGTCTCCATTGGCTCATAGCCATCTCATGATGCAAAATGCATTTAGTCCAACTTTGAGAGTTCTCATAATCTAAGAATACCAATGCTGCTCTAAAAAGTCCAGTCTCTTCTGAGACTCAAGGCAGTCTTTGAACTATGTTCAAATCTCTGAACTACAAAAAACAGATTACATACTTCCAACATACAATAGGAGTAAACATTCCTACTCCGAAAGGGAGAAATGGGACATAGTGAAGAGTGGTCAGACCAAAACATGACTAAAATCCACCAGAGCAAATAACAAATCCGTTAGCACTACTTCTGGTACCTGGAACTTCAGTTTCCAAGGCCCAACTCTGCCCTTTCAGCTTTGCTGCCTGCAACATACATTTCTCTTGGGCTGAGTCCACTCTGTTGGCAGCCCTCCTTGGCAGATGTTCCTCCATGATGGCATCTCAAACATCTTAAGGGTCTCCATTGTAACCCAGGCATTATCTTTAAACTTCAGCACAGTGGCTTTGCAGGGACTCCCAACCTGCCACACACACACACACCACACACACACACACACACACACACACAGAGCTTGGACTCAGGTGCCTTCTGAATCTCATGGGAAAGAATCTATGACCTTCTCGGTATTGCATCTTTCATGCATCCAAATGCAGTATGATGTGGATATCATATTACCTATTTCTGCTTCTGGTTCAGGATGGACCACAAGCCCCTTGGACCACTGTTCAAAACTTCAGTGTGCTGCAGCTGGTGAAAACTTGCTCCGAATGGAGTGGAGACCATACCTGGGCCCTGCTTTCCAGGGTTGGGACCCTCCTTGTGGGTTTGTCCTCAGGACTGCTTTCCTTTTGTTACTGTGCAGAACAAGAGGCTTCTCTTAGCAGTTACCTCTTTTCCAGGACATGCCTTAGAGGCAGGGTTAGCTGCTTCCTGCTTTTTTCCTCTTTGGACTGCACCTTTCTTTCATCCTGCCCCACTTGTTTTTTTATCGTAGGCCTGCATCAGAGTAGTTAGTAATAACCATGCAGCCTGTTCAGTGTTGTACCGTAGTGAAGCTTCAGTCTGTTTTAGAGTCAGGCTTACTCAAATGCTTAGGAAAAGAGCAGAAAGCAGGCAGGTTCTGAGCCAAAATACCACACTATTGGCCCCTAGTTCATGTCCTAAACAC
>NC_022010.1:32531182-32556042 GCF_000317375.1 Microtus ochrogaster | reverse complement strand
GTCCTAAACACCACACTGTGCCCTAGTCCAGGTCCTAATAGAGTCCTTGTTTCCTAAGGAGCATCATGCACAAGGCTCCATTGCCTTGATCTCTCAGCATTGCTGTCTTCCGGCCTCCATGAGAATGACTTACTACATTCTGTTTCCAGCATCCAATGCCTTTCCAGCCTAGAGTTCTAAAACTGTAACATTCCACAAAACAAAAGTCCAAAGGGCATGTGGTCAGGTTTACTACAGCAATGACTCCACTTGGTACTGTTTCCTGTATTAGTTTCTTTTCTGTTATCATTATAAAAATGCCCTCGCTAAAAACAACTTGGGGGAGAAAGGGTTTATTTTGGCTTTCAGTTCTAAAGGGATAATCCATCATGCCGGGGAAGGCATGGCAGTAGGAGCATGAAAGTGGCTGACCACATTGTATCTACACTCAGGAAGCAGTATTGGAAACAGCACATGCCACACATGTGCACACACATACACAATGAAAAAGCCATTCCCAATTCAAAGAGTTGACAGACTATTCCCTGATTATCACAGTTTCTTGTTTTGGACCATTACTAAGGTAGTGTACTGTGAATTTTCCTTTCTGTATTAAAGGCTGGACTGGTTGGTTAGATATCTTATATCACTTCTGCCTCAGTGTTCCAAGTTTTGGGATTCTATGAGGGGCTCTGTGGGGACTAAGAGAAGTTGGCACCAGATAGCTGGGTATTGTTGTGACAGGCCTGGTCATGCTGCATGTTGGCAGATTTGAGCCTTCAGATTAGGAAAGCAGTTGAGTATGTTAAGGGGGGCTTGATGGGTCATCCTAGTTGGAGCATGAAAGACAGTGCTGAGGGAGATTTGAACTGCAGGGGTCCAACCCAAGAAGTTTCAGAGGGAAAGAAAATGAGGAAGTAGCCAAGAGACCATTCTTGTGATATTTTAGCAGGGGATGTGGCTACTTTTTTGCCCTTCTCCAGAAAATCTGCCTGAGACTAAACTGAAAGAGTTTTTGGATTAATGGCATTGGCATAGATTTCAAGATAGCCTGGTATTGACTGTTGTGTGGTTGTCAGTGGTCACACCTATGCCAGTCTATAATGAAAAAGAGCAAGCTGAACAAGGAAAAATACAGATTGTACAATTTGAGGAGAAAAGGAATGCTAGGATGTATAATGGAGCTAAGTCCAGTGCTCAAGTAGACAAAATGTTTAAAGAAAAACCTGATGTTAAATGGAATAAAGGGAGTGATGGCCTCAGGGCAAGTCCCCACCCAGCTAAATTTCTAACTTCTGGAAAGGCGTTAAAGAAAAGCTTAATAATCAGTGAACATGAGAAAAGGAAAGCTGATGCAGATGCAATTGAAGGAGGGGCCATGGTCCAGCCCTAGAAAGTAACAGAACCTGGCAGCTTCGGCCTCAGGGTTCTGGCTTTAAGGTCAAGGATACAAGAAAGGGGTTAGGGAATCTCCCCCTATGACTGAGAAAACACAGTGAGTGAGGTCAGACGTGTTAGGGTGTCCCTGCATGGAGGCCCAGACTAGCCATTGTGTGAAGCTGTGAAGGTGAAGCCTGGATTGCCATGGAGACCCCAAGATGTTAGAGATGCCAGAGTTGTTGGATACCTGCTGAGGAGAGCTGCTAACAGGGAGTGGAATCAGCCCGAGAAAAAGAAGTGTGCTGCAGTCAACAAAGCTGAATGGAGTTGGAGATCTGAAGAGCTCTTTAACATAAAACACAGAAATGTAGAATTTGGAGTTTTCATTGTTGCTTTTCTGTCTTACTATGGTCCAATATCTCCTCATTTTGCTCCTTTTCCTCCCTTTTGGAATGGTAATTATTAGGAATTTTTCCTAATGCGAGGTCTCTGCTGATGCAAAAATCCCAATCAAGCCAAATTAAGAAATATCCAGGTTTAATGGGATTCTTGCACTCTTGGGAGGCCACTAATGTGTTCCTCTTTGGGGAGCTCACTTAAATACCCTGTGGGAGTGGTCCTGACCCCTGGCATGCTGGGATTTGGAGTCCAGACCAATAGAACTCTCAGGCCTGGGGGCTGGGATGGATGCGAGGGGCTGGGGTCTACACCCCCAACTTAACAGTAATGTGTATTCTGTGTTATTGTATGTTGAAAATATGTGATCTGCCTTTTGATTTTGATTTTACAAGGGGTTACAGTTAGGAGATGGCCATGAGTCTCAGAACTGTTAACATTATTGAGACTGGTAGACTATGGGGACTTTTGAAGTTGGGCTGAGTGCATTTTCCCATTATGATATATCTGGAGCCTATGGGGGTCAGGGAGTGGAATGTGGTGGTTTGAATAAGAATGGCCCCCAGAGGCTCCTATGTTTGAATACTTAGTCATCAAGGGAGTGGCACCACATGGGAGGGATTAGGAGATATGCCCTTATTGGAGTGAGTGTGGCATTGTTGGAGGAAGTGTGTCCTTGGGATTAGCAGCTCTCTCTCTTCCTGCTGCTTGTGGTTCTGATGTAGAGCTCTCTGCTTCTTCTCTAGCACCATGTCTGCCTGTGTGGTGCCATTCTCCCAGCCATTGTGACAATGGACTCAACCTCTGAAACTGTAAGCCAGCCCCAATGAAACGCTCTCCTTTATAGGAGTTACCATAGTCATGGTGTCTCTTCACAGCAATAGAATACTAAGGCGGCTATCTACTACAGATCTAATTTGTACTCTAAGCCTTCCCTCTGTCACCATAAGAAATGTCAGATCAGCACCTCCCTCTCATCGTCTCTCACTACCCCCTTTCTCTGGCCAGTTCAGAGGTGAGTGTGGCTGTCATCTACATGCCTTTTTCTTGTAATTCCTCTTATTTGATGGCAATTTTGAACACAGGTCAACCTTAGTTGGTTTTCTGGAAGACCTTAGTTGTATGTCTTATTGTCTAGATAAGGGGCTAGGCTAGTTTGCTTGACTCCTTGTCCCATACATGCTACTTGGAGGGATTGTAGTATTCTCTTGTCCATCCTGTCTCCATACACAAGTGGACCCCATCTGTCAAGGAGGCATGGCACTCCATACCTGGAGATCCACCCCGCCCCTCCTCAGACCCAGCAGATTCAGTGGTCTGTTTTTTACCCCCAGCATGTACACTGGAAGCCATGCCATCCTGTGCCACCTTTGGAAGGGTTGTCTAGGTGGAGTCTCCACACTCAAACAGCAAGCTTCCAAAAGTGTGAGTGCTCATCACAAAGACATCTTTGGTTCCAGGATGCCACAGGCTTGGGCAACAAGTACTGTGTGAACAGATGTCTTTTAAGCTGGAGAAGGAACCAACAACAACAAAAACAATCATATACTCATCTAGTGTGATAACCAGTGAATTTACTGGGGTTACTTATGGGAACATGAGTGAGGGGTTTCAACAGGAGCATGGGAAATTTACAAAAGACCGCATCTTGAGGAAAATCTCTCCCTCTCAGCAATTGTTCACTGCCTGTGTGTCTTCAGAGAGGGGTAGACTTCTTGAGCCTTTCCACCCTAGCAATCGTGAACTGCCTGTGCTCTGGGAGGGGCCGCCAGCAGGAGCATTTGCCTCCTCCATTGTAGAATAACAGTGGACCCAATCTTGTGCAGGTTTTCTGCAGATGATCACAGCTGGTGAGAGTTAGAGACCAGCAGCTACACCATGCTTAATGTCCACAACAACCAGTAATTGATTAGTACTGGGCGATTAAAGATAGAGGAGGGAAAACAGAATGAGTGAGCAGTGGGTACAAGAGGGGAGAGGATGCTGTTGGGGCTAAAGAAGGCATGAAAAGAGATGTCATCATGTAACCTTAAACAGCCTCCGCTCTCAGGAGACTCAGAGACCCCACCAAACAGGCCAGCCTGTGTTCTTTGAGAAAGCCTGTCAAAAGTCAGAAAGGAAGTAAGAGGGGAAAAAAAAGAATGAGAACAAAAAACACTGGCCTGCAAGTTGATCCTGCGTATTAAATAAAGGGATAAATGTAGGGGAGGGGGCTGGGTGAGGCACCCACTGAATGTAATCTCTTGACTGTTGCTGTTGTCAGCCCGGATTCTGTGCCCCTTCCTAGGCCCTCTGATGCCAGGCACACCTGTAGACAGTCGTCTGCAAGGTTGGGCCACGAAAACTGATCCTGTCAGTTGGCCATCCTTCTGGGAGGAATCACAGGTGTGGGCGAACTTCTGGTCAGTCTTCAGGGGTCAGGTGGTGATTGCTGTCCTTATCACAGTGCTGCCCTGTCCTCATGAGTCAAGTGGCAGGTACTGGCCACTCCTTCCTGATGCTGGGCACTTGGCTTGAAAGCCTGCCAACTCTGGCTTTGACTAGGTTTGTCGCTTGCTGAATAGCCTTTGTTGCCAAGTTCCTTCCAACAGTCTAGAGGAAATCGGCTGTTCAGGTTCCAGCAAAGTCTAGGGCATTTGTTCCAGGTTCCCAGAGTGTTTGGGGCAGAGATCTTAAAATGGTTTCTGAGCCTCTCTTGTTGAATACCCAGAATATCAGAAGTTTCTGTTGCTGGGGTAAACACTATGACTTAATGCAACTTGGGGAGGAAAGGGCTTATATGACTTACAGGCAATGGTCCATTTTATGGAGGGAAGGCAAGGGATGACTCAAGCCAGGAACCAAAGCAGAGACCGTGGAGGAATGCTTACGGCTTGCTCCCAATGGCTTGCCCAACCTGCTTTTTTATACCATACAGATCCACCTGTCTAGGGATGACACCACCCACATTGGGCTGGACCCTCCTGGATCAATCATTCATCAAGAATATGCTCCCACGGTCATGACCTGTCTGATGGAGGCACTTCTTCAATTTAAGAGTCTCTCTTCCCAGACGGCTTCAGTTTGTGTCAAGTTGACAGAAATTAATCACCACACATGGTGTCTCCCTTCCCATTAAAAAAAAGTTTGCTTAAGAAGAGTATTGTGTGGTTTTCTGAAGCCCTCTGCTTTAGACTGTTGCTCCTCTCTTCCTGGGAGGAGAGAAATTACCTAAACTGGAACTATTACTCTTTGAGACAGGGTTTCTCTGAGTAGCCCTAGCTGTCCCAGAACTCACTCCATAGACCTGACTGGGCTCGAACTAGAGATCCTCCTGTCTCTGCCTCCTGTGTACTAGGACTAAAGGCATGCACCACCATCACCCAGCAGTAACTTTTTTTTTTTTTTTTTTTTGTTTTTGTTTTTCGAGACAGGGTTCTTCTGTGTAGCTTTGGTTCCTGTCCTGGAACTAGCTTTTGTAGACCAGGCTGACCTCGAACTCACAGAGATCGAATGCAGGGATTAAAGGTGTGCGCCACCATCTCCCGGCCTAGAAACTATTATTTTTTTTTTTAAAGATTTTATTTATTATGTATACAATACAGTGTGCTGCCTCCATGTATGACTGCAGGCCAGAAGAGGGCACCAGATCTCATTGTAGATGGTTATGAGCCACCATGTGGTTACTGGGAATTGAACTCAGGACCTCTGGAAGAACAGTCAGCGTCCTTAACCTCTGAGCCATCTCTCCAGTCCCGAAACTATTATTTTTTTAAGGTCTACTATCACATCTAGAGAAGCTGTAAAGAACTAGGAAAGTAGGAATATCGAAAGCCAGTATGAGGAAATTTCTTCCTTTCCCATCTTCTGGGTGGAATCTAAAAAGTTTCCTGAAGTCTGTAGCTTGGCTGGAAGGTTAGCCGAATTCAGGGGTGAAAGCCATGGCTCTTGCTTCATTCCCAACGGATTCTGACTCTCGCTTCAGCTTCTTGCTGTGTTAAGACTTTGGGTGTGCTGAGTTCGACTTTCCATGCCTCGGTTAAGCACTTGAAACCACACGTACCCGCCCCCGAGTAGCTCTAAACTGCGGTGAGCATTGTAATTACCCATCACAGTGCGCCAGCCTCGTGGGAGGACAACGGTTCCACGGAGCCCAGGGAAACTTCTCACTCCCGGGGTGAAGGGCGCAGCGCCAGAAAGTTCCCAGCGGCGGGAAGCCGTTTGCCCCGGGGCTGGAAAACCGCGGGTCGCTCTAGGTCGCTCTAGCCCTGGTCCGCCAGGGCTCTGTGGTGGGAGGCCTGGCGCCTGCGCACTGCACAGCGGCGGCGCGGCGGGCGAGAGGGAAGCTCAGGCTGCGGCTGCGGAGAGGGTTGGTGGTGAGTGCTGCGCGGGAACTGTCCAGCCGCCTCCGGGGAGGGGTGGATTGGCTGTCCCAGAACCCGACTCGTTCTGCGCCCCTGGCTATTCTGCCTCCACGCGGGACCTCAGCGCGGCCTGACCTCTGGAGTCCCGGGGAGCCCCCCGCACACCCGAGCCAGCGCTGTCCAGGTAGCTGCCCCCTCACCTCTCCCCCCCCCTCCCGGGTTTGTACTTACTAATTGCTCCTGTTGAGCCAAGTACAGGGGTCGGCAGCATCAGGTGCCTGTTGCCTCGAAGACACCCTGTTTCCGTTTTCGAGAAAACTGAGGGTTTCTCCATAGTGCTGTATGCAGTCATTCCTGGATTGGACCGGACCATCATAGACTTTTTGCCTCCCAACATCTATCGTATGAGTTGACCGTCTGTTTAGAGGCCTCCTGTGTCTAAGTGTTGTCATTCTCTTCTAGACCCACTCAATTTTAGAATTTCTCCCTGTACGATGTCCCAAAGTTGTAGCCATGAAGTTTTCAAAGCAGACCAGAAACCTAAATCAGAGTGTGCCAACTAAACATGATTCTAGACAAGTCCCCTAACTTCTCAAGGCTTATCTGAAGTGAGAGAAATACAGGTGACTGTGTGAATGAAAGGAGCTGAAAGATGCACCCTCCCCTGGCCGCGCCCCCCAACCGCGGGCACATAAGCGCTCTGTCAGTTATGAGATATATTTGTTTTTTTTTTTATGTGTATGGCTGTGTGCCTGGCTGTATGACTATGCACCATGTGCGTGCAGTGCCCACAGAGGAGGGTTTTGGATCCTCTAGGACTGGAGTTAACAGATGGCTGTGAGTCACCATGCGGATGCTGGGACTTGAACCCTAGGTCCTTTGGAAGAGCAGTAAACGCTCTTATCCATTGAGACGTCTCTGCCTCCTAATTATTTCTTTTCAGAAAGCAATAACACACCATTCCTAATTGGTCATACAGAAAGTTTTTTCAAATTATGCTAAGAAGTGCTCGGTGAGATGGATGTTTTGGTTAGATGGTGATGTATTTGATGGTTGCTTTGGGGAGGGCTATATGTCAGGAATTCCAGAAATGCCAGTTGTTGGTTGTTTTTTTTTTTTTAAATGCACATCTAAAAGTCCCTGGGAAGCAATTTATAGTGTATAATATGCAGAAAGAGATAATCAGAACATTATATGTAATAGCTGAAAGCTTTAACCTTTTAAAATGTGAATTTTAAAGGAAAAGGAGAGTAAGATAGGTCCCTCTGTCCATCACTATCAACAGGCATCAGTGTTTTGCATATCTTGTTTTATGAAAAATTGGGAACTTTTAAGTGTTGAAAAGTAAACCGGAGTTCATTTGGAGTGCTCAGATACCTTGAAAATAATTCAGAATTGTATCTATACACCGCAACCATGAACATTCAAAATCAAAGAAGCATCCACTCTAGAAAAGAGATAAGAAAGTGCCATAAGCTGTTAGCTGATTTCCCTTTAGTGGTGGGAATATGAGTGATCCCCCCGCTTGTGTTATAGTCCTGTGTGTAACAGCTCTGGAAGCGCTGTACCTGAACTGAGCACAGTTGCACACCAGAGCCAGTTCACAGTAGCGAGAATTCATTCATTAATGTGTTCACTTTCCTTGACCCACGTTTGCGTCCACAATCCTATCTGCCACCTGGAGCTAATGCCTGGTGTTGCGCCTCATGGTCAACTCACACATTCAAATCTTTAAGAATAATTTTAATTTTATTTATTTAGTTGGGGTGTGGGGAGCTGTGGGGATTAGTAGATAAAGTTCACAAATGGTTTTCCCTCTTTCACTGTCTGAGTCCTGGGGGTTGAGCTCAGGCCATCAGGTTTGGTGGCAAAAGCCTTTATCCCTGAGCCAGCTTGCTGTCCCTGTATATCCAAATCATTCTTAGCAACTGTCTTCTAGGTGTAACTGATATTACTGTAAAATTTTATTCCACTCTATTTCTACCAATGTTTCCCAGCAGGATCTAGCATAGAATCTGGTACAGGATGATGCCCCCTGCCGATACCTTTTCTTTGCTCTCTAGGCAGGAATAGAACCTAGACCGTATGCATTTCCATACTTTTCTAAAACAGCCATTTCAAATAACTTAAATAAGGTGATGGACTCATAGTCTTGTTTTTCTCTCAAATAGATTGCAATGGACTTTGACCAGAAGTCCATTTTGCTTTTGGTGAGGGCCAGAGCTGCTGTTAAGTTGAGGCCACAACACGTTTAAAGATAGTTAGGGGGTCACTTCCCAAGAAAAGGGGTGAAGGACATTTGTTTAGTGTTTGTAAAGGAGCTTTGTTTCACAGGTATGCAAAGAAGCCTCTTTGTCCTGATGTCTTCAGAGATACTATGGATCAGTCCGGAGTTCTCCTCTGGGTAAAAGCAGAACCTTTTATAGTGGGTGTCTTGCAAGTCCCACCTCCATCCAAATTCAGTCTTCACTACCTCAGGAAGATAGCCACCTATGTGCGGACGCGGGCCACAGAGGGCGCCTACCCACGCCTCTCCTGGTCTACGTGGAGGCACATTGCGTGCGGAAAGCTGCAGCTGGCCAAGGAGCTAGCATGGCTCTACTTTGAAATATTTGATAACCTTTCGGTGAGGACACCCGAGGAGCGCCTGGAATGGTCTGAGATTTTGTCCAGCTGCACTACTGAAGAGGAGGTGGAAAAGCAAAGAAGTCAGGTACGTATGGACAGCTGTGTACGTAGTTACTCTGAACAATAACCCCTCCCTCGTGTGTGTCCTAACAGTGCAGCTCGGGCTTTGGGTTGTTGGCCCTCGTGATTCTAAAGTGCGATCTGAATTGTGGCATTTCCAGCTTGGAAGTGTTCTGACGCATGTGATCAGTGTATTAGTCCTTTTGTGTCGTATGTAGTTCATGTTCCCCCACTCCTGAAGGAGCCATGCGCTGGCGGCTCTTCCACTGACTGTAGAAGTATCTTGGGGCAAGTGTGCGGCTGATGTTACAGGTAGAGGCGCCTGAGTCTTTAGCAGTCTGTTGTTTTCCCCTTATTCAGCCCCTTCATTCTATCTTGACTGTCTAAAGGTAACTTCTGCTGTATACTAAAATCAAATATTTTTATGACTGTATTTATTAATTCACCCATTTTCTGTTGCTAGTAAGATAATGCCACAGAGGGGGTTATTTTTAAGGTGCCCTGTTGTGGCTCATTGTCCTGGAGATCCAAGGTCAAGAGGTCATGTGATGGCTATAGCAGTGGTTCTCAACCTCTGGGTCTCAACCCTTTGGAGTCAGATAACCCTTTCACAGGGGTCACCTGAGACCATTGGGAAACACAGATATTTACACTATGATTCATACAGGAGCAACATTACAGTTATGAAGTAGCAACAGAAATAATTAATTTAATGAAGAATTGTTTTAAAGGGTCACAGCATTAGGAGAGTTGAGAGCCACTGGGCTATAGCATCCTTGCTGGTAGAGACCTAAAGCAGTACAGGAGGACATCATGGTGAGAGACACTGTTTTCCTGTGTGTGTACAATAGTCTCTCTTCCACTTATAAAGCTACCAGTATGGAATCTCAGGGCTCTGATCTGATATCTTTATTTAATCCTAGCTGCCGCCTAATCCCACCCAACACTAGTCACATTGTTTTTACCCTCTTAGTCCCTCACCATGAGGATTAAATTTCAACATGAATTCTCAGAATGCACAAATCATGTACAAGCCATAGCGTCCTGCTTCTGTCTCTTGCTCCACGTAGCCCATACGCTCATAGATGGAGTCATCCTCTATAAATAATCCACAGTCTTAAGTTATTCAAGCCGCATTTAAACTCCAATGTCTCATTTGAGATTCAAGGCAAACTCTTCAATTGTGAGACTGTAAATTCAAGTTATCTACTCAGAGTATATAGTGGGACAGGCTATGGAGTGGGTAAATATTTCCATCTCAAAGGCAGTAGTTAAACTGAGAGTAGTAACTGGCCAAGCATGGTGGCACAGGCCTTTAATTCCAGCACTTGGGAGGGAGAGACAGGCGGATCTCTGTGAGTTTGAGGCCAGCCTGGTCTACAGAGCGAGTTACAGCACAGCCAGAGTGGTTACACAGAGAAACCCTGTCTTGAAAAGCAAAAGAAAAAAAGTAATGATTGGCCCAGATCACATCCAGAAGCTGTCAGCAGACACAAGTTGTTAAACCTCCGAATTCTCTCATCTTGGGAAGGGGTTGTATCCCTAACGCCTCGAGTAGCTCTTCCTCCGTGTCTTTGCTAGGCTCAGCCCAAACTTAGCTCTCAGCTCAGAGTGTCATGACCACGCCTTTCCCAGGTTGGCATTGTAGACTGGTAGTTCCCAGTTACAGAGTCCTGGGGGTAGTCTCCTTCCTACGATTTCATTAGGCATTGACCCTCTCTAGCAGGACTCCTAAGCCAGGCCTCTATGTCACCTTCTAAGTTTTCCTTTGAAATCTGGCTGGAAGCTGCCATGCCTCCATAGCTCTTGCATAATGCATGCCTACAGTAATTGTGAAACTGCAAGGTGACACTTGCTCCTTTGATTAGGGTTGTTAGCTGTACCTGGCTTGCCTGAGCACTGGGCTGTGGTGAGAAAAGTAGCCCCACAGACTTCTAAGGTGCCCTCGAGGTCTCCCTCCTATTGTCCTGATGCATCTGGCCTCATTTTATCCATGCTGATCTCTTTGTCAAGGTTACTGGATGCACCCTACATAGTTTTTCTTTGCTCCTTTGCTGGATGACCTGCAAATCTTTCAAATCCTTTTGCTTTGTTTTCTTTTAAATTTTACATTCTATTCTTAGATGGTGCTTTTACACCGTTCTTTGTGAAGTTAAAAGGTAACCCGGGAACAACTGGGCCGTTTTGTTGTTTGAGTATTTCTTCTGCCAGGCACTCCAGTTTGTCACTGTAAATTCTGCCTTCTGTAAATCTGTAGGTAGGTGCAGACATAGCCCTCTTGCAAGAGCTAGCTCAAGGGAGTTAAATATACACTGGGAGAGTGGATATTCCCTGAGGACAGCACCCTCGGCCAGACCCAGAGACCTCCTACTAGACTCCACCTCATACAGGTCCTACCATCTCCCCACATTGCTACCCTGGGAGTCCAGCATCAACTCAAGACTCACAGGAGGACAAACTCCACCCAAACCATAGCAGACAGCATCTCTGCCCCCATGGACTCCTTAAGCTAGTAGGAACAACTGGTATATAAAACGGTCACACAGTAAAGTTCAGAAATGGACTTGAGAGTGATTCATTCTTGTGGTAGGAATAACTTCACAGAGTATATTAGTTATATACAGTAGTTTAATTATGATGCCTGTGGCTTGGGCCAATAGCAGCTTGTTTATCATTTGTCCAACAGTCCTACACAGCCACACTTGATGGGATGAATCTCAGGGCTCCATGCATTGACTCAAGAAATTATGTTTCTATATTTTGGAGTCACTTAGTGTTAAATGACTTTGCTGAGGGGGAAAAATGAAATAAGACAAAGAAATGCAATAGGGTCACAATAGCTGATCTTTTGCTCGTATTACACAGAGGCCACACAAGCTGTGGCTGACTTCCCGGTTGTGATTGGCAGTGGGAAGAATTGCTTCCTTGTAGACCATGCCTGGGAATAGAACAGTGGGAGGACACAGCTGCCTTTCCCCCACGGTGAGCTTGAGAATAGGTCTTGACTGTGAAGCAGTCACCATGGTGAAGGCCACGGAACTTATCTGTCACCTTCCTAAATTTGTCGCAATCCGTTATTTTTATTTTACTACTGCATAACTTAAGCACACGTAAGTTCTAACTTTTTAGAAAACTTTATATATGTAATTGCAGTATTGTTAGCTGCATGGTGCTGTATTGCAGACCTGAAGAACTAAATTACCGTGTGTAACTGAGACTTTGTTAGCTTTTGACAATCGCCTATTTCCCTTTTGTTCCAGCATTTGACAGTCACTGTTCTTCTGTGCGTCTGTGTACTTGACTCTTTTAGACTTTGGATGTACTGTGGTTGGAGTGTCTTTCATGGTATCCTGTGTTGGATTTTAATGCTCATCATGAGAGATTAAGAGGGTACAGACTTAGTCTGAGGGACAGGCCCATATCCCAGCTATTAAACAGACAGGAAGATTACAGGTTCAGGGCAGCCTGGGCTACAGAGTGAGTTTAAGTCTAGCCTGGGCAGCGTCATCTCAAAATAAAAAATAAGTAAAATGCATATATATTATGTAAAAAAAATCCTAATGACTTTACCATTTTTAGAAAAGTAGCAAGATATAAGAACAATGTATAAAAATCAGTAGTTTTTCTATATATTGAGAAAGAACTTGCTGAGAAAGAAATAGGGAGAAAAAATGCAAGCAAACAACCTTGGAATAAACTTACCAGAGGAGGTAAAAGACCTCTACAACAAGCATTTTTAGCACCGAAGAAGGAAATAGTGGAAGACACAGAAAATAGAAAGGGTACCAATGCTCACAGATTAGCAGGAGTAATGCCGTAAAAAAAATGGCAGTATTACCAAAAGTAATCTACAGGTTCTGTACAACTCAAAGTTTTGATGACATTCTTTACAATACTAGGAAAAACAATCTTGGAATTCGTATAGAAGCACAAAAGACTCTGGACAGCGGAAGCAGTTCTGTGGCCAAAGAGCAAGGCTGGAGATGCCACCATAGCTGATCTCTAATTACAGTAAGGAACCATAGTAACAGAAACAGGCATGAGATTGCCAGATAGACTAGAGGACCACGAGAAAAACAAGCACAGCTACAGCCGCCAAACCTTCAACAGAGGCGTCAGAAACACAGGGAGAAATGGTACCATCTTATAAATAAGTGGTACTGGGAAAACTGGATATTCATGTGTAGGAAAATAAAAATAAACCCTCTGTTCTGAATAAAACCAAAGAAAAATGTATCAAATACCTAAAACTCTAGACCTGTTAGAGGAGAACAGCGTAAGGTACAGACGAGGACTTGCTGAGAAGGACTCCGAGAGCACAGGACACAGGCTCGAGAGCCGATACTGGGGATTGTGTGCGATTTCAAACTGCACAGCGAGGGGAATACTCAGAGGAGTGCAGAGAATGTCACAGAGCAAGAGGAAACGCAAACCATACATCTAATGGGGCTGATATCTAGAATCTATACAGGACTAAGGAAATTAAACAAAACAAGCGATGCAACCAATAAATGGGTTAATGAATGGAATAGCAAGTCTCAACAAATGTAAGGCAATAAATATGTGAGAAAAATGTTGTGTCTTTAGCCATTAAGAAAATGCAAATTTACCATAGTCAGAATGACTGTTGTAGAAGACAAACACCGAGGAATACAGATGAGGATGTGGGAAAAGAGGAGCCCTCCCATGCTGCTGAAGCACAATTCATAAAAACTTAGAGCAAGAAACTGGGGTTCAACCTGAAGGTCAGCAAAGCAAAACATTCCTCCAGGAATCTCAGAATGAGACTGAAAGCTGTCTCCTCCCATTTTATAATCTTCTCTAGTTCTGGGATTAAAGGCGTGCACCACTGAGATTAAAGGCATGCATGAACCTGTTTCTATGGCAACTAGTTGTGGCTACTGGGAGTAAAGGTGTGTGTTACCACTGCCTGGTTTATAATCCCAGTGGGCTGTTTTACTCTCTGATCTTCAAACTGGTTTTATTTATTAAAATATAAATGAAATGTCACTGCATACTGCTGGTGGGACTGTAAACAGGTGCAGCCACCATGGAAATGAGCATGACCGTGTGTGCCCAAGGGCGTCCTAAGTGAGCATACCAAGGAGATAGTTGACATGGGTGTTTATTGCTACACTATGTAGCAGCCAAAATATAGACTCAGTTTAGTTGTCCACCAACAAATAAATGAATAAAGAAAATGTGTATATACCTCATGGAACTTTATTCAGCTATAAAAGAATGAAAGTCCATAGCTTTTACTAGTATCTATGATTTACATGTAGGATAGTGTCATAACAAAGCCTGTTGCTTCATGTAATGACGGTGTGCTAATAAAATTTAAAAATCACACTCCAAAACCTAATCTAATTACAGTGGCTAGAGACAGGGCCATAGGAAAGTGATTAGGATTAGATAAGGTCAATAGAGTAGACAATATTGATGGATTTGAAACAGAGGGTGGGGGAGAACAAGAACAGACAGACTACATGCCCATGCCACTCCCGCTCTTGCCATCTGACCCCCGTGACTGACCACCTTGTGACTGACCAAAGAAGGCCACTGCCAAATGGATGCCTTGCACCTCCAGAACTGTGAGCCAAAATAATTGCTCCTATTTACAGAGTAGGCTGCCATGAATGTTTTGTTACACAAACAAAAGTACAACATAGAAAGGACGTCATATTTATCTTTCTATGTCTGTCTGTCTTTACATGGGTTTTTGTAGCGAGCTGCGTGGAATCACAACTGATGGAGATGTATAATCAACTCCTATGGCTAACGTCTGACATATGCTATGATCACGCAATGATTATCAGCGCAGTGCCCACCTGGCAGTTCAGGGTTGGCAGCCCATGCCTACTTAAGGGCTGGGAGAGGTTTGTCCAGAGGAGAGAGGTCAAGGAGAGAGGTCAATGGAGAGAGAGGGGAAGAGAGGAAGAGAGAAGTGTAAAAAGTCCTGGAATAAAACTGCAGTGAGAAGAGCTCCGGTGGTCGCATCATCCTTGCGGGACGAGGGTGGCTGTGACAGGTGGTGGCCCGTACGGGGACAAGCATATGGGGAACCTCCAAACCTCTCTCCGTGGAGCCCAGAACTTGCTGCAGAGGGTGCATCGGTAAGATTGAAGAATCGCAATAAATGCGGGTTTTATGCTCTCACCTGTAGAAAAGGTAAAGCGGGAAAGTATAGTCACGACCAAAGTGGACGGTTTAAAATGAAAATAAAAGGAAGAATGGGATTTTAGAATGGGCGCTTCAACATCACACCTGATTTTTCTGGCTCTTAACGAGCTGTTACGGAGCGCATTGGAGAGGTTTTTGGCTAAATGTGACACAATTGCTACTTGGTTTGCCATCTCTGGCAATCTTAATGTGTCATCCTGGGATAAGCCTGGTAGAGATCTAGATTTTGCCACCGAACAAGGTATGCTAAGGAAGGGAGTGATATTCTTGTGGTGTGATCATTCAGGCCTTCACGGCCATTGAAGCAGGACAGTCTCCCCAAGTTTGGCTAGAGATGTAAGAGCAAGTCTGATTGCATGTGGGTTGGTGTCTGGCTCCCACCTCTGTAAAAAGGCACCGGACAGGTCTAGTGTTGTCTGAGTGGATGACACCTGGACAAACCACTAGTACATGTTTCATTTTTAACAGAGATCAGACTCTTGCCTGTGGCTTTACAAAACAAAAGGGGGAACTGTAGCGAGCTGCGTGGTATCACACCTGATGGAGATGTATAATCAACTCCTGAGATGGCTAAGGCCTGACCTATGCCTGATCACGCAATGATCATCAGCTGCTTGCATATGCGTGGGCCTATGGGCAGTGCCCACCTGGCAATCCGGGATTGGCAGCCCGTGCCTACTTAAGGGCTGGGAGAGGTTTGCCCGAGGGAGAGAGAGGAAAAAAAAGAGAGGGAGAGAGAGAGGTTTGCCCGAAAAGAGAGAAGAAAGAGAAGGAGAAAGAGGTCAAGGAAGGAAAGAGAGGAAGAGAGAGAGAGAGTGAATAAAGGTCCTGGAATAAAACTGCAGTGAGAAGAGCTCTGGTGGTCGCATCATCCTTGCGGGACGAGGGTGGCCGTGACAGGTTTTGTTCCCGTTCATGGGCTATATAGGTCTCTGGAAAGATGGGAATCAAACAGAGAAAAGTGCAGTTGCCCCAGCCTTGCCAAATAGGGCCTGAGTCTTTGGCTTCTGTTCTTCAGTCTTGTGGGCTAGTCTTGAAGTGGCAAATCTGAATTCATCTGCATACCACACACTGTAGTCTTAGTAACGCACAATATTCACTGCAGCAGAGACTGGGAAATGAATGCCACCTGGGTGTGTGCCCTGAAAGACGAGAAGGACTTAGCATGGGGCTAATAGCTAAAAAAGGTTTTGGAAGCTGAAAAGAAGTTTGTCCTACAACCACCAGGTGGAGGGCAGTGCAGTCAGTCATCAGCCACACGTTTCTCTCACTGTGGGTTAGATGCTAGGTACAGTAGTGCCTGGGCATGAAGATGAATACAACGTTAAGAAACACCTATGGGTTTTGGGTGTTTATTGTGTACCATAGTTTTTGCTGGTTACTGTGGATAGTAAAGTAGAAAAAAGAAGACTCTTTACTGTCTCATGGGAAGACTGTCTGAAGCAATGATTGTTAAACTAGATGTACAAAATCAAGGAATGTATGCTGTGAAGAAGCCAAACCATCAAAATAATTGTTAGCTTCGGTGTTTCTTTATCCAAGAATTAAAAATAAGGGCTCACACAGATTTACAAAAGAAGCGGGGTGATGTTACTTGGAGAAAGTGGTAGTATAGATTAAGAGGGAAACGTTGTCAGGGCTGACAGCAGGCCACATGAGAGAAGATACTGAAGGGTCCGGGACTGTAGTCTAGGGTCTTTTTATGGAGTATGAGAGAAGGAAGGGCTGGCTATTAAGGGGAATAAGGTGGTTCTCTATTTTGATTGAAAGATTGGATCATGTATTCATTTTTCCTACTGCATATTCATTTTTCCTCCCCACAGTGCATCTGATTTTGGTCATGTGCACACCCAATTATGCATAGACTTAAGATGGCCAATAGAGGATTCTCACTAAAGCATTTCTAGAGAACACAATTTTACTTTATTCTATGTACATTCAAAACCAGCCCAGGCTGGATCGGCCCTTCTGTTCTTCATACCTATGTACCTATAGACATGTCATGACATACCATATTATACCTATAGACATGCTTGACTAGAAACTATAAATGTCATTGTTGCCAGGGGCAGGGAAACATACAGTACTGTCCAGGTATGTGTGAGTAACCTGGCACAGGTGGGGAGCTGAGTCCTGAGGTTGCCAGGTGCAGTGTTTGGAGAAGGTTGTGTGTGCATGGTATATCAGGCTGCTAAGTACACTCTTGCATGATGGCGGTGTGCGTAACCCAAAACCTAGTGAAGGTCCCAAGTTGCACTAGCTCCTGTGCTTGCCTGCCTCACGGTGGTTCCTCTTGTGTAGCCAGCCTTCTTAGAATGCTGAGATGAAGAACTGGTGAGTGGATGCCAAGAGCCAGGGGAGGGGTAGAGGTGGTCAGAGAGACGGGAGCGTTCTCTCTCTGGACTGTTTCAGGGCTGCAGTGCGGTTCTAGTTTTCAAGATAGGAGCTGGGTGAAGAGTACGTGTGATCTATTTTAACATCTCTGCACAAAGTTTAAGAAAGTAAAGAAAGGTGTAGTTTAGTGGGTAGAGTTCTTGCTTACGTTGTCAAATCCCTGGGTTCATTCCCTGACATTGAATAAACTGGATGTGGTAGTACATGCCTGTAGCCCACCCAGCTCTAAGGTGGGGGCAGGATGATCAGAAGTTCAAGGTCATCCTCTGCTACCTAGCAAACGGGAGGCAAGCTTGGGCTGCATAAAATCCACTTGACTGACTGCATTTGGGTGATCCTGGAAATCTGTGTTTCAGCATCTCAGGTTTGGTTTGCCCCCTACTGCTCTGTTAAGACACTGATCAAAATCATCTTGGAGAGGAAAGGGTTTATTTGCTTAGAGGTGCAGTCGATCCAGGGAAGTCAGGGCAGGAACAGAGAGCAGAGAGGAGCCTTGCTTACTGGCTTGCCTCCCCTAGCTTGCTCAGTGTGCTTTCTTACACAACTCAGACCACCTTCCCAGGGCTGGACCCTCTTATTAATGGGCAAGCATTAATCAAGATGTCCCACAGACATGGGCACAGGTCACACTGATAGAGACAGCGCCTCTCAGTTCAGGGTCTCTCTTCTCAGGGTTCTCCAACTTTGTTAAATTGACAAAAACTGACGAGCACACGAGGTTAGAAATTCTTCGCCAGAGATTGTGTGGATCTGAGTGTGGACCCAGATGCATCTCATCGCTGTCTCACTCCTGCATGTGTGCTGGGATGGGAATGTGAAAATCATGAGCTTCAAATCACAGCCTTCTCAGATATGATGATGACAGCAGAACATAGGCATTTTTGGTTTTGGCTGTGTGTGGTTTTATTTATTTTAAACAGTGTCTCACTGTATAGCCCAGGATTCATGGTCTTTCCCCCTTAGCCTGCTGAGTGCCGGGATTTTAGATGTGCTACCAGCCCCAAGACAACTCCCCTCCAAATGCGCATGTCTAAGAAACTGTAGCTCTGGTTGCCACTCTGATACCAGCTTCAGTTAGACTGATGCCCTAGATTTTCTTGGTCAGCCTGTGGATCTAGGTTAAACCTTTATGCTTGGTTCCACTTCCTTCTTTTTCCTCCTTGCACCTGTTCATTTACATATTTGAGATGCTGAGGCTGCTTTTTCGCCTGCAGTATATTTTTGGAAAGGACATTGGTTTTCAGAAAGACTTCCTATAGTTTTCTATGAAGTGACTACAGTTACATAGTTTAGAAGTTCCTCTGTCTGGGCGTCAAGCGATAGCCATTTCTAAATTTGATGTTTTTAAGATCAGGAAGCTGTGTAACCCTGCTTACTGTATACGCACCTGTAAACTCTGGTGGGTGCTGTTTTAAGGTGTGTTCATCTTTTGTTTCTCGGACAGCTTTCAGTGGACACGCTGCAGTTTCTGCTCTTCTTGTACATCCAGCAGTTAAACAAGATCTCCCTGCGGACATCGTTGATTGGGGAAGAGTGGCCCAGTTCCAGAAGCAGACCTCAGTCTCCTAGCCTCACTGAACGGGCCAGCTGTCACAGTAAGGTATTGATCATATCTTGTAAGGGAAATGCTTCCCCTTCCCCAAAAAGTGTGTTGTAATGAAGCCAGGCATTGTAGAGTGTGAAGCAAGAGTAATAAAAACAAATAATGGGGTCTCACCTGAAGATCCGAAAAGCAAAGCAGCCAACCACTAGAGAGACCTTTTACCTCTACCAAGGCTCAGACCAAAGGGGCGATCCAGCAGTGTTCTCCACCAGCCTTAGACTCTACACTCGCTTGAGCTCCTGTCTCCACCTTTCTAATGCTGGAGTTAAAGGTGTGTGATCCCAAGTGCTGGGCTCACCTTTGTATGAGCTCTGTTTCTCTTTTAGACAGATTCAGTCCAGAGTGGCCTTGAACTAACAGATCCTTCTGCTTCTGCCTCTGTCTCCCTCTCCCACTCCCTGGTCTGTATGGCTGACTAGTATGGATGGCTGTTTTGCCTTCTGATCTTCAGGCAAGTGCTTTATTTATTAAAACACAAGTAATATGCCACTATAAGAGTATACCTGTAACTCTAGTTCCTGGAGCCAGGAGGGTTATGAGTTCAAGACCAACCTGGGCTATTGAGTGAGACTCTAGCTCAAACAAAACAAAAACAACAACAACAACAACAACAAAACTCCCCTCAGTAACCTAGTCCCAGAAAGACAAATATAATATGTACTCACTCATAAGTGGCTTTTAGACATAAAGCAAAGAAAAACCAGTCTACAGTTCACAACCTCAGAGAACCTAGACAACAAAGAGGCAAAGAGGACCCTAAGAAAGACATACATGGATCTACATAGGAAGGAGAAAGGGAAACGATCTCCTGAGTAGATTGGGAGTGTGGGAATACGGGAGAGGGGAGAAGGGCAGAGGAGAGGGAGGGAAGCAGAGAACAATGTATAACACAATAAAAGCAATTAAAAAAATTCCCCCTTCACCTCTTAAATTGCTTAAGTAATTTTATGTATTTTAAATAAGTTGTCTTACATGATCAACTGTCACACATAATGAGTCTTATGTAAGGTCTTACAGCTTTTCTTTTCTATTATAAAGAAAAACAAACATTTTCATCTCTTTTTGTATGTGAAGTATGTTGAAAGCTCTAAAATGTAAACCATAGTGACATATGAAGGCTCTTCTTTAGAGTGGGCGTGCACACTTATAGTTGTGCCATAGCATGTGTGTGGAGGTCAGAGCACAGCTTGCAAAGACTGCCTTTCTTCTTTCGCCGTATGGGTCCCAGGGTCTGAACTCGGGTCACCAGGCTTGGCAGCAAGTGCATTTGTCTTGCTGGCCACAGGCACATCTTGCCTGGCTAATCAGTATTTCAGTATTGAGAGTTAGGTTCATTGAAGTCTTTTCTTCCAACCAGCTGATGCAACACTTTCTGGTGCTGTTAATCCCAGCCAGCAGGGAAGCGGTTTCCTGGTCAGTTTGAGATTGGTTTGTCACTTAGCCAGTGTCTAGTATCTTCAGCAATAGGGTCTTTCCCACGTAGTTGTGACCAAGGGCAATGGCAATTGCTTGCGTTGCTTTGGAGGTTTCTGAGGCCCCCTTGACCTACATCCCACAGCGAGGTATCCTGTGCCCCTTTCTAGTTTCCTGGCTCCCACTGAAGCACCAAGTTACACACAAAAACAAAAGATTTGAAGAAGCTGGGCTCCAACTATGATAGAGAACATGTGGTATTTGTCTTTCTGGACCCAGGTTACCTCACTCAGGATAATTTCTTCCAGTTCCATCCATTTATCTGCAGCTTTCATTGTTCCATGTTTTTACACCTGACTAAAATTCCGCTGTGTGTATGTACTACATTTTTCTTACCTGTTCATCTGTTGGTGGGCATCCAGGTTGGTCCCTTCCCCCGGCTGTAGTGAGTAGAGCAGCTGAGACCCTGCATGTGCAAGTGTCTCTGCAGTAGGGTCGGAAGTCCTCTGGGTATACACCTAGGAGCAGTGTGGCTGGGTCATACTGTAGATCCGTTTCAAGTTTGCTTCTTAATTTCTCTTATTTGTTTGTTTTGAGATAGGGTTTCACCTTGTATCCCCAGCTGGCCTACAACTTGCTTTGCAGACCAGGCTGGCCTGTAACTCAGCAAGGTCTACTGGCTCTCCTCAAGTGTTAGGATTAAAAGTGTGACCACCATGCCTGGCCCTCATTCTAGTGATTTGGAAATTTCTAGTAGTCTGCAGGTCCATGCTCTCACCAACCATGTGTAAGAAAGAGCGCTCTCTGCCACACTCACACCAGCCGTGTGTAAGAAAGAGCGCTCTGCCACACTCACACCAGCATCTGTTCTCATCTGTGCCCTTCTGACTGCTGAGAGAGATCTTAGTGGAGTTCTTGTCTGCCTTTCCGTTAGGACTAAGTGCCTTGAGCATGTTTTGATGCCTCCTAGCCATTTTCACATCTCCTTGGAACTGTTTTGTCAAATCCCGTTGCCCATTTTAATTGGGTTCTTTATTTTCTTAATATTTATGATTTCTTAGTATATTGTTGACCTTAATCCTTGTCAGATAAGTGGCTGGCAGAGATTTCTTCCTCTCGGAGTTTCCTTTGCTGGACAGAAGCCTTTTAGTTTCCTGGGGTCCCATTTGTTAATTGTTGCTCTTATTTCCTGTGCTATGGGAGTAGTATGCAACTTTGAGTTAATCTCTAATAAACAGTAAAATTACATGTATTCCAAAGGATTGTTTTAAAATTTATTTTTTATTAGTAAAAGTAAACTCATTTTCCACACACAAATATATATATATTTGTATAAGCCAAAAAGAAGTTAATTTGTAAGTTTGAAAGTTCCTTAAAAGTGAGGATTTTGTCAGACATTTCTTCCACTCTTGAAAACGTGATGTGAACAAGGATAGCATCTACCAGTGATAACAAGGATAGCATCTACCAGTCACTTCCTCCTGTGTCCTCCAGCATGGCAAGCGCAGATGGGCTGGGCTGGCACAGTATGCAGCCCAGAGAGCTGGAGACTTCACAGGTAGCCTTCAGTAAACTCTACAAGGCATTGTTTAGTAGTTAGTTTTTCAGAGACAAAGCCATTATTATTATTCTCATTCCCCCAAACTCCTGAAAACAGAATCGGAAGAAGGAAAATGTCATATGGATAGGAAGGAAATCACTTCCTAGCGTTTGCCTTCTGAACTTTCTCGTTCCTTTTTTTCTAAACGCCATAGTAATCATGTTTGGAATTCAAATGTTTGTCTCTGTCTGTGTGTGTGTTCAGAGGTGCACCTTCTGCACGGTGTTTCTCATTGAGCCTGGAGCTCACTGCTTTGGGGCCAGACTAGCAGGCAGAAAGGCCTGTGTCCCTCCTGTGTGCCCTGCCAGGGGCTCTACACGTCCACCCAGGTTTCTGTGTGCGTCCTGATGTTCTGAAGCAAGTCTTCTCACACCCCGGGCCATCTCCACAGCACTCTCTCTAGTTCTTGTGTGTCTGTGCGGCTCGCTCTGTCGGGGTATTGCTGCATCTCCAGCTCACGACACTACTCTCTTCTTTCTCTTTCTTTCTTCAAACCTCCAGTCCCACAGCATGAAGTCCAATGCCATCATCCTTGCTTCCTCTGACTTTTAGTCTTGGTGAAAGGATACTGCGCAAATTTTGATGAAGATTTTTTTTCAGTATTAATTTCACAGTTTCCATTTACTCAGCAATTTCATCTTGCTTAAGCAACCCCTCCCCGAAAGTATTTTTCCGTCAAACCTTTAATGTTTTCTTTGTGTTTAAGTTTGGGATTTCTTCACGTACTTAGGACTTTTCAAGTCATCCTTCAAGGAAGATGTAGCAGCCACTGGAGCATGTGGTGACGCATCTCGATGGGCCACGCCATTGTGTGGTGGACACTTGTTAGTGCAGCAGTGTATTCGCTGGGAAGTCCATCTGCACAGTACCAATAGCAGGGCCATACTGTGCCAAATAGAACTGTAAGGTTCTGGGTGCTCAGAACGTGTGAGGCCCTAGTACCTTATGGCACATACTCAACACTTGTGGAGCTATCCCAGGATACCCAGAATTCTTAGTCTTAATTGAAGGGCGGTTCTGCTTCATACATTTTCTGATCATTTTTTCCCTAAGCCAGGATTTCTCTGTGTAACAACAGTTCTGAAACTCCCTCTGTAGACCAGGCTGGCCTCAAACTCACATAGATCTGCCTGCCTCTGCTTCCTAAATGCTGGGACTAAAGGTGTGCACCGCCACTACTCAGCTCTTAAAGGGATCCTTTATAACTCCTGTAACTTTTCCCAGTTTTAATATAGTCAGACCCTTCAGTACTTAAGACAAAATACTCAACTTTACAGGAACAAATCCATTTCTGCATTTGTTGACTTGAGCAGCTCTCTGGCAGACCATACAGTAGAAGGAAGTCTTGTTTCAGGGTTCCGCTTTACAATACAAGGTGCACCTATTAGTCAGGGTTCTCAAGGAACAGTACTGGTAGTAAAAGGATTTATTAGACTCCTTACCAGATGTGGCCCATGTAGCCAGCAATGGCTGTCTTACAGTAGAAAGTCTGAGAATCTGGTAGTCATGGAGTCCCTGAGACTGCATGTCTCTGCACTCCCAGTCTGGTGCTGTATCCCAGAGGATCCCTGGAGAGCTGCTGGTCTTCAATCTGTGCTGGAATCCTTAAGAAGTTACAAGCAGGCACAAAGCAGAGCTTCCTTCCTCCAGTCCTCTATTGGGACTGCCACCACTGTGGTCCAGGTTTAGGGTAGGTCTTCTTACTGCAATAACCAGATTAAGAAAATCCCTTAGCTGTGGGACGAAATCTTGGGCTTTAGTTGATTCCAGATATAGTCAGGTTGAGTCCAGATGTTGTCAAGTGGTTATGATAGTATGTCATTGCCATATGATTTGGAAGAATTTCTTTCAGTAAGATGTCTAGAGCCTTGGCCACCTTGGTCAGTAGGAAATCCTAGTTTCTATTCTGTTTTTGGTATTCATTTATTCTCTCTAGCTGCAGATCATTCTGCAAGATGTCTGCTTACAGAGCTGCCTTTCAGCCTGAGGTACTTTTAGAGAGGTGTTTTTCACCCAAGTTGCTGCTAACCCTCCATCTTCTGCCCAGTGCAAACTCTGCTTTCACCTTAAATAAGTTTCTTACTGCGTATTGTCAGTAAATGTTTGACTGTACGCATAGTGTAGGTATATAAACTGCATCCAACACTCTCCTTTGGCCTTTACCAGTACCCAGCATGCACCTGGTGCACAGACATACATGCAGGCAAAATACCCATACACATAAAATAATAATTTTTAGAAATTAAAAACAGAAAAGTCCTTTGTTGAATTGTTGGCTTGATGGCTTCTAGCCTAGCTGAGAAAATGTGAGCTCCAGGTTCAGGGAGAGACGCAGCTACAAAGCAAATAGATAGAAAGTGACAGATAGAGGACACTCAGTGTGCTGTTTGTACCAGCACGCATGTGCACGTACACTCAGGCACAGAAACACATGTACGTGAGTGAATAAATAAGTAAATCTTTTTAAAAAGTCCTATGTTGTAGCATGAGTGAGCTTTTTAATTCTAATTATCTTGCTTTTTTTGAGAATTTTATATGAGTACTATATTTACATCATTTTCACTCTCTCTTTTGTCCCCCAACTCTCCTTTAGATTTAGATTTAGACCATTCCCCTTTAGCTTCATGGTCTCTCCCTAATTATTATTGCTGTGTGTGTGTGTGTGTGTGTTTAGGCTGACCTCTTAGGATTGTATAACCTCTCAGAGGGCTTATTTCTAGAGAAAAGTGATTCTTAGTAGCTGTGATTACCTGTACCTTTTTATCTTGGGGGGTGAGGTCTTATGAAATCCCTCCCCATCCACCTTGGCATGTCAGCTGGCATCATGCAGGTCTTTTTGTTGTTGTTATTCTCTCTCTCTCTCTCTCTCTCTCTCTCTCTC
>NC_022010.1:32526141-32530896 GCF_000317375.1 Microtus ochrogaster | reverse complement strand
TAGCTTTGGAGGTTGGCCTCAAACTCACAGAGAGAGGCCTACCTCTGCCTCCCAAGTGCTGGGATCAAAGGTGTGTGTTACCACCACCCATCAGGTCTTTTTTTAATGGAACCATGTTGTTAAGATTTCATAGATACAGCTTCTCTGTCGTAATATCTTATAGCAGATATTTTGGTCTACATTACAGTTGTTCTATCATTTGCCACAATTAAAGCCTACAAACCACAACAGTGACTGGCTTGGCCGGATATCTCCAACATGCTATAGCAGCACTTAAATCTTGGAGATAACCAACAACTGTCTAATCAGATCTGAGGGAAAGGATTCTTGCTTAGTGCTGTAAACCCAGCCAAATAACTTCCTATGGCTGGAGAAGGCATGGATGTTAGAGGAGAGCCTACTGCTGCCACTATGCTAAATCAGTGTAGTTTCGCTGTGTTCTAAACACGAGTCTTTATGTTCACAGATATGAGTATCTCTCACCCCTCATCAAAGCAGCTTCTTTTGTTCGGCAAATGCAGGCAATGGCAGTTTCCTTAGTGCAAGCCTTCTTCCCAAGGTGGTATTTCTGTTAAATGTATGCACGGTAAAGCTGTGACTGCAAACCAAGAGACCCAGAGCTTTTTGGAGTGAGTGACTACCATACTTTCTTTCATGTTTAATCAGATGGCAGCCAAACACGTGTACTAAAACTGTTGTATGAAATTACCTCTTGGCTGTGTGTGAGGTGTGATGATTTGGTCTCATCCTCGGATAAAAATGTCAGTTTTACAAAATCTGAAAAAATTCAAAACAGTTCTGTTCTCAACATATTTGATAAGGGGTGTTGAATCTGTAGTGCTTTTGAGTTAGTTTACAAATACGTTATACACAAGGTCACTTTTACATAGCTACCTACATTCTTTGAGAGAATGAGACGGCATGTAAACACAGTATAATTAAAATATAAAGCTTTATCTTAGAGAATATCTTCATTCTGTTGCCCGGGTCTTCTTTGTTTATTTTAGAACTGGAATGACTACAGTCACCAGGCTTTCGTCTGTGACCATCTGTCGGATCTCCTCGAGCTGCTTCTCGACCCAGGACAACTGAGTGCGTCCTTCCACTCAACCCACAGTAGTGTGCTCTCTCGAGAAGCCATCCTGGCACTCAGCTTCCTCATCGAAGGCACCGTGAGCAGAACCAGGAAGGTGTACCCCCTTCATGAACTGGCCCTGTGGCAACCGCTGCACGCAGACAGTGGCTTCTCAAAGGTCTCCAAGACGTTCTCTCTCTATAAGCTGGAAGCCTGGTTGAGAGCCTCTTTGACCACAAATCCATTTGGTCCATCTGCTTGCCTCAAATCTGGGAAGAAATTGGCTTGGGCTCACCAAGGTATTTTTTAAAATGTATTTTACCTAATATTAAATTGGCCATCTAGGACACCTACTGTTTTCTGGTGTATTAATGATCAGATGTCTGCTGGCCTGTGCAGTCGCACATGCCTGTAATCTAGCATTTGGAAGACAGGGCAGAAGAATCACAAACACAAGGCTAGAGTGGGCTCCATGGTGAGACCCTGTCTCTGCACTGCATGCATGTGGTATACACAGCATGCATGCAGGCCAAATGCCTGCACACATATGATAAAAATACAGGGAAAAAAACTTAAGTACGTAAATAAAAAATAGCCCAGTATAAGAACAGACCTATTTTCTGAATGTGACTTGCATGGTAGACGGGACCCTCAGAGTTGACTTAGGCTTTTCATTACAGTTCACATGACTATAGTTTGTCCTCCATTGATTCTTTCTTCCCTTTGCTGCCAGGTGCTTATTTACTTGAGGCTTTTTTGATTTTCTATTTAGCAGCAGGTTTTGGCCGACCAGTAGACATCACATCAGACTTTAGAGATGAGGGTCTTTTAGCTGCATAGGTACAGGCACAGAATATATTTCTAAAATAGAAATTGTGTGAACAACAGCAAGAGTCCGGCGTTTGCTATGTCATTGTCTATCCCTGGTCATCCATCATGGCTAACAGATAGGTTCTAATGTTGTGGGCTCTTGAGAAGAACCAGAAAAACATGTCTGCAGATGTCTGTGCTACTGAGCTAGGTGACAGGCCAAGTTGTTGAGGGAAAAAAAATAGTAAGCTATGTTTCCAGTCTCAGAGTTTCAAAGATAGGCATATAAATAATAGCTTCTGTATATATGTTCAAAATACATTAGCCCAATATGATGGCGCACGCCTTTAATTCCAGCGCTCAGGAGGCAGAGGCAGGTAGATCTCTGTGAGTTCAAGGCTAACAAAGAGTATATTAAAATGTTAACAGAGGTGGTAAGATAATAAACTATTTTTTAAACTTTGTAATGCTGTTTTTCTACACAGCCATATATCATGTTCAATTAAAAGCTAAGTCTTTTTTAAAAAATAATTTTATCATATTTGTGTATCCTTTCCACACTGGCCCAGTACAGGTTGACTTCATAGTTTGTGGGAAGTGCAGTCAGAGAAGCAAGTGTCGGACTGGTGTGTTAGAAGGGACCCTGTGAGGGGAAGATGTGCTCTTGAATAATAATGAAATTGGGTTAAAGACGAACTCAGGTAGAATTTATGGAATGATGCTCTTAGTAAGTTGAGAGGGCTGCGGAACTGATGTTATGGCAATTTGAGAAGTCCATTACAATTGGGAGGGCACAGTGAGGCTTGGAGGGAAAGCTGCTGGGATCTGTCAGTAGTTCAGGACCTTAGGCACATTACTTGACCTAAAAGGTAAACTAGAGAGTACACCTTAGCTCTGTCTGAAATCTTGAATGGATTAGAGTGTGAGGACCTGACTTTGCGAACTCTGTTTTAAAGAAGGGACCGTATAGAGCAGGGCCCAATCTCAGCTCCAGAAGTGTTCTGTGATGGCAGAATTTGAATGGATACCCTGAAAATAGCCAATTAAGGAACTAGGGTGCAGGGCCATAAAATTTAACAAGGTCCAGATGTTCTTGGGAGGCATCCTGTCCTTGAAGATGCCTTGTCAGTAATTTATGGCTCTTGGTTATGTTTTCACACCCCAAATTGACCAGTGGTTTTAGAAATACCTTGCCCTATGCACTCCTTACCAATCCCAAGATGACAGGACATGAACTCCCCTGATTACAGCGGTTCCCTTTAAAAGTTCTGTCCTCACAGGGCTCTCTGCCACACTTTCTGCACCCACCATGCAGGGATGCTGGAAAGGTGTTGGTCCAAGTTTAAGTTTGAATGTTAAAAACTCTCATGTAATTTGCATCAGAAATCTGGCTCCATGAATTCATTTGGGGACCAGAAACTGGGGCATAACAATAGGTTTATAGCACTCGGGAGGCAGAGGCAGAGGCAGGCGGATCTCTGTGAGTTCGAGGCCAGCCTGGTCTACAAAGGGAGTTCCAGGACAGGCTCCAAAGCTAGAGAAACCCTGTCTCGAAAAACAAAAAAAAAAAAAAACAACAATAGGTTTATATTTTTCATAATAATTTTGAAAGATTGCATATACACAGAAAAGAACAATCAACAGTACTTTGTCATTAACTTTTTCCCTTTTTTTATTATTTATTTATAATGTGTACAGTATTCTGGCTGCATGTTTTGCCTGAACACCAGAAAAGGACGCCAGATCTCACTACAGAGGGCTGTGAGCCACCATGTGGTTGCTGGGGATTGAACTCAGGTCCTCTGGAAGAGCAGTCAATGCTCTTCACCTCTGAGCCATCTCTCCAGCCCCTAACTCTTAAATATTATATTTTCTTCACATGTATTTGAGTTTAGGCATGGGTAAAAAAATGTTTTTGTTTGTTTGTTTTACAACTATCTTATTATTTGTGTGTTTCCTTAAATAGTGGAAGGTACGACCAAAAGGGCAAAGATTGCTTGCAATACTCACGTGTCCCCTCCGCTGCACCGCATAGTGGTGATGAGCCAGGTTTACAAGCAGACACTGGCCAAGAGCTCAGACACTCTAGTGGGAGCTCACGTCAGGGTTCATCGCTGCAATGAGTCTTTCATATATCTGCTCTCCCCCTTGCGGTAAGCATTTTGATATTTTCTTTTGGGGAGGATTCCTTTTTTTTTTAAGTCAGAATTTTATTCTAGGTAATTAATTCAGAAGAATTTAACTTATTTAAAAATTTTTCAGGTCTGTGACAATTGAAAAATGCAGAAATAGCACCTTCGTGTTGGGTCCCGTGGAGACAGCTCTTCACCTACATGACTGTGAGAACGTGGAAGTCATTGCTGTTTGCCACCGACTGTCCATCTCTTCCACAGCAGGCTGCACCTTTCACGTCCTGACGCCTTCACGCCCACTTATTCTCTCTGGGAACCAAAGAGCGACTTTTGCCCCGTTTCATACCCATTACCCAATGCTGGAGGACCACATGGCCAGGACAGGCCTCGCTACGGTACCCAACTATTGGGATAACCCAATGGTTGTGTGCAGAGAAAGCAGTGACACGAGCGTCTTCCAGCTCCTGCCACCATGTGAGTTCTACGTCTTTATTATTCCCTTTGAGATGGAAGGGGACACAGCAGAGATACCCGGGGGTCTCCCCGCTGCCTACCAGAAAGCACTGGCTCAAAGGGAGGAGAAGATACAGATCTGGCAGAAAACCGTGAAGGAGGCTCGTCTGACGAAGTAAGTATTTTCTAGAGTCAGTGTTGCTGTTCATGGGAAACTTGATGGGAAAACAAATTAATCTGGATGCTTTATAGTATCCAGCCACACTGATTAAATGGCATGTGCAT
>NC_022010.1:32515973-32525821 GCF_000317375.1 Microtus ochrogaster | reverse complement strand
GCGGGTTAGTATTCTAGGTGCTGTGTTACCGGAGGACGGGAACAGGAGGGTTAGTATTCTAGGTGCTGTGTTACTGGAGGACAGGAACAAGCCAGTACTCAGGTATTAGGCTCCCTTTCTTGAAAACGTTGAAATTGCTCTGTGGCACAATCCTGTAATCCCAGCACCTAAAAGGCTTGAGGCAAGAAGATCACACATTCATAGTTAATGGGAGCTGCAAGATAAGACTCCTCCTCACAATAAAAATAAGCTTACATTTATTTGGCAGGGGTAATGAAGACTTACATGAATTGAAGCAGTCTTGTCTGGAAGATGGGACATGAGTCAGCCTTAAATGACTTAGCTATTGGCATACTCTAACACATGGACTATTCTGGTGGCTTCCTGACTGCACTGCACTCGGCACCAAAATCCCCCAATAACCTTATTTTAAAATAGAGATTTTCATGGTTGCCACCACACCAAAGACTTAAACTCACATTCTTGAATGGCGTCTTTCCAAGGCTGACCATGGATTGTTGCTATTTCTTGTCAGTTTTCCTTAGTCCATGCTAAAGTGGGAGAGTGGTTTTTGTTTTTTTTGAGGCTAGATTTGCAGTGTAAAATACTGTCTTTCATCGTACTTAGGGGCACTGAAATAGCTTATTTTTTAATTGCATTCACAGGATAACAGATATAGCTGTAGATACTATGTTATCCCCAATTATTTATTCAAGGGATATTGGTCTTTGAACTCCAGAAGCCAGGGACATGGCATGCAGTTACAGAGTCAGAAGACACCAGTATGAACAGTTAAGGGAGGCATATCAGGACGTAGAATTTGTAACAGGTCTTAAGAATGAGATGTGTGCATGTGGCGAGGGCTAGTCTTGAGTGTCTCTGAAGTACTGGAGGAGCACATGTCTGAAAGGCAGAAGCTAAAGTGGGATCCTGGGTGCCATACAGTGGCCCTTAAACTTGCTAAGTGAACTGAGTCAGGTTAGGTCACATTTGACAACCAGGCCTGACTGTTGCTCTTGGTGTCCTGTAGAAGCTGTGGATTTGTGTCCTGCAGAAATACAGCACAGCCAGGCTGATGTGCGAGCTGTCCCAGCTGTGGGGCTACTCTTCTCTTTCCTGCCTACATCAGGCTGTCGCATTAGGGCCTTTATTGTTTCTATTTCTGTGTCTGGTAGTCCATTCCACACAGTCATTTTGCTTTCTCCGCTGTTTCATGTAGACTTCTGTTCAAGTGTATATTGGAGAAACATCCTCTGTCAACCCTCTTTCTACAATAGCACTCCCAGTAACACTGTATTGTCACCTCATGCTCCACTGTTGTCCAACAAATCGTTTTCTTATAAGTTCCTAACTTTGTATTATATATTTATCTTGCTTCTTCCCCATATTCCCTACAAGGGTTTACAGTTGCCAGGGACACATACGCAGAGATCACAGTGTGCCAACCTGGGCAATAGACCAGTCTCTTTTCTTCATGCATTTATTCCCATCAGTCAGAACACTGCCTCATTCATTCTGTCTTTAGTAAGACTGTGACAGCGAACAAACCTTGAGATGTTGTCTGTCATTGTGCTCCGAACAGTGAGAACTGAGGGGTAACTAGAAAGAGTCTTTCAGTGGTGTCGCGGGAGTAGACCTGTTGGGGTTTGCCTTCTCAAGTGCTTCTGCTCTCAATCCCAACTTCAGGGAACAGAGGAAGCAGTTCCAGGTCCTTGTGGAGAACAAGTTCTATGAATGGCTGACTAACACAGGACATCGGCAGCAGCTGGACAGCCTCGTTCCACACACAGCCGCCTCCAAACAAGTGCCTGGATAGGACCCGCATGGAGCCACTGGTAAGCGTGTAGAGCGCGGAGCACTCAAGGAACTCTTGGGAAATCTTCCATCGCATACCAAACAGAAGAGAAGGCGCATTAGATTATGCTCTCCTTCCCAGTGTTCTCTTCTTCCCCACCACGTCTAGATACATACCCACATATCTTTTTATGAGAAAGCTAAAATATTCAAGCGGTACCTAGAGAAATCTGGGCAAATATCATGGCCAAGTTTTTTCTTTTCTTTTTTTGAGACAGGGTTTCTCTGTAGCTTTGGAGTCTGTCCTGGAACTAGCTCTTGTAGACCAGGCTGGCCTCTAACTCATAGAGATCCACATACCTCTGCCTCCCAAGTGCTGGGATTAAAGGCATGTGCCACCACCGCCCCCCCTTTTTTTTTGTTTTTTTGGGTTTTTTTTGCAATTTTTGAAGCACCAAAAATATTTTTTTCCATTAATGGCATTGTTTTTCTTTTTGTTTTTAATTTTTTTTGTAAGTACAGGTATGTTTTTATCTCTGTGTGTGGTTGAGTGAAGTGCCTAGAGAACGTTAAAGTGTCAGATCCCATGGGGCTGTGGTCACAAGTAGTTGTGAGCTGACTGACGTTGGCTTTGGAGGTTGCACTCAGGTCCTCTGGGAAGCAGTGTATGCTCTTAGCTGCTGAGCTCTCTCTCCCAGCCTCTCTAATATAGCTTTTCCCTACCACCACAAACTATTTAATAAAGCAGGTCTTTAATAATCACACACAGAGCATTATTAATAGGTTAGTTTAATTCATCCAAATAAATATTTTATTACTGAACACTAGAAGAAAGTCATAAATTAAATATGCAGATGAGACTATAGATAGAAATAAACTTATTGAGAATTACTTACTCCAAATGCTGTTTTTTTAGTATTTTTAAAGTTTTTTAAACTTTTTATTTTTTCTTTGTGTCTTTCACATCATGTATCTCAATCCCATTCATTTTCTCATCCCTTTGCACCTGTCCTCTGCCCATGCAACCTCCCCCAAAATAAAATTTAAGAGAAAAAACAAAAAGAAAACAGGAAAAAATCTCGTCATGGAAGCTGTAGTGTGGCCCAGTGAGTCACACAGTTCGCCCTTTTGTCCATTCATCTTGACTTGCATGTGTTCATTGCAGACTCATTGGTCTGGTTGGAGGCCTCTCGTTTCTGCTACACTATCGATGCTGGGCCCTCACTGGGACTCCTCTTGGTTTTCCTTCTGTTTCCCCGTGTTGTGGGAATCCTGTAGCTTTGGGTCTGCAGGACCGGTCCCTTCATGTGCTCCAGCAGGTCTCAGATGGGGTGGACATTGAGGTGGGCCAACTCATAGCCCTGGTTCTGAGCCTGTCTAGTGGCAGGGTTGGCCAGCCAGCCAGCCATTCTCCCCACCAGGGTGAGCTCTCCAGCATTGCCTCCAGCTAGTTCACCCCTTGCAGCAATGAGCTGCTTTCATGCCCTCAGGGTTGGCCCTCCCACACCTGGACCTTCACGGCCAGCTCTACTGGATTGTCCAGGTGAGGTCAGGGACAGCTCTCCTGCTCATGCTGGGCCAACTCTACCACCCATCACAAGGGGTGGTGAGGGGGCATCTCTCAGGGGATGCCACACCACCATATGTCAGATGAGGGTGGGGGCACAGATCTCCTAAGCTCACATTCTCAGTGCCAGTTCACCTGTACCCATGCTAATAGGATCAGCACTGCTGTGCTGCCCAGGCAAGGTGCAGGGCTTACCTTCCCGAGTGCTGCAGCTGGTAGGTGGGTGAGATGGGGGTGTGGCCAGCTATTCTGCTCTTACACTCTCAGGGCCAGCTCACCTGAAACTCCACCAACAGGGTCAGCTCCACTGTGTTGCCCAGCGGGGAGCAGGGTCCACTTTCCGAGTGCTGCAGCTGGTAAGGGGGGGAGGGTCAGCACCCTCACCTGTTGCAGGTGGTGAGGGGCAAGGGGTGAGGGGGACATCTCTCCCCCACCTATGCTGCCCCATGACAGATAAGTAGTGGGGACAGCTCTGCCATCCTCACAAGTTTGGGGCTGGCTCTATTGTGCTGCCCAGGTGAGGTGCAGGGCCTGCTCTCCCGAGTGCTGCAGCTGGTAAGGGAAAGGGGCAGCTGTCCCACCACCTCAGACATCTCTTCTCATCCACGCCACCATATGGCGGAGCCAGATCTCTTGTGCGTATGTCCTTGGGGCGGCTCGCCCATGACCTTGTAAACAGGGTCAGCTCTGCTCTACTGCCCAGCTGTGGTGCATGGCCCACTTTCCCATGTTGCAGTTGGTAAAGGGGAGGGTCAGCTCCCCCACCTTCTGGAGGCTGTAGGGGCAATGGGGGAGGACATCTTTCTCTCGCTCACACCATCACATCTCATAGCAATACCAGCTGTGCCCTCTCACCCTCAGGGCTGTCTCACCCTCGCCCCAGGTGGGGGGTTGGGTCAGGTCCCCCACCTGCTGCAAGTAGAGAGGGTCAAGGGGAGGAGGGCATCTTTCCCTCACCCATGCTACCACATAGCATATGAGAGGGGCATGACCTGCTTTCCCATTCTCACGCCCTTAGAGCCAGCTCTCCCATGCCCCTGAGAACAGGGTCAGCTCTATTGTGCTGCCCAGATGATGTATAGGACCCTCTTCTGTTGTGGGAGCTGCGGGTTGCATTTCGCCACCCAGCTCCTGCCACCGGCTAGCTTTACCCGAAATAACAACACACAAACTGTATTCTTTTAAACACTGCTTGGCCCATTATGTCTAGCCTCTTCTCGGCTAACTCTCGCACCTGGACTAGCCCATTTCTAATAATGTGTGTAGCACCCCAAGGTGCGCTTACCGGGAAGATTCTAGCCTACGTCCATCCTGGGTCGGAGTTCATTGCTTCTGCCCGGGAGAGGGGAGCATGGCCTCTGAGCTCACTTCCTCTTCCTCCCAGCATTCTGTTCTGATTACTCCTCCCACCTATGTTTTAACCTATGAGGCCAAGCAGTTTCTTTATTACTTAACCAATGACCTTCCTCCATCACTCTTCCCTGCATGCATGCCTCAGCTGGTGAGGGGCAAGACCAGTTCTGCCTAGTGTTGCAGGAAGTGAGGGACGGGGACAGCTCCGTACACTCCTGTCCTCTCAGCGTTTGGTGTTATCTGGAGCCGTGGACATCAACAGAGACTATGGCTACCCAGGCCCAGGATCACCATGGCCCTGGATGGCGATGAAGCCACTTCCCTTAGCCCACTCCACTCCTCATCTTTCACCTCTTTAGATATATATGCCTCTGTCCACAGGACATGAACCATTCTGTCTCCCTCTCCCATACCACACCACTCATTCCCTCACCATACTATGGTTTCTCCTTGGAGGCCAGGGTGACTGTCACAGGCCCGCATGTGGGTCTCCGTGTCCCACTCAGTCCATCACCGTGCTGGGCAGGACCATGCTTCCTCACACAGACAGATTGTGAGAGTTCCCAAAGGCAGCGGGCAGGTTCCAGCAGAGCCGTTGCTGGAGTCTTCTTGTGGTAGGAAGCCCAGGCTGTGTCTGGTTGAGTCCCGCCTACCCCAGCTGCATGGCATAGAGTGGAGCTGTTGTTGGAGGTCTCTCGTAGGCCAGGGTTCTTTTTAGATTTTTTTTTAAAAATTATTTTATGTGTGTGAGTGGTTTGTCTTCATATGTGTCTGTGGGCCATATGTCTACCCAGATAGCAGAAGAGGGCATCAATCTCCTGGGACTGGAGTAACAGTTGTGAGCTACCACGTGGGTGATGGGAATTGCCCCTGGGTCCTCTACAAGAGCAACAAGTGCTCTTAACCGCTCAGCTGCACTCCAGCAGATGGACTATTTTGAACATAGAAGTTAACTTGCTATTTTCAAGCTTTTAAAGACTAAAAGTAGAAAATCGACATAGGCTATAGACCAGTAGTTCCTAGGAAAACAGGCAGAAGTGGAAATGCTCACTTCAAAATAAAGAAATGTGGTAGGGAGGTGGCTCGGTGGGAAAGGGGTGGCTTTGAACTTGTAGCAGTCCTCCTGCCCTGGCACCCCAAGGGCTGGGCTTGTAGGTATGTGCCACCATATCTACCTGTACAACTCTTTTTAAGAAACATGATTTTGTGGACTGGAGAGATGGCTCAGTGGGTAAGAGTACTTGCTGCTCAGGTTCAATACCCAGTACCTTCAGGGCAACCCTTAACTGTCTGTAGCTCCCTCTTCTGGCCTTCAAGGGCACTGCGTGCATGTATGTGCACATACATACATGCAGGCAAAATATCCATGCACATAAAAGTAAATCTTTAAAAAGGAAACAAGTTCACAATTTGTAGTTAAAAAATGCTGGATTGGGGTTGGAAATGTGGAGATTGTACAAAGAAACAAAAACTGTAAGGGGTAGGGATTGGCCTTCCTGTTAGTCTCCAGGTAGAACTGTAGGCATAGGGATTGAATTTTCTGTTCACTTCCACTCTACCAGATTAGAGTTCATAATAATTTCTTTCTGTTATAAAGGAACTAACACCGTAGAGGAATACAAAGCTTATTTTATCATAATAAATTGTCATGGTCTTCCTAATTTATATGAGTTTATAAATAAAAGTTTTCATAATTGCATGAAACATGAAAATGAATTTATATACATTACATTCTCTTTGCTCATCTGCAGGGCTCTGGAAAAGTGAGGAAGAACGGAGGATGGTGCCCACTGGAGACTGTATTGGAAAGGGAGCCTTGCTGCCTGCGAGACCTCGGCCTTTTCCCTCTATTTAACACCTTTTAAATAGTTACAAACAGCCAGACAACTTGTTTTGTTTTTCGAGACACAGGGTCCTCACCATGTAGACCAGGCTGGCCTGGAACTGTACTGGCTGTTCTGTACGCACTTAGGTTGGATTTTAGCTTCTGACTTTCATAGAAACATCTTACATGTAGAAGGTTAGAAGACCCATGCATGTTGTGCCAAATGGAGCACTGGGCAAAGCAGATGTACGTACACGTTAGTGTCTAAGTGGCTGAGTACAGGCTCACCGGCTAATCTCATGTTTTAGTTTGTATGATGAAAGGGTTTGGTCCTAGCAGTAAAGTATTCCAGGTGTGGTGGCATATGCCTGACCCCTAGGATTCAGAGACAGAGTCAGGCGGATCTTGTGAGTTCCAGGCCAGCCTGGTCTACATGGTGAGGACCCTGTGTCTCGAAAAACAAAACGAGTTGTCTGGTTCTTTGTAACTATTTAAAAGGAAATTTCTGCTCCTTTTTAAAAAAGAGCGACAGTATGGTCAACTGATGTATAAATATAGCAGAGATAGTTTTATAAAAATGGTATTTTAGGCCTTAAAGTATAAAATGCATATAAAATTGTGTAAAATTTTTTATTTTTATTTTTTGCTTCAAATTTCAATAAACAAACTCTAAAGAGTAATGTTTTCTGTTTGTTAAAAAGATAAGTTTTACTTTTAATAAAATGTTTTTGTTGTTCTTCTGTTACTGTACCAAAGTTGAGTTTGCCTGGGAAGCCTTGTTCTTTAAGACATGAGTGAAATGATTCTAGTCACCGACATGGGTATTTAATTAATAGTTACCACCCCCGAGAGCAACTCCTATGGCTCTCCAGTAAGATTAGCTCTCTTAATGCGTGCTAAGTCTTTGAAGCTTTGATAGTTTTTACTTTAACATGAAATTCGAGTAAACAAATACTGAGCCAACACCAAGCCATTGGGTGGCACTAGTGGGTTCAGCGGGTTATCCGATACTTGGAAGTGCACAGAATTAAGGAGGCAGATACACTCTGTGCTTTGTTATTTGCTTCTCCTTGATCTGCATGTCAAGGCCCATTTGCCACGTCTTTAAAGATGTATTGTTATTAGTATGGATGTGTCTATATGTGTGTATCTCTGGGTAATGCACGCGTGAGTGCAGGGACTGGAGTCAGGTTCCCTAGAGCTGCAGTGGTGGAGTGGCTCTCTGTGCCTGCTGGGAACTGAAGTCCAGGCTTCTACAAAAGCAGCAAGTGGTCCTGACTGCCGGGCCTCTCCAGCCCCACATCTGCCCTTTTAAATCAACCGTTCTCATGCGTGTCCCATTTATAAAGGTATTTGTTGGACACTTAGAGTAGAAAGGAAGAAAAGTGAAATTACTGAAGAAGACTGCTCAGCCAGGGAAACTGAAGGTTGGCTTGTTGTTTTTCTGAGTTTGTACAAAGTATTCATCCCGTTCTTAAAGTTAGAGGCAGATCCCGGTGTAATGGCAGAGAGAGTGTGTAGCTTGGAAAGTTCTGTAGTCTCAAGGCAGCTTTCTGTCCCTATATAACTTGGCAATCTCTTACGAGCCACAGTTCTTTCTAATTTGTGTCTGCAAAAAAATTCTAACTTGAATGACATTTGCAAGAATAGGTATGGCAAGCCAGTAATTCCTGAATTTGGGAATCAGGGATCGCCGCCATGACCTTGAAACCAGACTCAACTACACAGTGAATTCCAAGCCTGCCAGAGATACATAACAAAGTAAGATTCTTAAAAAACAAACAAGACAGGACGCTGACCCCGTATACTCTCTGACTAGAATGCCCAATGGTAACATTTTCCCACATAGACTCTGTCATTAAAATCAGAGCTTGTAAGTGGACTGGCGACATCATTTTACCCAAACACGTTAACATACATTTACCAAAAATCAGACATTTTCCTACCTAGATATAGGACTGCCGACATCATTTTACCCAAACACGTTAACATACATTTACCAAAAATCAGACATTTTCCTACCTAGATATAGGACTGCCGACATCATTTTACCCAAACACGTTAGCATACATTAACCAAAATCAGACATTTTCCTACCTAGATATAGGGCAGTAATCAAATTCAAGAGCCGTATCTACATATAGTCCATTTTAGATTGCGGTTTGTTTTTTTTTTTTTTTTGTAGTGACTCCCAGCCCACCTAAGGCAAGAGCATTCATAACTTCTAGGTGCAAATTTATCTGTCCTTGAAACCTCACTTTCACCCCGAAGTAGAGTGGTCTTTGGGTTCTCCCATGTGCTCTCTGTTGAAGAAGAAAAAGACATCAGGAATGTCCATCATTGGCTGAAAAAACAAGCTGCACAGGGAAAAACTTGTTTTGAATTTTTAAAACTTTGGCTGGGTTTCGGTGCCTTGATTCAGCAGCGTCTAGAATGCAGCAGGGCTGGGTGAGCATTAGACGGGCGACGAAGCCTGCCTTTATTTCATAATCCCGGTTGTTTTTCCAGCAAGCACCAGTAGGCTGTAAACGACTGACTCAAATTTTGGATCCAGTTCTCACGACTAAGCAGATGTTTGATTTGAGAGCAGCCTGGTATAAATGTCCCTGTGCCGTGGCTCCGGGGCTACCCCTGCATTTCCTTCAGTAGGTGCGGGATCAGCCTCTGCGCCTACAATGTCTAAAACCGGAGCCAAGGTGAGTAAACACCGCGCAGACTTCTTAGCTCTCGGCTCTTCTCAGGACACGTTGGAAGCAGCGTGCAGAAAGGCTCTTGCTTCTGCCTAGGCGGGAAGAAACTAGTACTTGAAGGACAAGGATGGGAGGAGGGGATGGAGAACAGCTTGTTTTCCAGTCTAGCGGAATCACCCAACACATTAAAGATTGACCTTTAGCGACGGTGCTGTGCTGAGTACTGTATGGGTAAGCAATACTGAAACCATCGTGAGGGCTACCTTCCGGCAACGGATGATTTAAATCTCAGGAATAGGCCATGATGAAGACTGTAATAGAATTGTACCATCATGAGGGCTACCTTCCAGCAACGGATGATGTAAATCTCAGGAATAGGCCATGATGAAGACTGTACTAGAATTGTACTCAACATTCTGTAATGTCTAATTTAGCCTCAACTATTGTTCCAAAAGGCCAGTAGGCAGGCCAGTCCTGTGAACTTAATCTGACAGTATTAGTCAATCTTAATCAAGCAGTTATTTTTGTTTCCAGGCAGAGTCCTCACCAACGTTTGGCTCAACTGCTTGTCTGGACGTGACCGCTCAGACAAGGCTTTGGGAAGGAAGGAAGGAAGGAA
>NC_022010.1:32504945-32515873 GCF_000317375.1 Microtus ochrogaster | reverse complement strand
AAGGAAGGAAGGAAGGAAGGAAGGAAGGAAGGAAGGAAGGAAGGAAGGAATTCTCTGTTAACTTTTGTAGTAATCAGTGAGGCTGAAGGGTGGAGTCGGTGTGTGGTGCCTGATCCCTCCCTCCTTCAACTCAGTGCTTTGAAAACTTTCAGACTTACTAATCTTGAAAGAATAAGGAAAATGTGTGAATACTTGTCTTTCACTGATACTCCTATTGCTAACGTCCGGCTGTATTTGCTTTACCATGCCCTTTGATGAGTACCCAACTTCACTGCGTTGTTGACTGGGGTATTTAGACATGCAGCTCCTAAAAACAAAGTTGGGGTGTTTTTGTTTTGTTTTGTTTTGTTTTTTTGGTTTTTTTCCACTTTGAATAAACATATCCCCAAGATTTTTCCTAAATCTAATACCCAACATTCTGACCATATTCAGTTTCTCCAGTTGACCCAGACATGTTAGGATGTGTTAATGTCATATGATACATCTAGTTATTTGATTATTTTTCTATGCTTACTCTCTCTGTGTCCCCCCCTCCCGCCTCTAGAGCAGCCCCTTCAGTTTTTGTTTTGGTTTTTTGGGTTTTTTGTTTTGTTATTGAGACATGGACACTTTTCAAAGCTCTGCCCAAGTATAGTGGAGAAACTCCATCTAGATTGATATTACTGTCCTCGTCATCTTTAGACTGAGACTAACGAGAAGCATGCTTACCATGCATGTTGTCTGTTCCTGTTAACTTGCTCTGTGATTGGCTAGCTAGTGCCAGATGCTCTTTTTCCTCATTGAAAAATAGAGCTAACAGCCATCCAGATGTTGGGGAGAAGGGCTGTCTAGTATAAAACACACCACTTCAACTTAGGTCCCACTGAAAACTCTGAAGAGCCTTGAGGGAAGCTAGTACATCACCATCGTGTACATAAACACCTGTTCTTTCTCACTTCCCGGCCTTTCTCACCATCTTGTTACCGGTTACCTTGGAGGCACATTGACTCAACAAGAGCAACAGATTTTGCACATGTTTTCGTTAACCTCAGAGAAAATCCAGATTTTTTTTTCCTGCTTAGATTGGTAGGCTAATTTTCAAAAATAAACTCAAACGTGACAGGAATTTTATAGTAATTTCTAGGAAAAGAAAACCAGCACAGTTTGACTCTTCTCTACAAGTTTATGTCCAAAGGCCACATCTCTCCATCAGCAATAGAGTGGACAGACTTCACTTTTCTGCCTTCATCCACTGAACAGAGCTGGGGCTGGAGTTCCATGGAAGATGGAAGCACACAGGAGTCAAGAGCTGGGGCTGGAGTTCCATGGAAGATGGAAGCACACAGGAGTCAAGAATGTGGGATAATTGGTTGGCCTGGGGGGCCGACAACATACTGACTGTGCATATATGTACTTCTCAGATACTGCTATAAGGCAAATGTGCAGAACCGTCAATGTGAGAGCCAGTGAATTAAATCCTCAACCTTATCTGCCATAGCATAGCTCCCACAGAATCATTTCGGTAAGTCGCAGCTCAAAAGTAAATTCAGCATATGAAGGAAGGCATGTAGAACCCGTCCATTCTTAGAGAAGTCACTCGATTTTCCTGAAGATCTCATCATAGGTCACAATAAAAGACTCCGGGTGCAGGGTCAGTGCTGCTGAGTGGTTGGAGTGTAAATGCTGATGTGTTAACTTACGTGGGATAGGAAGATGGAAGGAAAAGAAAATGGCCCACATAAGCAGCAGCGGGAGGTTTGCACTGCAGCTTATAGCTAGCCTTGAATAGCTAATGATCTTTGGAAGTCATCTCTTTGTCCGTAACAACAAAAACAACTTACTGTCTTTCTAAACATTTATCTTTGGTTGCCTAACCTGCACAAGGATGACAATAATGGGCTTGTTAAGGTTCAAGGGTGAGCAGGGCAGTGGTGGCGCACACCTTTAATCCCAGCACTCGGGAAGCAGAGTAAGGTGAATCGCTGTGAGTCTGAGGCCAGCCTGGTCTACAAGAGCTAGTTCCAGGATAAGCACCAAAGCTACAGAGAAACCTTTCTTGGAAAACCAAAAAGAGAAAAGAAAAGAAAAGAAAAAAAAAGGTGCAAGGGTGAAAGGTCATGAAACTTCAACCTAATACAAAGAACTACAGGAGACTAAGAAATGCCTAAGGGTGGGGGAAGAGCACACTGATTGGTTACCAAATGGCCAGCCCTAAACACACACATACACACACACATAACATACAAACTGAGCAGTTGCATTTTAAACAGTTTTTAAAATGTGCTTTATAGTTTTGCACATGTGTATAAGGTCCTTTGCTCATATTCACCCCCATCCTCCCCTCCATTTCCCTTCCACTTCCTTCAAACCTCTGTAACCCCCTCGCTAGTCCTGTGTGCGGTGTTGGGGTGTGGGGGTGTGTGAGCGCGCATGCAGTCCCATTGCATTTAGTTAGGGTTGCTTGCTTGAGCATGGGTGTGGGCTATTTGGGCAGGACAGCTTAGAGAAGTGGTTCTCAACCTGTGGGTGAGGGTCCGCAACCCCATTGTGGATTGGATATTTACATTACAATTCATAGCAGTAGCAAAATTACAGCTATGAAGTAGCAGCGAACATAATTTTATGGTTGGGGGTCACCCCAGCATGAACTGGATCAAAGTCATAGCATTAGGAAGATTGAGAACGACTGACTTGGAGTGTCTGTACCATCGGGGAATGTGACTCGCTCTCCCAGCAACCTTTGATTGCCTATAGCTTCTCAGGCAGGGGTGCGTTCCCATGAGCCCTTTCCCCCCATTGGCAATTTTGAGTCAAATATTAAACTTTGTACTTGACTACCATTATTTCCATTTTACCCTCAGAGCACCCTTCTGTAGGACACATTTTTACCCTGACCCCTGAAGGAAGTCACGTAGCTAGTAAGCTGTGCTGAAATTTTTCTCTCTCATCTGTACACAGTTACCATATATCTATAAATCTGCTATGCTCAAATGAGAGAGGGAGCCGAAAAATTTGAAGAGGAGGAAATGAAACACATGTTTTGTTTTTAAATGGGAAAGGGGAAAAAAAGTAGGGAACAGGAAATAGAGGGAGAGACTTGGGACAGGAAAGATCAAGGCAGAATAGAACAGCTCGGGCATGTCACCTCGGGAAGAGTCACAGGAGGAAAGAGAAAGGATCCTGTGCCCTTTGCGGATGTCCGTTCTCTCCATCTAAGGAGTCGCCAAGGTCTGACCCCAGAGTGCTTTGCTGTTGGAGCTACCCGCGTCTCCTAGATCTTGGTCTTTCCGGGCGCCAGCCAGGTCTACTACACTCATTATGCACTAGTTCCCATGACGGGCTGTTCTCTTCGCATATTTTCTTTTTTTGAACGGGTCTTGTCCCCTTTCCTTTGCTTTTAGGAAACTACTCGCCCTTTACTCAAAAACGCAAGACGGGGCCCCTGCTCCTTTATTGACAGCGCTTTTCTGTTGTCAATAAATCAAATCAACCACAAGGTGGCGGCACAATGCCAAGAAAGGAACCACCTCAACCGCAACTCTCATTTCCGTACAACCTAGCAGTTTTTCTGAGCGTGGAATTACTGTGCAACAAGGGCTAGGAGGTGTCTATTTCGGGGGTTTCACGGTGATATTTAGAAACGATTGATGAACCCCCCAGAGGGTCTGGTGTCCCCTATTTCAAACATCAAAACTCTAAGGTCTCCGTTACATCAGCATCAGCACTTCGCAGTCTGAATAGAGGGCTGAAGGAATTTAAACCCGCAGCTCAGTCGGCGACTACTGGCTTCTATTAGAACATCCTTTCATTGCGCTCCATTTTAAGAAAGACCTGATCTCATTTGTTGACGAAATTGCCAGAAGCCAAATGTGAGGTAAAGTGGAAGTGTGTGATTTTCTTCACAGTAGAAGGGAATGCCGTCCCTATATGAGCGCGAGCTTTCTTTCATCTGTGCGTGCGCAACGTCGCCCAGTTCCTCAGCTCTCTGCTTGCTCTGTGCTTCAGATCAGTTTCTACGAAGACAAACATTTTCAAGGCCGCCGCTATGACTGCGAGTGTGACTGTGCCGACTTCTACTCCTACCTAAGTCGCTGCAACTCCATCCGAGTGGAAGGAGGCACGTGGGCTGTGTATGAGAGGCCCAACTTCGCTGGGCACGTGTACATCCTACCTCAGGGCGAGTATCCTGAGTACCAGCGTTGGATGGGCCTCAATGACCGCCTGGGCTCGTGCAGAGCTATTCACTTGGTGAGTCAGGGAGCTTGCTGTGTGGCCACAACCCCACATCTTTTCTCTCTTTTTTAAGGTTTTAACTCACACACACACACCACACACATTTGCGTGCAGGTGCCTTCAGAGACCAGTAACTGCTGAGCCATCTCTCCAGCCCCTCTTCCCACACATCTTTTCCTAAGCTTTACTACTTATTCTCTGGTAGTTAGGCTTTGTTGACTGGATGAAAATCTTAGTTTACTTCATCACTAGACTAAATGACCTCCCTTCCCAACCTTTTTGGCTGAAATCAGATCAGGTGCAGACTAAATACTAATTGTTCTATGACTCTCTTTCTGCCTCATATATGTTTATAAAACTTATACTTTTCTTAATAAAATCAACCTTTTAAAGTAGAAACAGTTCTGATGACCCTGCTTTCAGGGTGATAGGCTGTGAACCATGCTGTTCTCTGAGTTCCCGAAGTGCTAACGATTTCTATAATAATGGCTGTTTATTTCTTTTTTGTCGCTGTTTTCCAGGCGAGTGGAGGTCAGTATAAGATTCAGCTCTTTGAAAAGGGCGATTTTAATGGCCAGATGCATGAAACCACAGAAGATTGCCCTTCCACCATGGAGCAGTTTCGGATGCGAGAGGTTCACTCCTGTAAGGTTCTAGAAGGCACCTGGATTTTCTATGAGCTCCCCAACTACCGTGGCAGACAGTATCTTCTGGACAAGAAGGAATACCGGAAGCCCATCGATTGGGGTGCGACCTCCCCTGCCGTCCAGTCACTCCGCCGCATCACCGAGTGATGGCATGAGCAGGTCACAGAGTCCTCCCTGGGGGCCGAAGGCTGGCTGGCTCGTGTCCAAATAGGCATCATAAATAAAAGAATTGGAATGCATCCCACTGCTGACTATAGTGCCTTTTAATTTTGTTTCGGGACCAACAATCTAGAACCCCACACAGTGGGCAGTTACACAGAACAGTTCAGCTATCAGATAGCTAGTCTAGACTTTTGTGCAAAACCAGATGAGAGCACACTGAAGGCTGGGAAATCACACTCACACGGAATGGCTCCTTCTGCTTGTGTTTTGCATTAATTCAAGAAAAATTATCTGAGCCGCCATGTATAGAGTGCCTATACTAACGATCTGATTCTTCCCAACCTGCTCTATAAGTGTAGTGCTCTGTCTATACAAGTAAGCGAATTTACACGTCAGAAGAGGTTTCAAATGGAACACGCTTGCCACGCAGAGAGTAGCAGAAGTAGAATTTCTTTAGGATGGTTATGCTCTGAAAGCCCTCGGAGCCAGCTCAGTCATTCAACTCATAGCAGCTGGGGATCAGTGTGCAGTGTGAATACAGGATCCCCAAAGATGTAAAAGGTGGGAGAAGTGGGGCTCCACTGCGAGCGCTCTCGGGAGACAAGAGCCCTATTGAGAACAAGAACGCAACCCAGGGTATTACTTGGAAGTAGTCAAGCTACCTGTGATCCCGTGTCCCTCACTTGGGATCCAGATGTGCCGAGCTTGCAGTGGAAAGGACACGTGGCACTTTGTCCCTACTCTGTGGCTGTATTTGAAAGGGAGTTAAGCGGAGTCTTTACGCTCTGAGTAACCCCCTAAGGCTTCATGTAGTTCACCCTGATGAGGACATGGAATCACTAAGAGCATCGGAAGGCATCTGAGAGCTTGGGGAAATGCTGAAAGCACCTGTCCTTAAAAGAGACAGCATGTTTCAGGAATTCCGTCACTGTCGTGGTTCGTTATCCAGTTGAATTGGGCATCAGGTTCAATGGGCCGAGTTCACATTCAGCTGGCTGGGATGGGTCAAGGCCTTGGAGGGCCCAGGATGAGGGAAAGAGTGACCCCGAGTTGGATAGGCAGGGCCAGAATGTTGCCCGGTCCTTTCTGGGAGCCAGAAGGCAGTGTGGTGGGTGTATCACTACCATGGGAACTGTCTCAGGTTCTTATATGTATTTGCACTCGAGTTTTAGAATTAATGAAGGGTAAAAGTAATCCCTTCAAGGGCAAAGCTCATGTCTTCTCTAGTCTTTCACCCATGATGACACATGAGAACGCTAAATTCCAATGCATACTGCAAACCTAGAATTTATTTTGTTGTGTTCCCCTTTCTTTCATTTAGTCATTGAGGACTTTGAGAATGGTGGGAGAGAGTCAGGGAGACACACACCGAGGAGAAAGGGTGGGAAGCTGCACAATGGGCTTCAGAGGGCCGACTGTGCTGCCAATTCTGGACCCTTTCAAGAAGCTAACTTGCCTCACCTCCAACACAAGAGCCCCAAACCCAGTGTTCTCCATTGAACACATGAGAATTTTCCAGGAGCCAGAGAGGACACTGAAAAAGGTGGTCCATACCCAAGGTCACTGACACGGCTTTGAAAAGTGCAATTTTTTGACATGACCTCAGAGATCTTACAGTCATGTTCCACTGGGGAAACTGAGGCAGTGTTCACAGTGAGTTAGCGACGGCCTCTTCTCTCATAACAGCTACTGTTTTGCTCCTTAGGTGTTCATCACAGAGTGCTCAAAGCCACCAGAAGGGCAATTCTTGCAGCAACACAGGCGAGCAGTGTCAGGATAGCTACGCAGAATCTGAGAGACACAAACAATGGCTGCTGAGACATAAAACAATGCCCCCTCAAACAACAGGCCTGTCAGCGGCCGCCCTGGTTCAGAAAGGCTGTCCTCACTCTACACACGCACGCTTCTTAACTCTGCTTAAAAGCAGTTTCTCCTGCACTGGATGCTGAAGGTCAGAAGCGATCTGTCCTCTCTTCATAGATACCAGACCTTTCAGGAGAGAAGATCACCGACTCTGCTGTTAGAGCTGAGGGCTGGCATCCCATCTAGCCGGCGTACTCCAAACAGCACAGTTGCTGCCCACGTTTACTCCCTCTACTCTCAATCGCGTTCTCTGAAACGGTGTCTCAGGAAAGCAAAGGGCAAAGTACATTAAAACCACGTTAGCCTTTCTTCTATCCCATGCATTTCTTGGAGACAAGACTGAGTACTTCCCAGATATGGCGTCCACTTGCTCAGCATGCAATGTCCAAGCCCCCGGGATGAAGCTGCCAGATGAAACACAGAGCCGTATTAGTAAACACCAGATGCTGGAATATAAACATAAATGTGACCTGCGTTCTGTGTGGGACACGCTAGAAATCATTGCTTGTCTGAAACCGTGACTTCAGCCTTACCTGTGTCTGCTGTACCCATCCTTCTAGTGTAGAGGGAGGCAAACCACACAAACTGTGCTGGGACTAAAGCCCACGGGATGCTGCAGGCTTCGGAACTGGGCGCAGGTCCCATGGGGAACATTTAAATCCACTGTTTTAAGAAAGCATAGTAAACTTGTGTCCCCAGTGGATGGACCCATGGACCACTAGCTTCCTGTCCTGGCTGTCAGAGAGCTCTGAATACCACAAAATCTCCCTCACACAGACTCAGTATGTCCCCCTCCAGCTTCCAGCCTTCAGTCTTAGCTCTGAGCCATCCACAGACTCAGAGACACCCCTGTTTCCCTTCACACTATCGTTTTCACGCTCAGCAGCCCCTTTTCCCACACTCCTCTCTTGGTGTGTGCCAAATGCAGTTTGTCCCCTCCTCATGTCCTCCCTGTGTTCTGACCCATGCAAGCTACATTTGCATGCCTATGTTCTGTATTTTGCTTGTTTCATTTGACTTTGGTGTGTGCGATGGGAGGGGTTGTATATGGTTTGTTGTTGTTGTTGTTGTTGTTGTTGCTTTTTATTTTTTTTAGACAGGGTTTCTCTGTAGCTTCGGAGCCTGTCCTGGACCTAGCTCTTGTAGACCAGGTTGGTCTCGAACTCACAGAGATATGCTTGCCTCTGCCTCCCAAGTGCTGGGATTAAAGGTGTGTGCCACCATCACCCAGCTGTGTTTTGTTTTGACTAAGTGTCTTAGTTACTTTTTCTGTTGCTGTGATAAGACACCACGATCAAGACAATTTATAAAATGAAGGGTTTGTTGGGGCTTGTGGTTCCAGAGGGTTAGGGTCCCTGGTGGTAAGGAAGTTGAAAACTCACCTCTTGAACCACAATCACAAAGCAGAGAGAGACAACTAGAAATGTCAGAGTCTTCAAATGCTTGAAGCCTGTTGTCAATGACACACCTCCTTTAGCAAGACCACGCATCCGAACCCCTCCCCCTGAATAGTGCTACCAACTGGGGACCAAGTCCAAACAGCCGTGACTCTGAGGGACCGCTATCATTCGAACCATCACATTAAGCCTGCCCCTTCTATCAGAGAACTCTAGATACCACAGTCACACAAAGTCAGCATCTACCCCTCTAGTTTCCAGCTTGCTGTCTTAGCTCTGATCCACCTAGGTCTCCATCCACAAGACTCAATACCTCTTAATGGTCTACCAGGACTGCCATGGGATCATCTATATTTTTCTAAGAGCTAGTAGTCTAGAACAAAAGATACAGCATCCTGTTCCTCTCTGGCAGTGAATTCAACTCTCACCCATAGGACAACAGCATATAAAAACATGTAATGTGCACACTTTATTATCATCATCTTCACTAGTTCCAAAGATAGCACAAACCCTGGACAGCAAGAGCTGAGTTGTTGCTCTGAGAAGAGATGTAAGATCAGGTTTCCATGAGCCTCTGGCACAAGCACTTTTGTTAATGGACAACACTAAACCTCTTCTCTTGGGTTCTTCTGTTTCCAGACACTGGAAGCATCTTGTTGATTCAGTAACATGGACCTCATAGCTAGTACCACTGGAACTCACGCGGGATGAACGACTATCCAGCCCATGATCTCCCTGTGAAGGTCTGTCACAGCTTTCTCAAGCTTTTGGGCACTAGAGAACATGCTGGTGCTATCATTAGGGGGCATTTGAAAACAGTTAAATAATCAAGAGAAAGAACAAGAATACAAAGAACATGGCATCAGGTGAACCTGGCACACCGCGTGAGGGCTGAGACCAAAAGGTGCCGAGTTTGTTCCACTCCAGCTGCGATCACACGCATTTGGGTCACCAATCTTGGCTCCTCTTCGCTCACATCCATGAGTAGCCTCAAGCACAGCAACTAGTGGCCGCTGATTACAAAGTGACTACGCTTAGGATTCGCCAATGGAGACGGACATTGGACCGTGAGGATCCATTGGACCGCGGTGGCTACCGGGTTCCCGCTGTTTTCTAGTAGTAACTACCTGGTTCCGAGTGGTTTGGATTTCTTTCAGTCTTCTACATGGTTTGCCAGCTTGATTGTGTTTTACTTTATCCCATAATTCTTTCAGAAATGTGCATATGACATGTGCATGGTGTGGGGGCATGTACAGATGTGTATTCATACATGGGGGTGCACGTATACATGTATGTGAATGCTTATGGAGGTTCTAGGTTGATGTCAAGTATCCTCCTCGATTCCTTCCCCACCTTACAGATACTGAAACAGGCTCTTTTGCTCGTCATTTATCTACCCAGTCAGCTTGCCCCAGAGACTCCCTGTGCCTGCCCCTTGAATGCTGAGATCATAGGTAGGCTGCCCATACCACCTGGCTTTTACATGGGTCCTGGAAGTCCAGACTCTGGTCCCCATGCCTGCACACCGTCACTTTACACAAAGAGCCACCTCCACAGTCAGTAGCTGTAATGTTGGCAGATGCTTCATAGAAATACATCAGAATCATCTAAGCCATTCCATAGCCTTGAAAAAAAAAAGCCACACATCGCTTATCCCAGCAGCCTGCCTTCCCTTGGCTGTCCAATTAGCCTCTTCCCTGGTTCTGCCTCCCCGAAGTTTCCAACGTTAACAAGGTTGTCTCTAGGGTTCACACAGGTTAGAGGTTTTCAAAGCCATACTTTCTCCTCATATTCAACACGACACAAGCAGTGAGAAGAACCTTGGCTCTTTCTATAACTTAAAGGGGTACATACTGAACAAAGGCAGCTACTCGAAAACCAAAAACCTTCCAAACACGAGGTCCCTGAAGGACCATCATAGGAGGAGCCCTTTGGTAGTGAATGAATGGATTCGGAACCCATGGGCTTCACTAATCCTGGCTCAGCTGTCTACCAGTGAGTTTATGAGATCCTTTCTGGAGTGAAGATGGAGGGGAGGAGACAAGACGGAGAAAGGGGAGGAGCCTGGTAAGCAGTGGGAGCCAGGGGAGTGGAGAGGAGTCTGGAGTGGTGGGTGTGGCTACTTGCTCAGAAAGAAGAAGTTAATCTCTCTCATTTTTTTTCCTGCTGGGCTCTGAACCCCGCCCCCCCATCAGCTCATCTTAGCTCTTTCTACTCCTGTCCCATCTTCCCAGTACCTGTGGTCCCCTTTGTGAGGCAGCAGCCATAACACAGTTGGGTGATTGGGGAATGATTAGCTTTCTGGGGGAATCCTGCCAGCTTTTGCCTCTTGGGAGCAGAGTACACAGCAGGCAGGGATTTGTCCCCTTTGTTCAACTCAGCAAACAGCCCTGTCAGCCTGCTCAGTGAACCCTGCGGCCAGAACAATGGTGGGTCCTGACAGTAATGCTGACCAGGGTGGTTTCCTAATACACGCTGGATGATTGCCCAAGCTCACAGTAAGTCTGGTGACCCTGGCCAGGCTAATACTACAGTGCCCAGTGCTAAGTACAAAAAGGCAGATAGATCTTCATACTATGTTTCTATGAGCAGGAGTAGAGCTAAAAAAGAGCCAGGAGCAAAACTGGATGTCAATCTGTAGAAGAAT
>NC_022010.1:32501970-32503335 GCF_000317375.1 Microtus ochrogaster | reverse complement strand
AGCTGCCTGTGAGGTGGATTATTAACCAGAGTCACTGATGAGTTCCTGAAGACTCTTCTAAAAGCCTGGCGCCCCCACAGCTGTGAGGGAGACCCACATTCCTGCCTACTCAGTGTCCCAGGGCTCCTGGGCAACAGGTACACTTACACTGTCCTGGTGATGCTCTTGACATCCAGGACTTTGGCTCTCAGCCTGACTATGGGGAAAGAGGATGCAGCTACGCCTCCCACTTGAGTGGACTGAGGCACAGAAAGACGAAGCGCCTGTGGAGGTGACTTCAGACTTCCCGGGCCCCAGAATCAAGAAGAGCCCTTTGAAACAGTGGCCGTGCCAACTGTTTCCCCGTGTGTGAGAAGTTCTAGAAGACTGTTAGCCTCATGTTTCTTATAATCATAACCACGCTTTCAGTGTCGAGGACCCTTAAGGTGTAAGAGAATGTAAGTGGGAGTTAGCATGCTGGCCTGGGAGGGAATTAGGAGAGCAGGCATGTGCTGGACTGATAGGCTAAGGCATTGCTGGTTGTATTATATCTTCTCCTGCCCCGGGCCCTCCACGTCTCTGGTTTCTAGTCCTGTTCTTCCACAATGGAAAGAAACACAGAAGATCTGGCCAACAAAGAAGGGGCTGGATGGCCTGGCTTTGGGGTTTCAGAAAACCTAAGCTATGAAAATAAATGTCAAATTGGAAAACAAGAAAAGTAGGAGAAAATATCCGCTTTGAAATGACTACCTAGGGAGCTCTTCAAAAGGGAACTCTTAAAAACTGGAACAAAGATACATGTTCCTTCCTAAATCTCTCCTTACCTAGGAGCTGTAACAGTGGCAGAACAGGTCCAGGATGGAAGAGCTCGGTGTCTCCTCAGACTCAGATCAGACTTAGTCTTTGACCTTCTCAAGCTGTTCTCTGGTCCCAGAAAGAAGAGGCCTTTGCTTGAAGAGTCCTGTATCATTGTGAGCCTCTGCAGGAAGGCACCCTTGCCCTCACCGGGTGCACCCCACCAGCGCACGAGGGAGTAAAGAGGGATGAGGAAACAGAGAGGATTTATCCCACTTTTAAACTTACCCTTTGCCTCTGGAGAGTGGCAATTTTGGTCTATGAAGTAAATTTAGTGGAGTCCGGTAATAGGCAAAGGTCAGGTGCTTCAAACAGTGCCCGAGGCCCAGGAGTAGTTGCCTCAAAGTGACGAATAGGGCTTAATAGGATGAGGCCCACAAGTTAGGGAGGGTGTGCCTGGTATGTGTTGCCTCAGCTACATGAGGTCCCCCAGGCAACAGGGACTCTGCAATCTGTCTACTTGTTTCAGAATGCCTATCTCGTCTTCTGTTCAAAGTTTCTCTCAGACAGAGAACAGAGGTAGCAGAAACA
>NC_022010.1:32498266-32501695 GCF_000317375.1 Microtus ochrogaster | reverse complement strand
AAAAACAAAAGATGGCCTTCAGAGTCATTCTTAGGTCTACAAAGATTATGGGGTTTCTGAACAGCCAGAGAAACATTTAAGATGGGCTATTCCGCTTTCACACATAGGCAGGAATGGCCCAGGACTCGTGGACATGAGAGGATGGGGCAGGGACAAAGTCACAGGCTTTGCCTAGGAAGTGAGGAAGTTCCGACTAACTGCTTTCGAGGGTAAGTTCATGGAGACATCCTCCAAGCATCATACAGTCCACCTTTTAAAGTGCTTGCTATGTTGACTTTTTACGAATATACAGCTGGGTAAACACCAACAAAATCAGGTTTGAGCATTGTCATCCCCGTCAAATTCCTCTGTGTCTTAGGTGCCTCTGCTTGAAGCCTGTCCTGATGCTCCCATCTAGGCCGGAGCCACTGTCCTGCCCTTGGTGGCCATTGTCCCAGCGTCCTGAGTGGGATCAGGCAGTGTGGCGGTCTGTGTCCGGTTCTCCCACACAGAGGATGCTTGGTGATGCATCTGTGCTGTACCACACATCAGGAGTTCTTTTCTATTCATGAGTAGGAATCTATGCTATAGATGCACCCTTCTTATCTTCAATAATTCAGGAGCGAAGGGAATTGGCTTGTGTCTAGATACTCTGCTTTGGTTTGCAGTGTCTTTAAAGTCTCCAGAACCGTGTCTAACCGGTCTCATTTCCACAAAATTATCATGCTTTCCTCTTCTCTCTATTAGGGTATTGTGCTTAGAACTGCCTGGGGATCTTGAGGTGGTGAGCTGACACATCCAAACCTTCCTGCCTTGTTTCATAAAGAGTTGGCTAGCTGTATTCCTGTCCTGGGTTCAGAGAGCAGCAGCTAGGAACCCTAGTCTATGTCTAGCCTCCCTCCCCATCTTATCCCAGCAGATCTGAAAAGTCCTAGAGGCACAGGTGGCCAGACTGGAGAGAGAGAGAGAGAGAGAGAGAGAGAGAGAGAGAGAGAGAGAGAGAGAGAGAGAGAGAGATCTTAGCTCCTTGAGCCTTGCGTTCCGAGATGATCCTGTGGATAGGACACCAATAGGACACCAACTGGAATACATACTGGCAATGCTAGCATTTTAATTTATAGTGCTCAAATGTTCAGACATTTTTTTTTTTAAATTCAGATCCACAATTATAAAGAGGCTTGCCCTGGCTTTCACTGAAGATGGCATCCACTTCTCTTTTCATGCTTTTATGAGCAAATCAGCACCAAAGGCCCTGTGATGGTTCACAAGGATAATTCTGTACCTAGTGGTACCTGCTTCACTAATGGGGTACAGTTTCTGTGCTAGGGGAAGTCTTACCTCATCTTTCCATCTGGTCCCCTGACTGATGACAGCTGTCAGTGCAGGAGAACACAGTCTGTGCTTGGCAATCCTCTGTGTCCCCAGTCAACTCCCTCATGCACTCCCGCTAGCAACTCTTTCCTCCTCAGAAATCCCATCACATGACCTGTCTCTACAGATAACCTCCTACTTAACAGAAAAGGTAGAGGCCAGTGTCCATGTGTGCCGCTTCCTCCCCATTCCTGTCTCTAAGGCATCAGAGCTCACTGACATTTTACTCTTGGTTCTTTTCATAGTCTGTTCTCTCTGAACTAACCTCTATGACTCCAGAGTCTCTCTGTCTCCCCAGCTTTCCTCTCCTCTCTCTTCCTTCCCCTCCCCTCCCCTCCTTTCTCCTCTCTTCCCTCTCCCTTCTTCTTCTCCTTCTCCTCATCCTGCTCCAGATGATCTGAGCACACCCAGGGTATAGGTGACAGGGCTGACCTCTCCTCCTCTATCCTCCCTCTCTTTCCCTCTTCCCCTTCCCCTCTCTCCAGCCCTTAGCATGCAGCCATCACATTGGCATAATTTTTTTCTCCCATTCCACCCTACAAGGATGTCTCAAAGTCACCCTTTGTCCCCGACTTCCCTGACTTGGGCGTCTGCTGAAGACCGGGATGTGGCATCTCCGCCTGCTCTTTCATGGCTCACTAACCTGTCAAGCGCAGGCACTCTTCCTAAAACATGTGGTGTGACATCTCCTAGGTAAACCCTTCGGGTCTTTTGGGTTCATATGTGTGCGGGAAAGAACGCCAACTCTCAGAGCCATGACACATGCTCTTCATGATGCTGTTGAGAAGTTCAAGACCGGAAAAGATCCCCAGACTCAATTCAGATTATAATTGAGCAAATTTATTAAGGTTGCTATCAGGGCCACAGTCTCTAACCCAAATCAGAGATGTGTGCCCAGAGGCAGGTGAAGCAAAGGCTTTTAAAGCCAAAAGCCACGAGAGCTTGTTCTGCTCTGCCAAGATCAAACGGACAAGGTGAATGCAACATAGTCCTTGAATGTACGCATAAGCAAGTAAGCCAAAAATCAGCAGAGTCATATCATAACAAGCAGATGGTCATAGCTGCACATTTCTCGGTGGGTGGGTAGGTCAAGGAGTAGGGTTGCTGTGACCTATCTTCCAGGAACTGGACTCAAAGACAAATGGCTATTAGGTACCAAGATGGATGTCTAGCACAAAATGAAGTGTCTTTAACCATCACAGTGTAAGACACTGGACCAGCGCCACAGTTCACAGCATGAACACAGATTGTTCCAGCCAATGGGAGCACTGCTTGAGGAGCCAGCTTCAGAGAACCCCTCCAAGTGGGACACCTTCATTCTAGTTGTCCCAGGGACTGATCTCATGTAGCACCCTCGCCCCCCGCCTCCAATTCCTGTGCTCAGGGAATTGTGGGTTATTTTTCTAGGGGGTTGTGGCAGGAGCCAGCTTTTTATAGGTGGCAAGGGCAAGGCCCATGGCAAAAAAATACAGGTGAGCCAAGGCAAGAGCAGTGTAACAGACAGCAAGGAGAGAACCAAAGTCAAAGAGCAGCAATCCAGAGTCACCCGCTAGCTAGTTAACGGCCAGCAGGGGGCCAAGGCCAGCAGTGTCAAAGCAGAAAGCGCAGAACAGAGGCACAGTTCAACCACCCTCACCTGGTGAACAGCATCTGACCATCTCTCTGATTAGGCCAGAAGAGCATGCAGAGCCGGAGACAGTTTGATTAGCTTACCAAGGATGAGTTCAGAGAACTGATTAATCTCATAAAAATTACCTCGGTCTTTGTCTAATTCCTTCCAAAATTCTCGTAAAAATTTTCCACAGGGCTAGCAAGATGGCTTAGCAGCTAAAGAGAGCTGCCATCAAGGGTGATAACCCGACTTTGATTCCCAGAACTCACGTAGTGGAAAAAGATAATCAATCTTACAGGTTGTCTCCTGGCATGCACTCACGAATAAATGTCATTCTAAAAGTTTTAAAAACACTATACAAGACCCCCCACGGCAACCCTCTTGAGGGCCCTCCTACTGACAATGGGCTCGTGCCTTTCCTTCATAGTTCCTCCAGAAAGCCTATTTTAGTCTGTTTACCCCTGTGT
>NC_022010.1:32496257-32497979 GCF_000317375.1 Microtus ochrogaster | reverse complement strand
GTGGGAAAGGGTTGATTTCATCCTGTGACTCTCAGGTCACGCCCCATCACAGAGAAAGTCAGGGCAGGAACTCAGCAGAAGCCTAGACGCGGGAACCGAAGCAGAGACCATGGGATACTATTGCTCACTGGCTTGCTCCCCACGGCTTGTTCAGTCTGCTTTCTAAGGCACCCATGGCCACCGGCTTAGGGGTAACAGCACCGCCCCACAGGGTGAGCTGGGCTATCCCTCATCAGTCATCAGTCAAGAAAACGAGTCACAAGCTTGCTTACAGGCCAATCTGGTAGAATTATTTTTTCAGTTGAGGTTCTGTCTGTCAGAAATGACTAGCCTGAGTCAGGCTGACATGAAACTAGCCAGCAAACACGGCCTCAGGCTCCTTTTGATGGCCACTGAAGGTCTGGCATCCTAAGGCCCGGGTCACACACAGCTGGGGTGAGAGAGCTCTTGCTGTTTTCCGGGACTCACAGAGTCGCGCTGTTTCCTGTGGTGGATACCCTGCCCACCTTTGGGCCTGTGACTCTTCTTGTTCGCAAGCACTCAGATGTTCCCACAGGAGCTCTTGTTACATGTAAGCAACTTTTCCTGCACATCTGTCTTCTGTGTCCAGAGTCACAGCTAACCAACTACATCTCTCGTTTCTCCTCAGAATGCGAGCTTGCGGGAGTCAAGGGCTGTGTCATTTCCTAGAGTCCCAGGTCATTTTTAAGGGACAGAAAGACCCCCCTCATCCTCCCGGTTCCCCACATCCTCACTGAAAGCAGAACACTCCTGTAGGACAGAACAAGCAGCAGCCTATGCTCAGCCACGGGGTCTGGGGAAAAGGCGAGGCCCAGGCACAAATCCTGAGTGAGTAGGGGAACGTGACCAAAGGCTGGCCTGAGAAAGGGAGGTGTTGACCAGAGTCTCCAGATTCATTGGCCAGCTGCCGGGTCGCACATCCTGCAGCTGGGTTGGGACTCTGGCTCATGCCTTCTGAGTCCATGTATCCAGACAGACTTGCCCATTTGGACTCCCTGAGATGAAGACAGGCTCGCCACAACAATGAAAGACAGGCTTCAGGGAATCCGCCACAGAGGAGAGGGTGGTCATCATCATCGGCATCATCCTCACCTCCTCCCTTCCTCCCCCTTCCCCTTCTTTATTTTTGTTCAGAAGACCAGCCTAGTATAATTATTATTTAGGCCAGGCAACTCGGCTACAAAGCCTGGTTTTACCACTTACTAGCTGCATAACCTAAGCAAGTTACTCTTTCTGCACCTTGAAGTGGTAATAGGAAGACCAATTATTCTCTCAGAATCCTTAAACCCATTCAGGTCCTCTAACAAATTCTCAGCCTGTCTTGAGGATGCTCAGCAATGCTAAGCCAGGAACATGGCTTATGATTCTACTAATCCCTACTAATGATGACGTAGGTTATATATACCCCACAGCAGCAGGACTGGGCTTCCACAGCATGGCATGGTGAGCAGCTGAGTGACAGATTTCTTCTGTCCCATCTCCCTACTCTCTTACCAGGGCTTCCTGGGATCATCTCTCAGATATTTTCCTTACACCTTGTCATCCCTCTTAAGGATGATGAAACAAATGTGTGTGTGTGTGTGTGTGTGTGTGTGTGTGTGTGTGTGAGAGAGAGAGAGAGAGAGAGAGAGAGAGAGAGAGAGAGAGAGAGAGAGAATATTAGCTCACAGCACCTTTGACAAAGCTCAGATTCAAACTCAG
>NC_022010.1:32461794-32494837 GCF_000317375.1 Microtus ochrogaster | reverse complement strand
CTGTTATGAATCGTAATGCAAATAGCTGTGTCTTCTGATGGTCTTAGGTGACCCCTGAGAAAGGGTTGTTCCACTCCAAAGGGGTCACCACCCACAGGGTGAGAACCACTGGTCTATACAGACAAATCTAGATCCTGGCTTACCATCTTGCTTAGCTGAGCACCGATTTCTCCTCTCACCTTCCTGCCCAGCCTCTCCATACAGAGTACACTGGCCTCAATTTTGACTCCGTAGCCTAGCCTCCACCATACTGCAGTGCTGGGTGTGGAACCCAGAGCTCTGCATGCTGTCAGCAGGTGCTAGACCACTGAGCTGCATCCCGAGCTCTCTGTCCCATCCCCACCCCCCACTTTAGAAGGGGGCTTTGAAACCGAATGTTGGAAATAAAAGAATGTTTTCCTAACAGGAATTGGTTCTGATCAAATGCAAAAGGCCTTTCTTTTTCCAAGGGTGTCAGCAACAGTCTAAACTTTAGCACAATGAGCCGGCAGGAATAATTTCCCACGTGGTTGACAAAATGTCAAGAACTGTCAGGGTAAAAACCCCATTGTTCCAGCGATCAAAGCAAATGGGCTGGGCTGTGCATGGGGCCCTGCTTCCTTCTGTAAAGGAAACCCTCCAGGTTTGCCATCTTTTGAACCAGAACCAGAGTAGATTAGCCCTGCAGGGGTTCTGGCCGAAGGCGGTGGCTGCCTATCCTGCGAGCCAGGCTCTGCCAAGGCTCCCTCATTCCTTTCGCCCTGTTCCTTCTGTCTTATCAAGACACTCTTGCCCTCTAGCTGACCTCCACAGTGGTCCTCCACAGGATGCAGGAGTGGGCTGTGTATCCACAGCCCTGTCCCCCAAGCACCCTCAAACTGTGGCCCCAGGAGTGCTGAGTGACAGAGAGATCAGCTAGTCACTGCCTGGAAAAGGATACAGTGGAACAACCCTGGTCAGGGGCCCCTCCCAGAAGGATGGCAGCTATCTGGTTTTGTTTGTGCTCACGACTCCCACCTCTCCCTATCTCAACCTTCCTATCCCTTACAAAGGCAGCTACATATAACCGGGCTCTGCAAATCTGTAGATTGTCCACGCAATTAGAACCTTCTCTGAGAGGTGGAAAAATAAGGAAGACTGCAAACTTCTGCTTCTTCTTTCCCTGTCCTGAACTGAGACAAAGGCCTTCTGGACTTTTTCCTCACCAGCAGGGCCTCCCTTCCGGCTGACTAGTCCGAGATGGTCAGATGTGTTCAAAGTCTGTAATAAACATGTTTCAGCTTATATGAAGTTATGGGCCTATCGGAGCCACTTTATCTAAGTTACATAAACCAAAATTAGGGCAAGGGGACCACCCTAAACTACTAAAAATCATTTAAAAGACCCAAGCCCTCCTGGGGGCGGGGGAGTGGGAGGGGGAGGAAGAACTGTCTGTTTCAGAATCTCCTCTCCACTTTGTGGAAAAACCTTTATAGCATGTGTGTCCACCTTCTTCCCCACCCCTCGTACCCCCTCGTCCTCATCCCCTTCCCATGCTTCTTCATTTAATAGTTTGTTACCTGTTGCTTCCCGCTGAGGTTGCCCCCCCCCAAGCCTTTTATTTCATTTTTAAAAAGAAAAAGAAAAGAACGGCCCTCCCGCCTCTCACAGCAACAGTACCCCGACTCTGGGTTCCCGAGAAGCTGTTTCTGCGAGCTGCTGAGCAAATGTTACCCAGTGTGTTTCTCTTGATAAGCAATGCTTGGCCCCCTGAGCCTGCTCACCTCACTCAGGAGCAGGCTGCCCCGCAGCTCCGCCTGCGCCTCCACCCACACGGTGCCTTCCAGCTTGCCAACTTCCCTCCGTGTGATCCCTGTCGCCCACTCAACTGCAGGCCTCCTTCCGGACCGCCCCTCATGATGAGTAGTTAGTTACTATACACCAAGCTGCCACTGTCAAACCCCATCTGTTCCCCGGAGCTTTCCAACAAGAGCCTCCACCCACCGCCCACCACCGCCAGCAACAGGCAGACTGTCCACAAGGGTCCTCCCTCCGGGGCCCGAGGGAGGCTCAAGACTGAGAACCCCAGGACGCAGTTTGGGGGACAGGACACAGTGCTACTGACTGGGGGCCAGGCTGGAGCAAATGCAGGCTTCTGGCACCTGAAACAACCCTACCCTGGCAAGATCTGAGTGCTGAGCAACACGGTCCTGGGCAACAGCACAGGGGGTTCAGAAAACATCATTCGGTGTAGATCTGGGGGCTGGAGGAAGCTCCGGGTAGACTGCTTTCTGAGCATGTGTGATGCCGTTGGTTCAAAACGTGGTATGTTTAGGGGTGGGGGCGGGGCGGGGCGGGGAAGTGTGTCTCTTTTCTCTAGTTCAGAACCATCCTGTGATTAGTACTGTAGTCTCAGGTTGTGTTCCCCACAACACTGATTGGCAGGTACTGTTATGACGACCACGTCTGCAGCTTACACAGTTAGCCATTTCCCTGATGCCCAGACAAGAGGTCAAACAGTGTGCAGGATTCTGAGTTCCCGCTGCTCTGTAAGAATTCTAAAGCATGCGTGCGCGCGTGCACACACACACATGAACACACATGTGCACACACATGGGCATATACACACAATATGATGATACCTCCATTACCCATCCCCCATACTAAATTTCTTCCACGTAAGTCTTCCTTCTGCTGTCACATATTTTTGTTGTTGTTTGTGTTTTGTCGTGTCATGTTCCCCCCTTCCCCTCCACCCCTGCCATTGGTGTTTTGGGGTTTTGTTCTGTGTCCCATTGCATTTAATAAGGATTGGTTGCAGGAGTTTGACCTTGGGATAGGGTGGGGCCGGGGGCTAATTTGAGCTCTTACCAGTGACTGTCTCAATAAGGAATTTGACCCTACCTCTCAAGTCACGGTTAGTCATCAGAGAGGTGCGAGACCTTATGAGCCCCTCCCCATCTGTGATGGAATGGCAGGTGAGCACCACAGCTGTGGGTTCCTGGGTGTGACAGCCACAGCCTGCCTAACACTCTTCCCCCTCCTCCTGCTCTTACACGCTTCCTCTGTTCTCAGAGAGTTTCCCTAACCTTGGGGTGGGATATGAAGGGCTGAGCACTCAACAGTCACTTACTCTTGGCACCTTACAAGTCTGCATTAATTGTTGCCATGGCAAACAGAAATTTCTCTAACTAGCCTGAGAGCAGCACTAATCTGTGGGTACAAACAAGTATTTAGGAGAAAGTTTGACATCATTTCCCATCACCAAATCGATAATGGTAGGTACCCCGATAGGGCCCGTGACCTCCCCAGCCAAGGGCTTTTGACAAGGGTTACGGTGCCTCGAAGGATGAATTTCTTCTTTGAAGTGGGTTCAAACCCAAGCAGAAAGTGATTGGTTATGTTAGACCCAAAGTTAACCTGTAAGCCACACCTGCCAAACACCTGGTAACTTCCTGGGATTCTGGGAATTGTAGTTCTTGAAAAATAACAACAAAGCTTCATGGGAAAGTACACTGGTCTATGGATTTCGTTCTTATAAGCCCAACAACACATGCTTCAGGGCCATTCGCCTGGAAAAGTTTCCATCTTGGTCATTATTTAATATTTTAATAAGAGCTTGCTTTAATTTGGCCAAAATGGGGGAGCTGCTTTGCCCCAGCGGATTTCAGGATTAGCAGTTACTTCCCTAACAGCTGTGCCACTGTCTCAGTCTCAGCGCTAAGCTCATCTTTCAGGGCAGCTTTTCTGCTGCAAGCTCACAACATGGAACTGAGGAGCAGAGATCAGTGTTACAGTCAATCTTCTTATAAATTCAAGTAATTGGGCTTTATTTTGCCTTTTTTTTTAAAAAGTAAAAAAAAAACATGATTAACACAAAGAGTTTTAGAACAGGACATCCCATAATACATAGTTGTGGCCATTTCTTGCTTCCATTTCTTGTTTTAATAATGTATTGATGCTACTGAAATCATGGAGGAGAGACGGCCTGCCTTCTTACTAGCTTGACCTTTACTTAGTCACAGTCTTCAGGACCGTCACAACATACTACACCTCACTGTTAGATAGTAAACCAACAGTCACAACTGAACTAATGGAATACGGCCAAGTCAGTCCGAGTGTACTCAAGACTCTCTTGGAGATAGCTTCATATTTGTTTGCTGTCCTTCTTGTGCAGTCAGGAAAGACTGTAGTTACAAGATAATCTGTGGCCAAAAGGACAGACAGGACAGGGTAGAGCTGGATTTGCCCACTCTTCCAGACAGCAAGAGTGTTGTTCTACCAGAATTGTGAGGCTTTTTATGATCTACCTTGGTGAGTAACGCAATGTTCAATCCACGGAAATTTCTCCAGATGGAGATGAACTTGAGAGGCCTGATTAGGATGAGCATATGTGGTGATTTCTGTCCCATGTGGCAGTGGCTTCAACCTTGACTGTTGATTAGATTTATATGGCGGTACTTTATACTATCTCCAGACCCAGGCTGTACCCCAGACACTGAAGGTGATAATTTGTGTGATGGATCCCAGATATCAGTAGTTGGTAAAGTGTCCTAGTGATTCCAGGGTTAAAGCAAAATTACTGTATAATTTACCTAATCAGGAGGTCCCCATCACTGGCTACCAATTCTTAGTGATTGTAGTAAGATTAAGCCATGATTTTGGTGGCATCACAGGACTCTCCCTGAGAACCTGCCTATGAATCTGCGAGCTCATTGTTTCATCTGCTCATGATTTTCACTCAAACCAAACATGACTACATAAGACAGGCGATTTTTTTTCTAATTCTGAATTGCACTCACATTTCTTTCTTTCTTTCTTTCTTTCTTTCTTTCTTTCTTTCTTTCTTTCTTTCTTTCTTTCTCTCTCTCTCTCTCTCTCTCTCTCTCTCTCTTTCTTTCTTTCTTTCTTTCTTTCTTTCTTTCTTTCTTTATAGAACTCTTATCACCCTAGTCTTTTAAGTTACTCAGCAGTAAAATCTAGGCAAGGCCTGAGAGATGCCTAATCTTTCTCCAGGAGTTATTTTACTCAAGAATGACTATTTTTTTCCTGAGACCCCTGAAGGAGATGGCTGCAGAGATAAACATTCTTTGAGGTACGTGAGGAGTTAGGAGTTTACTATATTAAGAAGTCAGGTCTCAGAGAGAGCACAGAAGTCTGGAGAATGTGCTGTTTGGAATGTGGTGTCAATTATCAAGGAAAGAGGAAGTACTGAGTGGTCAAAGGCTCAGCTGAGATTAAAATGTGACTTTGTCTTGGAGCCAAGGATGACAGATTTTTGCATCAGTATTCGGCAGGAGGATCGGTTTTGCCCAGTCTGGCTGGCAATGGAGTTGGCCTGCTAGGTACTGAAGGACAGGTGGGTAAGGAAACCAAGACCATGATGAGTATAGAACACTGATTCCTTTGCCATGAGCCTGGCTCCTTCGCCCCTAGCCAACCCCTCCTTATCATTCAAGTCTTGAGTTAAGCGCCATATCCAGTCAGAGCTGCCCAACTTTCCATGTGTGTATGAGCAGCCCCCTTTTTCAATGCTCACAGGGCCCCTGGGCTTCCCTGCCATCAGAACTTCAACTGTTCCTTAAGTGCTGTCTCCTATTAGATTACAACTTCTAGTTGAAGCCAGCTCGAATCATGAGGGACACAATGAGGGCTGTCTTAGCTACTTTTGTATTGCTGGGATAAGACACCATGGCCAACGCAACTTATTAAAGAAAGCATTTAATTGGGGCTCACCGCTGCAGAGTGTTACAGTTCATGATGGCAAAGAGAAATCATGGTGGCAGGAAAAGCTGAAAACTTGCAATTTGTCCCACAAATTGGGGGGGGGGGGCTATAAATAAAGCCAGTCTTTTGAAACCTCAAAGCCCCCCTCCCCATGACATACTCCTTCAACAAGGCTACACCTTCTGATCTTTACCAACAGTTCCGCAAACTGGGGACCAAGTAGTCATAGACGGAGCTATGCATATTCAAGCCACCACAGGCACTTTGGAGACTCAGTGGATTCTGAGTCATGGCAGAAGCAATAGAAAGGACTGCTTGCTAAGCGTCACTGAAAACACTGCGGTTGAGCTGGGACTCTGAGGAAAACGTCCCAGGCTTTCAAACATGGGGCAGATTGTGCTGGGTGTGTGTACAATCTCTCTGGGGGTGTTCTCAGCACACCCAGATGCTCACCGTGACCCACGAGGATCTGTATCACGTTACTAGCACCGCCCTGGCTTACCCTGCTGCTTATCCCGTGGTCCCTTGCTCTTCATCCACCACAGAAGCCCGCGGTAGAGCCCTAGGATGGCAGACCCCTCTGCCTGGAGCCTTGTTTTCTAGATGGCAGCCCATTTCTCTCTTCCTTCTCATCAGGTCTCCGGAAAGAATCTCCTGGTAACCTCACACTCCTTGGTTCATCGAGCTGGACTTTGCTGGCATCTTTACTTTGGTCTATCGTCAATGGCATATCTGGGTTGAGTAGATGTTAGTTCACATCTCCGCAGGCAAAGGATCACACAATGCCTAAATATGGTTGCTGTGGTGATTTGAAACAGAGATGCCCTCCATAGACTCATGCCTTTGAACACGTGGTTCCCAGTTGGTGGTGCTATATGGAGAGTTTACAGAGAAGTTGCTGCAAACAATAGCACCACCGGGGTCAGGCTTTGCGAGTTTAAAGGCTTCCAGCTCACTTTCTCTGCTTTGTGTTTGCAGTTAAGGATGTGCGCTCTCAGCTTCCTGATCCTGCCACCACACCTGCCATCTGCTGCCCTGCCTCCCTGTTTTGATGGATCCATCCCTCAGGAACCATAATCAAGTAAACCTTTGGTTCTGTGAGTTGCGTTGGTCATGCTGTTTTATCACAGCAGCAGAACAGTAACTAATGCACTTGCCATGATGTGGAAGACTTGTTTTTGTATTTATTGCTGCTCGCCTGTGCTTTCAGTCCCTGGAACAGTGCCCAATCCACTGCCATCACCCCCAAATCCTGTGTTGTGTACACACATACGCAGTACCTTTGAATGATGAAGAAAGATTGACTCAGAAATGGGGTGAGTGCTTGTCTCTGCCTATTGCACCCCTCAAGTCTCACAGGATGAAGTACTAAGTTTAAACACACTCTACAGATGGGGTCACAAACAGGGCTTAGGACATGTTATGAGTCATGAAGATTCATTGGAGCTATGGGAATACTGTATCACACTGTGAGATCGGACATGGGGATATCCCCAGACTCTACAGTAGATGGGACACTGGACCAAGCACAGATGCACAGATGCTGGAGGACTAAGACATCATCTCAAGCATCCTGTTGACCAGAGGAAGAGCCCGAGAGTCTGGCACATAAAACAGGGCATGACTTATGGGTGTGATGATGGATGAAGAAACTCAGCTTCTGGGTCTGCCACTAACAAGCCAGGTGATCTTAGAAAGTGACCCCTAGAGCTCCCATGTCTTATTCCATCCCTATAAAGTAGAGATGAAACCAATGTCACCTCAGAGGACAGTGAGGACCAGAGAAGTGTGCACATGTGTGCACACACACATGCATACATCTTAGAAGGGTGCTTGGCGCATGCTCAATATTATATGAATAGTGACTGGTGCTTATATTGGGAATAATGTACATATGAAGACCATGAGGCCACAAAACAAGGGGGGACACCATTGCCTGAGATGTGGGGTAGAGGTGCGGGGGCCCACAGATCCGAAGAACTTAAGCATGAGAGATGTGTAACGTGGCAATTTGGAGGAAGTGACGCTGTGTTGAAATGGTAATGGGACCTCCAGAGTTCATGACCACACATGGACTGTTAGTGTAGAGGAGACAAGGGGAATAAAGGATCAGGTGTAGGTCCGGAGGAGAAGAGAGATCTTAGTGAACTCCTTAGCCTTGGGGAGTCTTCTCAGTTCATGGACTGTCCAGAGAAATGGCCACAGGATGGCCCTGTGTCACCAGAAGAAGCCAGAGCCTTCTGCAGGCTGACTATAATTTTTCAAAAGGGAGATATACAATTTTCTGGAGGTTGGAAAGACATGTATTTTGTTCTGTGGACTGCAAAAGTCACCCAGAAGTGAAGCCAGAGATGCCAGAGCCCTCTCCCCAGCCTTCTACGTGTCAATCTATGCTTATCTGGGGTTGCTTACTACTTTGGGACACCCCTCTGGAACTATTCCATGCAGAGTCCCTGTGAGTTGATGGCTCCTAGACCTCCAGGGTCCATAGCAAAGGGGATTTCGTAAGCCACAAAGGGGGCGGAAGGAAACTACCCGCTTCTTCCTGCTTTGGAGCCGGGGTTTTAGAGACAGGTAGGTACGGGTTCTCGTCTTTGCTGTGCTTCTTCTGTGACCTTGGGCACTTTCCCTGGCTCCTCAGTCTGTCCAGGCTCTCAGTGGAACATGGGATGCTGGCCCATGTTGCTGGAGTGGTGATGAGGAAGGAGTGGGGCGACCCAATACCTAGCTATCGCCACAGTCACGCTCAGCAGATCTGGTCTGGCCCTCCGGGACGCACAGTCTCATCTAATGTCTTTTCTCCATGCTCCCAAAGTCACTCCTTCCCTTCTCTGAGCCTCTTTGTGGGGTCTGTAAGAAGAGGTACTTGAACTTGGTTGTCTCACAGCACTTGGTCATGGGGAAGATAACCCAAAGCCTCGCAGTGGGAACAAACTTGAGGAAACACAGTGATGAGCTTGTGCTTGGTTCGTTAGAGCTGAATGGGTTCTTAACGGTGCCTCACTGAGCAATGTCCCTGGCAGGGGCTAAATAAATCTGGGCTGTTGGTTTCAAAGGGTAGGCAATATGATCTGGATTGAAAGTAAAGTTATTATTATTACTATTGTTATTATTATTATTTAGGGTTGGAGCAAAGCTGTAGGTGGGAGAGCAAGTAGCCTAGCTAGCCCTTTCCAGCTTACTGTCAGACTTCACCAGCTCCTTCGGAGAGAGTGGGAAGGACATTAGCCTCATCATGTAGTAGGCAATTTGTAGCTGTCCGGAGCAAGGAGGGAAGCCCTCCATCTTAGAGCTGCTCGACAAGATTCCAGCATTATTAAGGCCCAAGCAAATTCAGCTTCCTCCAAGAAACAGGAAGCCTGGCTTTCTTGGGGGGGGGGAAACCCCACAAACACCTTGGTTTTGGACTGGGAATCTTTCCTGATGCTCTCTCTTTCTGTCAATGGAACTTCCGTTGAGTTGTTCATTTCTTCAGAGCCCCGGGTTCCTCATCTATAAAGCAGGGGTGATGCTTAGACATCTCCTAGAGTTCTGACGGAGTTAAAGGGCATCTGCAAAAGCTGTTCTAGGCCCTGGCTTGTTGGACTGCCTCTTCTTCGTGTTGCTTTTACAGGCGCCCAGTCTCTAGTGGAGTCAGGGACTGTTCAAGGGTCTCCCGGCGCTTGCTGTTGAATTCTGCACGCTTAAGGAACAAGAACGGCTTCAGATTCGGTTGATTCCCCAGTGTGCTTGGCACGGAGTAGGTGTACAATTAAAGCATTCTGAATAAAAGGAAGGATGGACTCCAAGAGAAGAAACAGCATGTTTTCTTGCCAGCCTCTCTCACCAGCCTAGCTTCCTGGCTCCTGTCAGTCACCCGGATGCCAGAGAGTGGGTGTGAATGCGCAGGTCTGACCCTGGGGATAGGATATGCCTTGTGGAATCAGGGACAGAGCTGGGCACCAGAGGAAGCCAACCAGGTATGGTCTGTGCATGGGGCTCATTTTCTGTCCTTTGGTAGTAGCTCTCAAGGTCGAACAATCCAGCCTGCCAGACCCTGCTTAGGCCAAAGTGGCTGTTCTCATCATTTATAATGGAAGCCTCCAGCAGAACATCGCAGTTAATTGCAAAGAAGGGTGAGTCACACAACGCATCTAGAAAGGAGCTGGCAGTCATCATGAAAGGACAAAAAGACCAGCCAGAAAGCTGCAAGGCCCAGCTCTGGTATCCAGGGAGCTTCAGGGTACCGAGGGAGGAGGATGGGGACTGGTAACACCCACCCTGGCCACTAATGAGCCAGGAAACACGCGTGTAGGCGGTCAGTACAGATGCTGGATGTTACCTTTTGAGATTTCAAAAACATGAAACAGACAAATAATATAGCTGGTCTCTGTGCATGCAATAATTGAATTCTTCGGGAGCAAAACTCATCCGAAGATTTGGGGATGTTATGCCTGGCTCAAGGTCATGGTGGTAGCTCTGTGATGTGAAACCAGAGCCCCCTGCACGAGAGCCCATGTCTGATCCCATTTTACAGTGGGTACAGGAATTGCTTGAAGTGTCTCTAACACCTGTCACACATCCCAGGTGCCACCGCGTTCAGTATTAGATGCTTCACTGCCTCACAAACAGAGCCCTAGCTAATATCGGACATATACACAGCCAGTCTATGTCTCCATCGGACACTGCTCAGTGCCAGTTAAAGTGTGAACTCATTAGTCCTTAGGAATCCCTGAAGGTTGGAACTATCATTTCCTTTCCTTTCAAATGAGGTCTTAGGCTCTCGGTGTGACAACTGACTCTTTCAAGGTCAGGCTCTCGTTCCTTACCCTGCCAGCCTCCTATAAGTAACCTGTAAATAACCTGTTGTAAGTTGGATTTCTCTGTTTAGAAGATTTACCTCATTGTGAGTCAAAACTGCTGTGGTGAAGTTTCTAACCATGGATTTCAGGTGTGTTCAGAAGGCAGGAAGTCCGGGACCCCATCAGATGTGGGTGGCAGGGATTGCTCCCCATTTCCACCTTCTAATCCATAAGATCCTTCTGCTTCTTTCTAAGATCCTGATTTTCCTCACTCTTTTGATGGCGATGTGTCTCAGGGTGGGTGTGGCCAGAACAAGCTCCAATATTCTAGACGCTAGGAGACGAATCTCTAGCTTGAATGAGTCACATCGCCTTGTTAGTTCGTAGGTCACTTAAACTCTCAGGTCATCTCTAGATGGACGTTGCAAGTCTGAGTGCCCAGCATGAACTGTGCTTTCAGCTGTAAGCAAGGAGCACATGCTTCTAATGTCTTAACTCCTTCTTCACTGGGCTCAGTGAGTCAGAGCATCGGCATCTATTCCATTCTTTCTATCCCTTCTGCTGTTTTGGTTTTCTCCTAAGAGTTCCCTTGTGGAGAAGGTTGAATGAGAACAGAAACACGGCTGGGCCAAGAGCTGTGGTTCACTGGTAAATACAATGGCGCTCCCCCTCAACTCGAGGCCGAGCCTGCTACAGTTGGTATGAAGGCGCCACTCATGGGAATGGTGGAGTGGGAGCTGTCTGATTTGGCTTCTTGGCTCTTATGTGACTGTGGTTCATTGGAGCAGCTCTTTTCTTAGCCAGTCACTAAGTAGCAACATCCGGAGGGAAAATAAAGGAGGCAGAAAAGTTCTTTGACTTCCCGATACCTTGTCTTCTGGTTTTTTATCTCTTAGTTTCTTTTTTAGAGAATCAAAGTGATTCCAGGGAAGGAAATCCTCTTTGGTTTTTGGACAAAGTCTTCAAAGATGATCTAAGGAAAAAGAAAAAAAGGTGGGGGATGTGATGTGGTTCATTAGGAAGTCACTAGGGTTTATGCAAATGAGAGAAGACTGGATGAGAGCTTGGATGCAGGCCTGGAACCAGGGCAGGAAGTACTCAGGTGGCTGCTTCTGCCATTTTGATATCCCTGTGTTACCCTACTCAACACATAAAATCCTAGAGGAGACTCTGATTGGTTGACATAGGTCACCTGTCCATCTCCCTTGCTATAATTGGATGACAGAGAATCTGGTGAAAGGACTCCCCAGAAACTGTTCAGTTTCCATATTTAGGGTCAAGACATTCCAATTCTGCTACATGCCAGTTTACATACGATGAGAGACTGGCAGATGTTGAATTAAGAGCGGCGGAGCTGTGTCCCCAGCACCCGGCCGCCTGCACGGCTAGCTTTATACCCGAAATAATTACACAGAAACTGTATTCTTTTAATCACTGCCTGACCCATTAGTTCCAGCCTCTTATTGGCTAGCTCTTACATATTGATCTAACCCGTTTCTATTATTCTATGTAGCCCACGAGCCGGCTTACCAGGAATGATCTTAACCTGCATCTGCCTGGAGTGGGGGAACCATGGCGACTCACTGACTCAGCTTCTTTCTTCCAGCCTTCTCTTCTGTTTACTCCACCCACCTAAGGGTTGGCCTATCAAGGGGCCTAGGCAGTTTCTTTATTCCTTATCCAATGAAATCAACAGATTGATATATGACACTCCCACATCAGGCAGATCCCCCAAATGATGTTTTTAGAGAGGAAAATAATGCTGGAGCTCAAATAAGTGGCCACTAAAAATGAGCGTTATGCATGGTGCATGGTTGTAATCTCATCACTTGGAAGACTGAAAAGAGACTGAGTTCAAGGCCAGCTTGGGCTACAAGCAAGATCCTAGTTAAGGAAAGAGGGAAGGAAGAGAAGTAAAGGAAAGGAAGAAAGAAGGAAGGAAGGAAAACAAAGAAGGAAGGAAGAAAGAAAGAAAGAAAGAAAGAAAGAAAGAAAGAAAGATCATTCTTTGAAGGAAGAGTTGGTATTCAGAGAATAAAACCATCTTACCACCATTCCCTGGGCAGGCAGATGCTTTATTCTTATCCTAGGGAAAACTTGATGATACCCTTCCAGCATAGCCATTGTTGTAATAGGAGCAGCGGGGCTGCGTCCCCAGCACCCCGCCCGCCCCCGGCCACCTGCTAGCTTATGCCCCAAAATAACAACACACAAATTGTATTCATTTAAACACTGCTTGGCCCTTTAGCTCTAGCCCTTACTGGCTAATTCTTGCACCTGGACTAGCCCATTTCTTACAATCTGTTGTAGCCCACAAGGTGTCTTACCAGGGAGCTTCTACCCTACGTCCATCCTGGGTCAGAGCTTCATCGCATGTGCCTCAGAGAGCAGAGCTATCCCTGCATCTGCTCAGGAGCCTGGAGCATGGCGTCTCTGCTCCAGAGCAGAGCTGTTGAGTCTCTGTCTGAGGTGTGTTACCTCACTTCCTCTTCCTCCCAGCATTCTGTTCTGTTTACTCCACCCACCTATGTTCTAAACTATGAGCCCAAGCAGTTTGTTTATTACTTAACCAATGAAATCAACAGTTTCCTATATGACACTCCCACATCAGGGAGTCAAACAACATTGAGCAAAACAAATTCAAGGTTCACATTCTGTTCCAGCTGATTGATCCAAATTGTCATGGCCATAAAGCCTAGAAAAGCACTTTGGACAGAAAGATGTGGCGTGTTCAGCACAAGAGATGTTTAGTTGTCCCTGTTAGTCTTTGTGTTTCCAGCTTAGAAACAGAATGGTCCTCCTGTGTCTGCTCTAAAATGCAGGAGATGTTCTTGTGATAATGGACAGCTATGACAGCACTGGAGGGTTGTGCTTGGGGCCAGTTTTCTAGGGTGTAGGACGGTAAGTCTCCATTAAGAGCCAAGGAAGAGTAAGAATGGCCCACAGAGAGCCTGTAACAGCACTCTAAATAGTGTCTCCTCATAGGACTCTCATACACAGCTAGGCTTTCCTGCAGTCACCCTATAAATAATGCATACCCAGGCAAGAAGAGTGTGGGCAAGATGAGTGTCAGAGCTCACTGGGCCAGGACCTGATACTAAAAGGATATAATGTAGAATGACTCTCTCACCCATTCTGGCATAATAAGCTTGTCTCTACCGTGCAGGCATGGCCGCACTCTGTGTGACCCACCAGCACAGTCCCTGTCCACAGAGAATCCACGGCAAGCTCCTGAGCAGCCATTGACAGTAAGCAGAAAGGTGGAAGCTGAGGCAGGTAGAACCACTCATGACAGTGAAAGTTTAGAGCCGGTCATGTTCCTTCCGGTTGGAAGGCTGCCTGCAGCCAGCTCACCTCTGGAGGCATCTTCTGAGGTCATTTATCACTCCCCAACCGGTGTGACGCTCACTGGCATGTCTATCATACATGGTGCACGGCTCTGTGAAATGACAAGCAGTCATTCCTCGGAATCTTCAACACAGCCACTGCTCTATGCCCGGAGCTAGCCAATCTGAGCAACAGAGATCCTCTCTGTGCTTTCTGCGTTCTGGCTTTAGTTCTTCCCCAAATTAGGACAAATTGCTCACCTGCAGCTGGGCCTGCACATGTACAGTCCAGGTGCTTACAATGCCTCTTTCCCCCCTGCTAACCACCTTCAGCTTCTTAACTCACTGGTGCGGCTAGGAGGGGTGCCACACACCCATAGCCCCAGTATTCAGGCGATAAGAGGGTTTGCATGTTCATTGCCAGCTTGGGACCCTACCCTGGCTCACCTGAAATACTCCCTGGCAGGGTCTCTAGCTCTCTGAGCTGATCTTGGCCTCCTTCATCGGGCTGGCAGCTGTGCTGGCAAAGGTAACCTTCATTTTGATATTACCTTTGCCTGACTCTCCTGGAAGCTGAGTTGAGAACATTATACTTCCTTCAGTCCTTGAGAGCTGTGGGCTTGAAGCTCTCTATGATTTGTCTGAAATTAGAGCAAGGCTTGTTTTACCCAACTCTACTCTCAAGGTGGCAGCTGTACAAAACCTGTCCTCTGAGGTCCCAACCCTGCAGGGCTAAGCATGGGTATTGGTGGTGGTTTATGGAGTTCTAGGATTCCTGGTGGTATTTTTGTCATCTGCCCTTCAAAAGCCACCCGATCCCCACTCCCACAGCTCAGATGCAGGGAAGGCAGCAGTGGTTACGTTAGCCTCTTCTGTTTGTTCAACATCCACCTTAGTGGAAGTCATCAGTCTCTTGGAGGCCCTGGGGCACATGATGGCATGTAGACCCTCATGGGAAGGTGACTGTACCATGCTTTATGGTAGAGACCACTTACGACTGGCCATGTGGGAAGAAAGGGGTAAGTGGGCATTAGATGGGAGCCCTCAGGCAGTTACAAAGCTGACCAGTGAGTTGAAGGGCTTTGAGCCATCAGCGATTGAGCTCCCACCATCCTCAGGCTGAGAGAACAGGCTAGAGGCCTGTAGGAGGGGCAGGTCTTCCATCTTCCACCAAGGTCAGCCCCCAGCTCCAGTTGGTACCATTGTCCCTGAAGACTGTAACTGCTAGAAGCTTGTCAAAGGCTCATGCGGGAGCCGTAATCTGCGTTTCGTTCAAAGGATTTATTTCTTTTTCTTTGTTCACGTCCCTTTGTTCCCTCAGAGTTACTTTTGGTATAAATGCTTCTTTGGAGTGTTTTTCAATAACACTAAAGAGGTTCACTCCTCCACACCTTCTAGTTGGATGATTCCTAAGGCTGGAGAGACTGTAGCTACGCCTTCCCCAAAAGCAGAGCCCCAGCAAGGGAGGACTGGAGGTGGAGGGAAGGGCGAGAGTTATTACCACATTCTAAGCGCCTACACTTTCATGCATGTAATCGGCTTTAAACCTCACAGTTTAAATGGAAATGGGACCCAAAGGGAGTGGCACTATTAGAAGGTGCGACCTCAAAGGGGTAGGTGTGGTCTTATTGGAGGACGTCAGTGTGGAGGTGGGCTGTAATGTCTCATACATGTTCTAGTCGTGCTCAGAGAGACAGACCACTTCCTGTTTCCTTTGGACTCTCAGCTCCAGCATTATGTCTGCCTGCATGTTGCCTTGTGTACTGTCATGATGATAATGGACTGAACCTCTGAACTGTAAGCCGCCCCTTTAAAGGATTTCCTTTATAAGGAAATTGCTGTGGCCATAGTGTCTCTTCAGAGCAGTAGAAATCCTACCTAAGGCAGTAGCCCTGCAGGTAAGCTTCATTATTCCTCTTTGTATTTTTTTTTCAGACTAAGAAACTCTAAAAAGGTTCAGATAAGTTAATTCTACACTTCCCCAGGCTAGTAAGTGGCAGAACTGAGTCTGGGCCTCAAGCCCAACACCAACGACTGCGCCCTCTGTGGTGTCCTGGGACTCCAAGAGGGAAGGTAGGTCTGTTTCATCTCTCCCGTCGGAGTTGGTTCCCCCTTCTTTTCTCATCCCTTGAAGGGTCCCATGTTTTATGTCTGTGATGTGATCTTTTCCCTAGTATGTAAACAAATGTCCTGGGAGATCAGACATGGCAACAGGAAGAAGCAGAATTGAGACAGTGGTGATGGGAGTGTACAGTGCACTGTGGAGATTCCGGTGGGGCCCAGTTATCAACATTTGCCACTGATGGGAAAATACGGGCTGACATGACATGCTCTGACCGGGTCAAGGATTCATCTTTAAAAGAGCATTTCCCAAAGAACACCATGCAGGTGGGTGTGTGCGGCCAGAGCCCTGGCCACTCTGTGTCTTTCTGCTCACCCAAAATTTCAAGACATTTGAGTGCACAGCAGTTGTCAAATGATCCAAGTCTGGGATGTCAGAACTGGAGGGCCCCCTGGCATTATCCCACACCACTCCCTTAGATCGTACGGGGAAATAAGAGGTCTAGCCAAGAGTCACAGTGGGCTCACCTAGTCCATTCTGAATCCCGACTACTAGGGACCAGCCTGGTGCTCAACTCCTCCACATCCCTTTTCTCTGGATGACAAGTTAGTTACATCAGGCTGCATTTCAGCATCTCCAGAGCAGACCCAGAAATCCATATTTTACTTCCTGGATTTTTTGGTTTATTTTGTTTTGTTTCTGCTTTTCAAGACAGGGTTTCTCTGTGTCGCAATCCTGGCTGTCCTGGAACTTACTCTCTAGACCAGGCTGACAAGGTTACAGAGATCCACCTGCCTCTGTCTTCTGAGTACTAGGATTAATGGCATGTGCCACCACCACCCAGCTTCCCCAGAGAATTTTTATGCCTGCCTAAGTTGGGCCTACTGGTTAAGTCATGTAAATAAAGCTGGACAAGTCTCAAGTGTGTTTAACCACAGAGAGAAGAGGCTGGCTGTATCCCCTTTCTCTGTCTCTATGCTGAGTAGGCTGGATGAAGGGTGAGAGTGGAGACAGAAGGGTCCATATATTCCCACTCAACACAGTCTCTGCTAACCTCACCGCACATCTCTATATCACCTGCCTGAGAACCTGAAGTTTATCCCTAAACCCTAAGTCCTCTTCATGATAGAACACTATAAGCACCTAGGTGCTGGGCTCTAGGTCTTGGTCTGCCTAACTGTGGAACTCTGGAGCAATAATGAGAGAACAGACTTTGTAGTTTTTCACCCTTACCGGTACACTCATTCTGGATCCATTACTCTTGGACAGTGGACACTGAGTTAATCCGCTGATGTTTTCTTCCGTACAGGACCTGGTTTGTGATAGGTGCTTAATATAGAGATTGCTATGGAGGCATAAGCAAGATAGACTTGGGGCATATAGGGGAGAGGAGGGGAGGGAGGGTGGAGATGCTACAAGTTTATAGAAAGGAAGCCAAGATGAATTGCCTTTCAGAAGAAACTTTTAGGAAAATTACCACATCACAGACATTATGATGAAGTCCCGAGGTGAGAGAATAAGCCTTCAGGTCCAAAGAAGAGTGATGGAAATCCTGTAGGGCGAAGCAGACCCTTCCATTCCAAAGGGCAACGGGATTCTTAACTCACAGTTTTAGGAATGGGGAGGTTCATATCATGTGACCTTAAGGTGTATACATGACGAAGTCACAGAGGCAGGACCAGGTAGGATGAAAAAAGGCATCCCTACAGCTGGATGGGGAGTGAGGGGCTGGAATGCCCGGGCTTTGATGACCCTCTGTCCAGAGAGACCTGCAGGTGGGCATGGGCAAGAGATGTGCTAGCTAGAGAATCTGTGCCTTGGCATTGTTCACTTGGGAGGACTGTCACTCGTCCTCTGTCACACTGTGGCTTGTTTAGAGTAGTGTGTCTGTAGCTGTTTGGATGTGGAATGTCACGCATAGGCTTATGTGTTTGGATGCTTGGTGCTTAGCTGGTGCTTTAAGGGAGGTTTTGGAACCCTTGGGAGGTGGAGCCTTGATGGGAGAAACATGTCCCTGGGGAGAGCGTGACACCACTTCCCATTTTATCTCTACTGGCTCACCAGTCTAAGATGGACTGTCTTCCTGGGGGAGATGTGTGTTAAACTAAACTCTGCCATAACTTTCTTTTGTCAGGGAATTTTATCACAGCAACAGGAATGGGACTAACTCAGCCTCCTAACATACCTGACCACGTGTAAAGATGGGTCAAATCAGCACCGTGGTTTGGAAATGCTCAGGGAAAGAACATTGGGAAGTCCCCAGGTGTCCCCAGGAGAGTGTGGGAGGGGACACAAGTGGGCTGGGAGGGAGGAAATGAACAGAATTGGGCTTACTTTAGACACACAATGAGGGCATTCTGGTTTAAAAAGAGTCCTTGAATTTGGGAGTTATCTTATGCTTGTCCCACTAGCTCTTAAAACATATTTTAACCTGTTTCTCTTCACCTATGTTTTGCCTCAGGGATTTTTGCCTTTCTTTCACTCTGTATGTCCTATTCCTGTTGTGGCAAAGGCACTCACAGCTGAGCATGAAACAGCCAGGCAGATCTGGCGAGAGACAGACAGAATGTCTCTAAGGAGTAAGGCCGGTGTTGGCAGGCCTTACTTTCTAAGCCATTCCATCCCTGGGAAACATATGTTGGATATATGGCTTTTTACATATTTTTGTTTTTAGTGTGGATAATTATAACAGACTGAGTTGTAAGTAAGACTTTCCCCATTTCTTCTAACAAACCTGCCTCATTTCAGAAAAGAGATGACAGGCCACCCCGCAGAAAAGGAGATGACCCAGAATGTTGCAGTTGCTTCTTGTTAGCTGTGAGAACTGCGAGCTTAAAACACCCGCAGGGTGGAGACAGAGGTAGCAACAGGGGCTTGTAACTCACGGCTAGCACACAGGTCCAGGTCCGCAACTGACAAAGCTGAAGTCAGAGACAGATGAGATGGGACTTCATCCATCCCTGGTGCCCAGCTGGGCACCATGTGAACAGAGCACAATCCTCTCTGATTGTGCCCCCAGCTGGGCACCATGTGAACAGAGCACAATCCTCTCTGATTGTGCCCTACACTGCCTGACAGGTAGCAGGAAGAAGAGAACCTACTCAAGGGAGGGACCTGGGACCACAGGGCTCCTCTCATCTCCTGATGGAGGCTATTTGTTCTAATAAAGTGTGTTGGCTTTGTTCTCTATCTTCAGCTGTGGCTGGCACCTCCCTTCTCTTTTCTGCAGCCCTGGGTCTCCAACTGTCCCTTGGGCTTTCTGAGGGCAGTGTCCTGGTGGTCCTGAGATCTGCAGCCTCGCGAGCTCTTTTGTCGACTTCACTTTCTTGGTGTCTGTGGTTGTTGCTCCTCTTGCATTTTGGTCTTCTGCGGTCCAGTCCTTACTCCGCACTCCACACAGGGAACTTGGTCAGTCCTCTTGACAATGACCTCTCACCTCCAAACCCTAGCAGCAGAAAAAAAGAGCTGGGCACCAGGGATGGATGAAGTCCCATCTCATCTGTCTCTGACTTCAGCTTTGTCAGCAATATGAAGTCTTCCAATTGGCCAAATGCTAACATGATCTCAGTCCTTGGTCATCACTCTGTAAAGACCTCCAGACCAGTTTACCCAGCAACCCATTTGAGTCTCCTCTCGTCATTGCTGTCTTTGCCACTGTTCTCTGGCTGTGAAGAGACACTATGGCCATGATAACTCATAAATAAAGCCTTTAACTGCTGCTTGCTTATAGTTTCAGAGATTGAGTCCATTATCATATGGTGAGGATCATGGCAGCACACAGGCAGGCATGGTGCCAGAGAAGTGGCTGAGAGTTCTATATCCAGATATGCAGGTCCCAGAAAGAGAGAGAAACTGGTCCTGGCTTGGACTTTTGAAATCTCAAATCCCATCCCCAGTAGCACTTGCTCTAGCAAGGCCTCAATTACTCTGACAAGGGCTTGCCTATCAATCCTTCTCAAGCAGTGCAAGTCTCTGATGACTAAGCATTCAAATGCATGAGCCTATGGGGACCATTCTTACTCAAACCACCGCATTCCACTCTCCGACCTCCAGAAACTTTTAGCCATATAAAAATAAAAAAAAATACATTCAGTCTAATGGCAAAAGTCTTCACAGTCTCAAAACTCTGTAAAGTCGAAAGTTCAAAGTTTTTTCTGAGACTCATAGCAATCTCTGTAAGCCCCAGTAAAATCAAAATCAAAAAGCAGAGCACACCCTTCCAACATCTACTGGCGCAGAATATACATCATTTCAAAGTGAGGAAATACTGGACCAAAGCAAGACAGAAAACCAGTGAGGAAAACTCCAAACTCTGCATCTCCATGTCTGATGTCAAAGTTTTCTTCAGATCTCCAACTCCTTCAAGCTTTGTTGTCTGCAACACAGTTCTCTCTTCTGGATGGATTCTGCCCCCTGTTAGAATCTCTCTTGGCAGGTGCCCCACAGCTCCAGCCTCTCCAATATCTTGGGGTCTACAACACAATTCAGGCTCCTCCTTCAAAGCTTCACACAATGGCTTCTCTGGGACTCTATTTAAGGACTCCCCTGACAAATGCCTGGCCTTAGTTGCTTTCCTTAGCCATGGAGGGAGATTCCACAAGCCCTTTCTTGTTTTCTTGACTCTAAATCAGAGCCACACGGCTAAAGCTGCTAAGTTCTCATGCTTGACGGTGCTGGAGCTCGTCCTCCTTGGTCAATTACATTGGCATCACCTTCCTTTTGTTGATGTTTTCCCTCAGTGCATAAGCTTTTCTTTATTCCTTCTCACAAGTTGGAGGCTTAGCTGGGTGAGCTCTTGCCGTGAGCTCAACACTTTGTTTTATTTAGCATTAGGCTTCTCTTGGAACTTTTTTGTCTCCCTGAGCACCGGATTTAGCTCTATTATACACCATTAGCTCCTTTTCTTCTCAAGCTGTACATTTTGTGGTTTCCCTTGCTCAGCTTGCTCCTTGTCATTTATCTGTATAAAAGTGATTACTAGCAGCCATACAGTAGAGTCAATACCAAACTGTCTTAAACTCTCCCTTGCCAATACCATTAATCCAAAATTCTTCAATAGAACCTCAGGCAGTTTTTTTTTTTGTTTTTGTTTTGGATAAGGATTGAAAGCAACCATATTCTTTGGTGAACTATCATGAGAACAGTCTCTAGGCCACTTACTATTATTCTTCCCTTTGAAACTTACTGGGTTAGGCCCCCACAGTTCATTCCTGGTACCATATTCTGTATTAGTCAGTGTTCTATCGCTGTGAAAAGGCACCGTGACCATGACAACTCTTATAAATCATTTAACTGGGACTTGTTTACAGTTTCAGAGGTTTAGTCCATTATCATCATGGTGGGGAACATAGTGGCACACAGGTAGGACCTAAGAAACTTAACAGAGATTTATTGTGTAAATACCGCTTGCTTCACGTACAAATAAACATGTGTACAGAGGCCAAGTTCCTGTCAGGTGCCCACCTTCAGCTCTTGCCATTCACCTTCACCCTCTTGCCATTCAGGTCAGATATCTGAATACATCAGACATGACATTGCCTGTGCTCTGCTTTCCAAGAAGGGTGTGCTGGTTAGTTTTTTTTCAAACTGACATAAGTTAGCACCACTTGCCAAGAAGGAACCTCAACTGAGAAAATGCCTCCATCAGAGTGGCCTTGTAGACAAGCCTCTTGGGAGCTATCATCATCATCATCATCATCATCATCATCATCATCATCATCATCATCATCATCATTACTGAGTGATGTGAGAAGGCCTAGTCTACCATGGGTGGTACCACTCCTGCTATGTAATCCTGGATTATATAAGAAAGAAAGAAAAATGGCTGCTTGGCATTAGATAACCAATTGGGGACTCTTTCCCCGGAAAGACTATTTCTTTTGCTCTCAGCGCTCCTTAGTTGCCTGTAGTTTTTTGTCTAGGAGTGGTCAGCCTTGAAATCATATAATACAAGTAGCATTACATAGGATGAACAGACTATACATATAAACTTATAAATGTATGTATATATGCACACATATACACACATGATTATATATCTATTTGCACATATACACATGAATAGATATAGGTAATTAAATAATTTATATATAGATATAAATTATAATTAAATAATTATATTTAATTAAAAATAATTTGAGAGGCCATGAATTTGAGAGAGAGAGCAAGGCAGAGTACACAGAAAGGGTTGGGGGCAGGAAAGTGAACAGGGGAAATTATACAATTACATTTTAATTTAAAAAATATTTAAAAGGAAAGTACAATGAGCCATTGGGAGAAACCCAGTAAGCATCATTCCTCTATGGCCTCTGCTTCAGTTCCTCTCTCCAGGTTACTACCCTGACATCTCCTCAGGATGGACTGGGGTTGGGATTTGTAAGCCAAATAAACCCCTCCAACTTGTTTTCAGTCAGTGTTTTATCACAACAACAGAAAGCAGACTAGGATAAAGGGCTCTGGCTATGTGTTTCAACTTCCTTCTGAAGCAAATGTTTGATTCTGTTTTTTTAAAAAATGATTTACCCCTCTGAAAATTGTAGGAAGAAGTTTCTGTCCCACCAGCTACTCCCAAATAACCACACAGAGACGTAATATCAATTATAGATGTTCAGCCAATAGCTGAGGCTTGTTACCAGCTCACTTTTACATTTTGAAGTATCCAACATTTCTTATCTACACTTTGCAAGGTGACTTGGTACCTTTTCTCAGTATGGCCTGCCCATCTTGATTCTCTCTGCCACTCCAAGAATCTGCCCTTCTTCTTCTCAGTGTTCTCTTAGTTCAGCCTTTTTCCTGCCTAGTTGTTGGCCAATTAGCTCTTTTATTAAACCAATCAGAAGTCGTTTTGGCAAAGGCACATGTTTAGTGTATAAAGATTATTCCATAACAGAAAATGGCTGATTCAGACATTTGACCTCATGGCAGGAGGGTGCAGGAGTTGAAGCTGTGCTTTGGAGCTGGGCTGACACACACCTCACTCATGGACAAGACACCCATTTTGACTTCTGTAAGCCCCAGTTAGCCTGGAAAGGGAGATGGCAATGCTCTTTTATTTATCACCCCCAGGCTCCATAATTTGATGCATTTCTCCAAGTCTCCACGCCAAATAGGTTTTCCTGGTGTTTGCCATGTGTTTCCCTAGCCTACTAGTAAAATGATTGACACTACACTCTCCCTCTCTTAAAAAACAAGCTCCCCTTGTGTCAGACATGGGAGAAAATGAAAGAAAATAGGCCAGTACTTCTAGCTTTCCAAGCTGCTTTTCTGTGAAGTCAGGGGGGAAAGGAGACTCCAGAGATTACTCTGAATTACACCGTGATGTTTTCCCGTGTTCTATTACACGGAATCTGAATTACCCCATGATATTTCCCTGGGTTCCATCACACAGAATCTGAATTATCCCACGATGTTTCTCTGGGTTCCATCACATGGAATCTGAATTATACCATGATGTTTCTTTGGGTTCCATCACACGGAATCTGAATTACACCATGATGTCTCCTAGGGTTCCATCACACAGAATCTGAATTACATGGAGATGCTTCCATTGGTTCCATCACAAGGAATCCCAGAGAGGACTCTTACTTATTTTTGTAGCCAGCTCACTAGAGCCCCTTCAGCAGAAGCTGCGTCCTGAAGTCTAGTGCTCACCACACGAATAACTACCTTGACAAGGAGGAGTGTGTTGCTGATGGCTGAGAAGATGCTTGAGAAACATTGGATCCTCTTGTTCCAGTGTTCTTTGTGCAGTTCCTGTAGGTAAGCAGAGGGAACTCCCAGGTGACTTTGGGTGAGACGATGATATATCTTGTTTCATAAAAAAAATTCCTTGACCCACACTCCACCAAGGCCTGAAAGAGACTTAGCATCATGCTCTGGCAATCTGCCATCTCAGGGCCGAATGGTCTGGTAAAACTTACTCCTCAAAAATACTTTTGAGCTGAGAATGAAAACGCATGCATTGGTCTACAGGACTGAGCTCCAGGCCTCTATAAAAAGGGACAGTGTATGTCTTTCTCCTGCCTCCTGCTATCTTTGGCATGGCTCTGAATGCCAACCCTTAACCTGTTGCTTTCTCTCCTGAGGATCTGAATCGTTGGCTTTAGAAAAGGGGCCACTAAGAGGGCTCACAGTGGCAGGAGGGGCCATGCCAGAGGAGGAGGAGCCATCGGGGATCTAGGCAGTGGGTGAAGACGCATCTTCAAAGACTTCCCCAGAATCCAGCAGGGCTTCTGACAGATTTTCCTTATTTGTCTGTGAAGGGGATTTCAACTCATTCAAGACAGATCAACTGGTTGCTAAGGCGATAGTGTTGTAGTCATCACTGCCATGGAAACCCTTTCCGTGGCATAATATAAATATTTTCTTTTAAGAATAAGACGGGGAGTTGAGTGGGTGACAAGTTATTTTCTAATGTTCGTGGGCTGTGGACAGAGCCTACAAATGGGTTGAGAAAGGACAGGACCAAATTAGCTCACATTCTATAGAGTTCACAGAACACGCTGTTTTTATTTATTTGTTTTAGATATAAAAGCCAAAAAATGTGAGGAGACAAAAATACCAACCAAAATAGTCCATAGTTGTGCAGTGGAGAAAAAGAATGTCCTGCTTTCTCTTGATTCTCTCAGGGATCGCCCGTAAGACTGAGTCCTTCGGACCAGGGCAAAGGCATCTATAGAGTTTCCATCTATAGAGATCTCTTCCTCCACCTTCCTTCTTCTCTTCATCCTTTACAACCTTCTCAGATGGAGGACGAAGCTTTCAGAGAGTCCAACAATGCTAGAAACTTCCAAAACTAGTAGGGAAAGTCGTGCCCAGGAAGAGGCACTTTCTGCCTCTTTTCAGGTTTGGAAGTGGAAAGTGCTTCATGCTGTTGCTACACTACCCATCACCAGGGTGGTGTGGGCACGCAGTTGCTGCACTCAGCTTCCCCAGGAGAAATCGCCATCACTCAGGGAGACAAAGCTCAGTGATACTCTCTGAAGTAACGACTGACACAGAGACTGTAAGGCCCCGCGGCCCCTGCTCTCGAGTAGAACGGTGGTCTTGAGAGCATAAGAGAGGCAGGATCATCACTGGGTGTGATGGATCTCTTTAAATGCCAACCTCGAATCAGCTGAGAAGAGACTGAGACCTTTATCCACCTCAGGGTGACCTGTGGGCATATCTGGGGGGGGGTCTTGATTGCTATTCAGCCTTAATTGATATTTAATGTGGGTGACATCATTTCAGGCAAGATCCCGAACAGTGCAGGAGAGGAGGGATCAAGCAAGCAGGGATCCAGGCATCATTCTCTCTCTGCTCTTGACTGTGAATGTGGTGCTTGATTCTGACTACACAACAATGGACTATAACATGGGATTATAAGCCAACCAGATTCTTTCTCACCTAAGGTGTTCTTATGTCGAGATGTTTGGTGCAGCAGCAGAAAAGAGATGAGACTGGGGATAGCAGCAGTGGAAACAGGGGAATGAGGTCTAGCGTTCTGCTAGGAAGTGGTCTGTAGTTAACAAGCATTTACTGTAGGGGGCCAGACAAGATGGTTCAGTGGGTAAAGTACCTGCTGCCAAGCCTGAGGGCCCGAGTTTGATCCCTAGAACCTGCTTGGTACTTGTGAAAGTTGTCCGCTGGCCTTCGCACACACTCTGTGCCATAGGTGTGACAATCCTGCACTCCCATCCCAGGCCCAAGCACAATAAACACATATAAAGATTTTAAAGAATTTAGTGTGCATCCTAAAGCAGTTCAAAGAGAGGATTTTGAATGCTATCAATAATATAAGGGGAAGGCAAATATTTGATAGCTCTGCCCTCTCTGACTAGATCGCCACACGTGGTTCCATGAATCGAAAGGCCGGCCTTACCCCACGAATATGTACAGTTACTATGTGCCAAGCTAGAAGCTAAATTTAAGAAAAAGAGTTGGTTCCAAGTCTAATTTTGCTACCCCGAGAGCCCAGTGTGGGGCAGGATATACCCTGGAGGACAGGGTCACCTTTCTGTAGCCATAATGGCCTCTAGAGCATCTCTGTCAAGACTTCCACTTACTTTTCTGCTGTGAGAATTTTGCTGACCTGGAGCACCTGATGAAACAGTTTTGCACAAGGTGCAGCAGGCTGAGTGACGGCAGGAGAGAATGACAGTGCTCTCCTCATTCAGGGCCCCTTGTGACAGGGCTGGCCCTACCGAGATGCAGACAGGCCTGAAAGATGAAGGGCCCTGCTTGTTCCTGCTTATCGTCACAGTCTCTGGGCTAGCCTAGGAGATCTGTCACTTATGTGAGGAGGGTTAGGAGCTTCAGCTCTTCTCAGTTCCTGGTCTGCGATGGGGGAACGGCACAAATGACAGACGGACAATAATCGAATTTGGGGAATGAGTTCAGATCCTGAAATGAGGGACGCAGGGCTCATAGTGTAGTTCTATCACCAAGCTGTAGACTTCCAGCCCCACCCCCTCTTACTTTTTACTTTAAGACAGGGTCTCACAAAGCTGCCAAGCTGGACTAAACCCACTCTGTAGTCTACATAGGTCTTTAGCTTGTGAGTCTCCTGCCTCAGCTGCCTGAGTAGCCAGGATGACAAGCCCTGAGTCACCAGACTCAGCTTTGAGAGATATTTGGGGGGGGCACAGGGGTGGGAGTTTTCAAGATAGGGTTTCTCTCTGTAGCCCTGGATGTCCTGGAACTCGCTCTATAGACCTAGCTAGTCTTGAACTCACAGAGATCTACCTGTCTCTGTCTCCTGAGTGCTGAGATTGAAGGCGTGCACAACCACCAGTTATATCTTAAAGGCAGTGGCTGCTGTCTTGGCTCTGTTTTCACCCTCCTTCTGGTTTTGTGTAATCCTCATAACCAATCCCTGATAACCACTGTGCCTCCACCACCTTGTCTAGAAACAAAGGAAGCAAAAAAAGATAGAAATTTAAAAAACATATTCTAGAAATGTCTTCAAGCTTTTGCTATTAATCTAATTCCTTTTATTAATTTAGTTCCTGTTGATTTGTTACTTTTTGTTTATATTTTATCTCCTTTCCCCAGGTTTTTAAAGAGGATTTTATGTTTGCTTTTTATTTTATGTGTGCAAGCATCGTGTCTGCATGTATGTGTCCCATGTGCCTACCAGGTGCCTGTGGAGGCCAGAAGGCAGCATCTGATTCCCTGGAGCTGAAGTTACAGACGATGGTGAGCCATTACATGGGTGCTGGGAATTAAGCCCAGGTCCTCTGCAATGACAGCCAGTGCTCTCAACCACTGAGCCATCTCTCCAGTTCACTTCTCAGATTTTAATTCTATGTGGAGTCACTGAATTGCCATATATCAGTGAAAAAGTTCCCCTGGCTCTTGTATCAGGCAGACAGATTCCAAGGGGAGGGACTTGTGAGTGAGCCAATTTATAGGTTTCACTTATAACTTATAGTTGATAGTCAAAGAGTCACAACCTATCTCTTAGTCACTTCGGCCAAGCCACAGTGCCCTGCTTTCAAGCGAAATCTAGATATTGTAGCTGACACATGAGAAAACTTCATCAGCTATAGACAAAGGCCAATTCTGGACAAGCAGCAATCTCGCAAACTCTGCGGGACTCTCTGCTCACTAGAATAGTAAGACGGCTTTCTGACATGCTTTGAAGGCTTACTTGAATGCCACAGGAAGCCTATATTGTCTTTTGTTTCATTCATGGATTTCCAGCCAGTCAGCCTCAAGCTTCCCATAGCAGTTGTTGTGGTTTTCTTTCTATTACTGTGCTAAAATACTTTGATAAAAGCAATTTAGGTGAGGAATTATTTGGCTTACACTTCCGGGTTCTAAATCATTTTGAGAATTGAGAGAATTCAGGACAACAGCTCAAACAGGAAATTGGAACCGAAGCCATGGAGTAACACTGCTTGCTGGCTCACTTTGAGGCCCAGGCTTAGCTGACTTTCTTGTAACCCCCAGGGCCATTTGCCTATGGAATGCTGCTGCCCACAATGGGCTAGGTCTTTCTACATCAATTAACTATCAAGATAATCCTTCACAGATGTGCTCATAAAGTAATCTGCTCTGTGAAAAACCGCTGGGAAAGAAATGAGAGAAACATCACTCTTCATAATAGCCACAAATAACATAAAATACCTTGGGGTAACTCTAACCAAACAAATGGAAGACCTGTATGACAAGAACTTTAAACCTTTGAAGAAAGAAATTGAAGAAGATGCTACAAAATGGAAAAAAATTCCATGCACTTGGGTAGGTAGAATTAACATAGTAAAAATGGCAATCTTACCAAAAGCAATCTTCAAAATTCAAGCAATCAAAATTCAATGCAATGCCCAGCAAAATCCCAGCAAAATTCTTCACAGACCTCAAAAGAACAATACCTCATATAGAAAAACAAAAACTCAGGATAGCCAAAACAATCCTGTACAACAAAAGAACTTCTAGAGACATCACAATCCCAGACTTCAAACTCCATTACAGAGCTACAGTAATGAAAACAGCCTGGTATTGTCATAAAAGCAGACAGAAGAACCAATGGAATCAAATCAAAGACCTGGATATCAATCCATGCACCTATGAACACCCGATATATGACAAAGAAGCTAAAAATATAAAATGGAAAAAATAAAGCATATTCAACAAATGGTTCTGGAATAACTGAAAATCAATATGTAGAAGAATGAAAATAGATCCATATCAATCACCATGCATAAAACTCAAGTCTAAATGGATCAAAGACCTCCAACATAAAACCAACCACATTGAACCTCACAGAAGAGAAAATGGCACTTGAATGCAGTGGCACAGGAGACCACTTCATAAATATAACCCCAGTAGCACAGACACTGAGAGAAACAATAAATGGGACCTCCTGAAACTGAGAACTTCTCTAAAGGACAAAGTCAACAAGACAAAATGACAGATTACAGAATGGGAAAAGATCTTCACCAACCCCACATTGGACAGAAGCCTGATCTCCAAAATATTCAAAGAACTCAAACTTGACATCAAAAGAACAAATAATTCAATAAAAAATGGAATACAGACTTAAACAGAGAACTCTCAACAGAGGATATAAAATGGTTGAAGGACACTTAAGGAAATCTCAACGTCCTTAGCCATCAGAGAAATGCAAATCAAAACAATGTTGAGATTCCATCTTACACCTGTCAGAATGGCCAAGATCAAAAACACTGATGATAACTTATGCTGCAAAAGATGTGGGGTAAGGGGAATGATCCTCCATTGCTGGTGGGAGTGCAAACTGGTACAGCCCCTTTGGATGTCAGTGTGATGATTTCTCAGAAAATTAGGAAACAATCTACCTCAAGATCCACCAACACCACTGTTGGGTATATATACAGACATGGAAAATCTGGGCTTGGGTAGTCTGGGTTCTCAGGTGGAAGAGTTGAGTCACCTCAGAAGCTCAGTAAGTTTATTATAAATGGCTGAACAGGAGCCTGGGTTATTACATGCAGGGAGGCAGGGCTATTGCATACAGCTGAACGGGAGGGAGGCTTAGGTAATCTTGTTAGAAGCGGACTCTGTAGGGAACAGTCTTAAGGTTGTAAATGTCTGGATAGAGAAAGCTATAAATGTTACAGTTGTGAAGAGAAAGGTATCCTCACCATCAGATGTCAGGCTATACCTACAGCTGTGAAGGGAAGGTACCCAGGATAGCTACAGTTATGTTGAGAAGGGTTCCTGACTGGCAGAAAGTCGGGCTATACCTATAGCTGTGTTCCAATGGGGAACAGTCTTCCCACAGGATGTGACAAGCCTGCTCCTCTCTGAGAGAACTGTTACAGCTCAGCTCTGCTTCACTCTGCTAAGAGAGCGTCCCAACAGAGATGTCCGTTGCTTCTCTGCTCTGGAGGGAGTTGTTTCTTCTTTGCTTTACTCTGCTAAGGGAAAACCCCCATGCAAAAATATAGCAAGCGGATCCTTCTCTGGCAGAAGTTCTTACTTCTCTGCTCAGTTCCACTATGAGAGTTTCCCAGCAGAGGTGTCCATTGCTCCTCTGCTCAGCTCCTGCAAAAGGTCTCACCCAAACTCGAATTCAAGAGACTTATGGGGAGGGAGGAATCTAGGAGAGCAGCTGCCTCTGCCAGGGTGGAAAAGGGCAGCTCCCAACTGAACAGGCACAGGGCTTATACAGGGCTTCTTAGGGGTAGAGCTTCTCCAGGGAGAAGATTTTTACAGTGGGAATTGGTTGAATTTCAATCCCTGAGTTTGGACAAGTTTAGAGATTGGCTAGATTTAGTCCTCAGGGATTGATTGGTTTTGTATTCAGGGATTGACTGGTTTTCCTGCTCAGGGATTGGTTGGTTTTGTGCTCAGTGGGTCAAGGGTAGAGTGTGTTTTTTCATTAATTATTTTTTAACCTTTTGGCTAGATTCAGGGTCAGGGTATGTTTCTTTGGTTCTGGTTTCAGGACCAAAGTGTGTTTCTTTCACTGGCCCTGGTTTCAGGGTCAGGGCATATTTCTTTGGATGACCCTTTCACCCTACAAAAGCTACAGTGGGTGTTTTCTGCACACACTGTCAGCATTTACACTTGGACCTGAGGAAGCCAAAAGGGAAAGCTTTGTCACTCTCATGGGCTGAGGCCTTAGGATCCTTGACATCGCCATGTCCTGGCCAACAATCACTCAGGCTTTCCTCTGTTCCCCACAATACCATCCATCATCCTAACTTATTCTAATCAATTAGATTTCTCATATGCTTAACCACGTTTATTTTTTCTTGCTAATTATTTTATTATTGGTTCATCTCAAAATATCATGCTTTTGTGTTATGAAGCAATATAATTTCTTATGCATCCTATACTGTTTATTTTCTCTAATCATTTTTTCTTCTGGGTATTTTGTCTCTCTCATATTGGAAGCTGTCCTCCTCTGGCATATTGTTAACTGGTTGCTTAAGAGTGAGACACTGGGGGGTTACCGGTTATTTTTTTGGTTTTGTTTTTAGCCTCTTAATTGCCTTGGCGTCATTTCACTGTGATTCCAGGTATTGTTTGGCCTATTCAAATCTCTTTGGGGAAGTGGGTAATATAGATGTCCCCAAAGTTCAAGAAATACTGTAGCAGAGAGGACAGGATGATTCTAAGAGCCATAGTTTGAGATTGAGTGCTGTGAAACACTATCTATTTGAAATGACACTTCTGATACACTCTGCACTCCCTGCAGTTGTCATCAAAAAAGAGATTTGAATTGGCACCTCCTCAGGTTATTGTATAATTTTAAGTGAAGAGTCAGTGTCAGTGTGTGTTGTGAGTTTAGTTTGTTTTTGAGACAGAATCTTGCTATGTAGCTTGGGCTGGCCTGGACTTGCAATTTCCATGCCTTGGCTTCCTGAGTATACATTAGTACACTCACCTGAAGAAGGCAAATTCTAAAGGCTATCAAAGCCATCCAGGCATTGATTATGAAGCATTTATACTTTCTGTACTAGATACTATATTGGTTTGTGTTGGATATTCAAGAATTGGCAGGCAGGAAAAAAAAGTCTACCAACAAGACACAATTGGAAGTCAGGTTTGATATATGAATTGGGGCTGTTATACATGAGCATTCAGCCCACCACTTAGGCCAGTTATTTAATGACTCTATAAGCTCCTCCACTTGAGCTCTGGAAATCCCAGTCCAGTGCTGTGGCCTCTAAGTTATAGAAACAACGCTATCAGCCGTGTCCTCTGAGTACCTGGTCCAGTCCTCCCCATGCATCCCCAGGAGACTCCCTTGTTGTTTCTTCTCATTAGGTGACTACACACACTTTCAGAGAAGATTCAGAAAAACAGAGCAATGTGTGAATTGCAAAACCTTTAAAATGACTGTGATTAAAGATCTGATGAGAATTCACCATGAGAGCATAAAATCGTTAAGGAAATTTGTTTGCTTCTGTGTCAAGCTTCACTTTAAATACCAAAATCAGGTAAATATCAGAGTGATAGATTTTATGATTGATAACATTTTACCAGAACATATTATCTAGATGGCACGGGAAGTAAGGAATTTCTATGGGAAGTCTCCAACCTGTGGATATTTGTGCTAATGGCACTTACCCATACAAGCCCATCTGTGACAAGGCTCTTGGTGTGAACCAGCACACTCAACACACCTAGGCACTTTTTAAAAACATTTCTCCTTTTACAAGGTGAAAGATCAAATTCTTTTACATAGGTTTTACATGGGTTCTATGAGAAATCTCAGGGTCAGTTCATGGTCAAGGTTTTATGTTGAATGTGATTTTGGAAAAGCAAATTTTCAAAAGCATCAGTTGGTTTGAATGCTTGAATAAGTAGCATCCTAGGTCATTGTGAAACACGTGGTGAACATCTTAGTGAGAATGACAGCAAATGCATTCAAAGTAAACATAGGAGATGATGTAACTGAAAAGACGGGCACTTTCATGAAAATCCTTTTTCTTTATTATATTTAAATGGTTTGATGTGTGTCTGTGTATGTGTGTTTGTGCTTGTTTCAGTGTGTGTGTGTGTGTGCTGTGTGTGGTGTGTATATGTGTGTGTGCGTGTGTGTGTTGTGTGTATGTGTGTGGTGTGTTACATATTTGCAGTGCAGAAGCCAGGAGAAGACATTAGATCCTTTGGAACTGGAGTTACAGGCCACTGTAAGCCACCCAGTATGGATGCTGGCAAGTCAGCCTACATCCTCTGCAAAAGCAGTACACACTCTTAACCACTGAGAGTTCTCTCCAGTTCCTGAAACTCATTTTAAATTACCCTTTGTAATGAATCTATTCAGTCTTAGCCATATTTGGTGGTAGGAGACAGAGTTCCTTTTCCAAAAATTCTTCCGTAGTTTTTTTATGCCAGATTTTGTCTCTATCTTCCTCCTCCTCATTCTGGAATACCAGCTGTTTCAGTTTAAGACAAAAATCACTGTCTTTCTCTGCTAGCAAAAACACAGTCAGGCGGCAGTGGTGCACACCTTTAATCCCAGAACACAGGAGGCTGAGGCAGGCGGCTCTCCGAGTGCAAGGCCAGCCTGGTCTTCAGAGTGAGTTTTTGGACAGCTACGGCTACATCAAAAAAAAAAAATTATCTTGAAGAAAATAAAAATGAACCAACAAAAAGAAACATAATCTTCAGCCTTTGCAGAGTCGTTATTTCTAGCATTTTTATTTGCATATTGAACCATTTTAACCATAGGACCATCTTTTTTGAAAAGCAGAAACTAATAAGCAGCT
>NC_022010.1:32460138-32461554 GCF_000317375.1 Microtus ochrogaster | reverse complement strand
GAGAACTGTTACATACTAGCCCTCTGTGAGAACTGTTACATACTAGCCCTCTGTGAGAACTGTTACATACTAGCCCTCTGTGAGAACTGTTACATGCTAGCACTCTACCAGACTAGCAAGTTTTATGAGTATATCATCTCATGATTTTGATGGGTACTTCTTCCTCACAGCATAATTTTTCAACATAGCAAAAAAAAAAAAAAGTGTTTCTTAATAGGCCCAAATATATCTAGCCTCTCCAAACCATGTAAGGGTAGGTGAGAAGTACCTGCACTGAAAACGATGCTTCAGAATGAATTTCAGGATTTTCCTACCCAGGTGGTTGATGAGTCTCTACTACTTGGTATAATGTTAAGGCTACACACCATCAGAAGATTTAAAACGTATTCGGGACAGATATGGTAAAACATAATGATTGTTGGAAACCCTGTTCACAAAACTTTCGCTTCACTTCTGAGCAACACAAGTGGAAACTCGGAAGGCAAGCTGTTTTGATAACCCTAGCAGACTAGTGGCATTTGTCAAGATTTCCCAAAGTCACCAACGTGAAGGAACATTTGGGGAGTTCCTCATGCTAATGGGTTTTGTAAGCCCCTCATCACCATAGGCGTTTATCTCTAAGTCAGTCGTGGCAGAGCTCCTTCGTGGGATTTTACAAGTTAATTTAGTAGCTCCTTCTGGGGTAAGGGACTGTCACATATGCTTAGTGTGTACAGATTAGAGAGGGGGTGGTAAGTGGAGACCCTGTAGTAGCTTCCATTCCTAAATCCTAATGCTAAGCGAGCACAGTCACGTGATAGTTGCTGCTTCACATAAGGTACCAGAGTTGGTTCTCCCCTTTGCTCCCTTTATAGTTGTGTATCTAAACTGAGTTTTCAGAGGGTGTACCAAGTTAAGAACTTGCTTCATAAGGGGACTAATGCTTCTTACCAACAAAGCAATAGAGCCAGCTTAGGCGTTCATCAGTGGATAAATGGAATGAAATGTGCCATGCACACAGTAGGATCTTCTTCAGCTGCAAAGTGAAACCAGGTACTGCAGGGAGCAAGTGGAGTCCCGAGTGAACATGTACTGTGTGGCATGCGTCCGGCCATATCAAGGGCCCCAATGCCTCCATCTCATAGGTGACTAGAGTCTTCCCTGGGGAGGGCTCAGAGGGATAACAAAGCCCTTCCTCAGGTTCAAGTGTGACAGTGACAGTACTGAAGATGTCCGCTGCAGCTTCCCCACCATGTCTGCAGCCTGAAGGCTGATGAGAGTGACTGAACCTGCCTTCTTGTTCAAAAGTGTACAGTAAACCCGCCTCCTTACCTACCTGTGTCTACTAACCCACCTCTTTGTTCTGTAGGAGCCAGCCATGATGAGCTAAATAGAAACAGACCACCTAAAGGAAGTTATTTACTTCCAACCATTATC
>NC_022010.1:32456877-32459783 GCF_000317375.1 Microtus ochrogaster | reverse complement strand
ATTTGTTGTTGGCTTTTGGGGGACTTCACAGATTTGGGTATAACAGTTCAACTATAGATAATAAACACTGTGAGTACAGGGTACTGTGGCTTCTCTAACTGAGAGTTCAGACCACCCAATCCCACATTTTCTGTGTCTGTGTGTCTGTGTGTCTTTCATTATTCCCTCATTGCCCAGCCTGGTCAATCTCTGGAGCCATGCAAGGATGCAGTAGTGAAATGTGTAGGAAAATGGATAGAGCTGGAAAGTATTGTCCTAAGCAAGATAACCCAGACTCAGAATGACCAAAATTGCATGCTATCTCTCACATGAAACCTTAGCTTTCAGTGTGTATATATGTGTGTGCATGTATGTGTGTGTGTATGTATGTGTTTATGTATATGTGTATATATGTGTATGTATATGTGTATATGTATGTGTATGTATGTGTATGTATGTATCATGTGTGTATGTGTGTATGTATATGTATATATGTATGTGTGTATGTATATGTATGTGTGTATGTGTGTATGTATATGTATGTATGTGTATGTGTGTATGTATATGTATGTATATGTGTATGTATATGTATGTGTGTATGTATATTTATGTATGTATGTGTATATGTATATGTATGTACGTGTATGCGTGTGTATGTATATGTATGTATGTATGTATGTGTGTGTATGTGTGTGTATGTATATGTATGTGTGTGTGGTGTGTTTAAGTACAAGGGTGAATGTGAGTATAGGATAGACTATGAACCAACCCCTTCAACGATGGGAGCAGAAAGCAGGCTGTGGGAGTACAAAGAGGTAAAGTGTCCTAATAAACCCCAATATTATGGATGTTAAGTAAAATGTTTGACATTAAGGGGAAAAAGGAGTAAGGCCCCGTAGAAGATTTTAGATCATTAGGTGCTGTGTCTGCTGGCCCCTTCTACTTTCTCTTTACTTCTGGGCCTCCATGGGGTATGCATCTTTGTCTCCAACCACATTTCCATCTTTCTAGACCCCACAAACTCTGCCTGCAATACTTATCACAGTTATTTCTCTTAAACTCCAGAGTTTTAGGTCAGTTCAGACAGGATGGAATGATGCAGACTAACTTGACATTTGCCTACGGCCCAGATCAATCCACTCATTCTAGAAGAGGCCAGCAACAGGAGTAGCATAGCCAGCCTGAGGACCTGGGTGTTATTAGCCCTGGTCCTCCCTCCTGACCCCACTAGAAAAGCCTCCTCACTCCTGGCCCCAGGATGCATAGGCAAGTTTTAGAATTATTCCTTCCCTGTTCCCACTTCTCCTTCGATCTCTCTTGGGAATAGAATTATGAGAGATTTTCGCTAACAGTCTCACAGTCTTAATTTTATTTATCTGACACATTTGACTCTGGGGACACCAACTGCAAACCTTCTCAGAGTGCTAAGGGCATTATTGACTTTGCTAGCCTTGGAATTGAAAGGCTCATTGTAACAATTCTCAGGACTTCTAAAACAAAACAAAAATTCCTGAGTCCTACACAAGAAGCAGAGGGAAAGCAGCGAGTTTGAAAAGGTTTTCCCAGCGAGGTTTCCTCCATTTGCTTTGTGCCCTGAGGTAGCAGCCCCATGCTGAGTCAAGTCAGTCTAGGCTTGAACACCCCCGCCCCCCTCAGTGGGGGGGACATGGTTGCTCCTACGCACATTGGATTTCCTATTCTCTCCTTTGGTATGTTAGGAGTAAGGACAGGAAATGTAACTGGAGACAAGATTTAAAAAAACAAGTAAAAGGCAAAGAGAGAGTTGGGAAATGGAAATAGGTGGAGGGTCCCACTTCCTGGTCATGTGGCAGCCCCTACATGGAATGATGTGTGAGGGAAGGAGACCCAGGGAGGCGAGCAGGTGGCTGGGGTGAATGCAGCAGCTAGTCTGGTCGGATGGGTCCCCAGAGAAGGACCAGCCAGCAGGGACAGGTGTGTCAGGAGATCTTGTCAGAAATGGTAAGCTCCCAGACAGAGGAAAGGGTAGAGTGGCCCACTAGGCATTCTCAGGGGAGGCAGCAGAGGACAAGCAGGTGCAAAGCTGGGGACCAGAGGCTTTCCAGACGAGGAGCGAGATTTGCTGGAGCTGAAGACCGGAAGTGAAGTGGTGAATGCCTGACACCATGAAGCCTCTCTACTACCCCTCAAAGCAGCCTAGGGCAAGGTAGGCTGGTCTTCCTACAAACTCCTAATCCACTGGATCTTCTGAGGTCTGGCAGGCCTAGACCTCTGCCAGCCAAAGATGAGTGCTGCCCTAAAACCTCTGCCCTCAACAACTGTGGGACACCCTGGCGAGTGGCTGTCCAGGCAGCTGGCAAGTGAGTCTCCGTCATTTTTTATTATTATTATTATTAATCCAGGTAAAGTTTATCCTCGTCAGTGACACTGATGCTTTTGAAGCCTGGTAGCTTTGCCCATGTAAAGCAACAGCCAGGGTTATCAGATTTCTCTCTCATCATGCTACTGTTCTGAATATTAATAATAATATTAATAATAGTCTGAATATTAATCAATAATATTTTAACAAGCTATTAATACAACTCTGACCGAGTTCTAAACACCATACTATACTGCTACCATCACAGCCACAAGGTCAAGATTCCGAATTTCCTTTGGTCATTTTCTGGCTACAGACTTCAAAGGTACTTTTCATTGTGCTAAAAACATCTGTCCCGGTTTCCAGATGGAAGAGAGGGTGTGAATGCTGTCAACCAAAGTCATTTCTGACATGAGTATGCTGCCATTTCTACAATGAAAATCTCAGTGCAGATCAGAAACTCCGGCAATGCCTAAAACTTAGGCTTTCACAAACTCAAAGAATCCTTGAAAGTCCCAGGAAGTTGAGGTGGATTCACCTCACACTGGTCAGATGCAACTCCTTCCTCAAGTACCAGAACCTAAGCAAA
>NC_022010.1:32431638-32449794 GCF_000317375.1 Microtus ochrogaster | reverse complement strand
GGCACCCCTATCCCACCTGCTAGTCACTTGAATTTTCCCACTTTTTCATAATAAGGAAATGATGGGAATGTTAGGATTTGGGAATTATGTTGTCCCCTGTCATCTGGCAGAATGCATCCAGGCAGTACCCTGGCCAGTCTGTGGTCTTATGGCTGCTAAGTCACTACGTCACTATGTAGTCTGTACACAGGTGAAAAAGACAAGCTCTGCCTATTCCCGTTCTCTTCCCGCTGTTCTTCTGAAGAGGCAAGCAGGTCTCTGCCTCTCTCTCTCTCTCTCTGTGTGTGTGTGTGTGTGTATGTGTGTGTGTGTGTGCGTGTGTGCATGTGCGTGTGTGTTTCTTCCCTCCCCTTTACCCTTCTCTCAATAAACTCCCCACTCAAGGTCTGTCTGCATGCTTTGGTTTATTTTGCTACTCAGCCATTACTTTAGTGTATAGGACATAGTAACAGCTCAACAAATATTTATTAGATAGATAGATTGAGGAATGAGTGAACACTCAAGTACTAAGTGAATCATTTTTCCTTGATGTAAGGCTTAGACATGGAGTTTGCCTAACAAGAGTCCTCTGCTGGGGCTGAGTCTGCAAAGTGAAGGGCATTTGCATAGAAGGGAAGAGCTGTAGCTGAGAGATAAGGTGCAAGGGCCCAGAGGCAGAGGGATTTGGGCCCCAATCCAGCTTTAGCCTATGCCTGGTGGGGTCTGTAATTTATCCCATCTGTGAGAAAGGGAGGGTGCCATCTCACTTGGCTATTGTGCTGTGAAGGGCTTAGCACAGCGCCTTGCACCTTGTAAGAGCTCCTGATCCAATCCAGGATAATCAGATTAATCTCTGAGGTTGGAAGGGACTTGCTGCCCCATCTGAGCTGTCATTCTGTCCTTGGGCTGTCAGTGACAGAGGGATCTCTAGAGGAAGGTGTTTTCTAATGGTTCCGAGCTATGTAATACATTTGTGTTGTCTCAGCAGAGTAAAGGGCATTGAATATTTTCAGACTCTGTCTTTGTCTTCACCAACTGAACAGTCTCCAAAGACAGCAGTTTTGGATGAGATCTGACCTCAGAACAGAACCCATGGAGGTGGCAAGGTGTCTTCTGCATCTATATCTTGTTGATATAAAAGGAAATACCTTTTTCCCCTGATAATGACAAGAGCCATGCTAACAAAGGGGCTGCCAGGATGCCCTTGGGTAGACTGGTCTGCTGCTGTAGTAGGAAATCATTGTTGTCAATGTAAAAGGATAGTGAATCACCTACGAGAGGTGATCAAGCCTTTGGGTGTGACCACGGGCATTTCCAGAGATCATGAGGACGTTTCCAAAATGAATGGTTTAATCTGCCCATTTAGTCACAATAAGATGGGATTTCTGGGAGATGTAAAGTGTAAAAATAGGGCCTGGTGGGAGGAAGTAGGTCACTGGGGGATATGCCCTTGGGGGCTGACATTCTATAGCCCTGTCTTCTGCCCTCTAGCTGCCATGATGCTCTCCACCACCGCCCCACTTGGAAGCATCTTAATGACAGCTGTTGTCTGAGAATGTGGTATCTGGTACCCAGCCTTTGTGCAGGAGCCACATCCCCCACTGAGAGGAAACAAGCACCACAACACTGGGCTGTTAATGTGTGGTTTTCATAGATAAAGGCATTGGGAACTTGTTGGGGACCACAGACCACCAAACCCTGAATTTCCTGTAAACAATTGTTTTCCTCTGCTCTGAGCAGCCTGCAGCTCTCTGAGAGGACCCTGATGGTAGGGGAGTGGGTTCTGATGGGTCTGCAGCTGACAGATCCTGAGAGCTGGGGTGTGGCCAGAGCCCTATATAAGCTGCCCCTGAGCACAACAAAGGGGGCATTCTTGTTTCAGTGCTCCATGTCTCTGGGTTTATGTGTGTCTTTGTGTGTTTAAATCTCCATGCCCTTGCCTGAGACTCTCGAACCTTCTCATAGAGCAGGCTCTGCACTGCAGGCATAGTACCATAGTACAGATGGACATACAGTGACTCACTTCTCTCTTGAGTCCATCCCCATCTGGGGTGCTTGCAAGAATCTCTCGGCGGTGATCCAAGAGCACATGGACCCTGGCCAGCTGATTGCAATCATAACCTCTAGAACGGATGGCCACAGAGGTCTTTCAAATGTACCTAACAACTGCAGTAAGACTCTCACAGTGCTATTTTGCCGAGCTTGAGAAAACTCCACCCAGATGACACGTTGGCTCTTTGGTTTCGTGTGGATCTTTCTATCTGAATTCCAGTTTGTTATAAATGTGCATGAACATTTGCCTCATAAGTTAAGCTTTAGCACTGACCACCTTTATAAGGTTGATTCGCTAGCTTGGCTCTGTGCTGGTAGTGGGAATTGGGCTCTACTATTGCAACAAGTATCTACTCTCAGTGACTGAAGCCCACAGAATTGGGCTATGTAATCAGACTTTCCTTTGGGCCACAAGCGCACAAATAATAACATGGAGACTTGTTATTAGTTATAAAAACTCATCCTTATTTTAGACTTATTCATAATTAGCACTTACAACTTAAATTATTCCATTTATATCCATCTATGTCCTACCATGTGACTTTTATCTCACTTCCATTTTGTCTGTCTGACTCATTCCACATCTGGATGGTATCTTGTACATCTTGATTCATCTCCTACTTCCTTTCTCTCTGCCTAGAAATCCTGTCTATACCTCCTACCTAGCTATTGGCCATTCAGCTCTTTATTAAGCTCATCACAGCAATACTTCTTCACACAGTGTAGAAATATCCCACAACATTTCCCCCTTTTGTTCAAATAAAAAGAAAAGGTTTTAACACTAACATGGTAAAACTATATACAATAAGAACAATTATCAAGTAAGAATTACCTTCACAATGTTTAGTACATATGTGTTTGGTTAATTTGGAGAAAGTATTGTATTATCTATCCTATCTTAGTGAGTCCAAAGTTTTATCCCTAAACCATTTTCTATCATAACTTGTATTACCAGTCTAAAAATATCCTTTTAGTTCTGAAAACATTTTCTTGGATAAACAACTTAAGCTTTCCTGTCTCTCAGCCTTTATAAACTTTACATTTCTTATATGATATTCTTTTATGAATTTGGTAACGAGGAAAACTGTAACTGTAACTATCTGATCTTCAATCCATCAGAGACCTGAGAATGATATAATATTATCTGATTAAACAGGAAGTGCAGAGCAAAACTATAAAAATGACAAAGACGTCTGGCTGCCTGGACAATTACCCATTTCCTTTGCAGTGTTGGGGCATCTATCATCAGCCTATGGGCCTCAAAGATCTGATAAACTTTTCTGTAAAGCACAAATTTTGAAGGATTGTCCTACCTTGTCTTGGCAAAGTCTGGTAGTTACTTCCTTTTTCTTGCTTGTCCAGTTTGGATGGCATACTGTCAGCAGTTGAGGGAATGGTAGGTTCTTGCCTAGTGGCTAACTTTTGTTACAAAGAAAGCAAACTCCATATGGAGTTTCTTTGATGCCCATCATTCTTTTTTGAAGTACATTGATGCTTCCAGGAGCAGATGTGTTTCACTGTTATAAAAAGCCTTATGTTATTAAAACATTTTAAATACCATGTTTTGTAGGTCTTCAAAGTGTTTGAATATCTTTCTACTTAAAATATATCTCTGTTTGACCTTGAAGACATACTTAACATGATTATAGGTTTGATTGTTATAGATGACTAACTACTAACTTCTCTTTATTTTCCTAAGTAGTTTTCAAGGACTAAGACTTTACATTTTAATATATAGGTTGGTTTAATTTGGAAGTTTCCATAATCCAGTGTCTCTCAGCAGCTATTGTTTTTTTTTTACATTAGCATTTTAAAAATTCAAAGCCAACAATGTACCATACAGGATCTAGATACCCTGTGTATTTCCCATATTTATGTGGCTTATTCTTTTTTTATTAGGGTTCTCTCTTTTTTTTAGTAGCTTATTCTTTTTATATTATTTTATTCTTTATTTAAATACTTTATTTTTAAACTATTTATTTTTTCTTTGACGATCTGTATCTGTTTTCTTTTATTTCTTTAGCATCTATACACATTTTAAAATATACTGTACATTTTTAGAGGTTTTCTATGTCTGGACCTGGCTTTACTAAGTGCCTGCAGCATTCTCTGACCATGTGAAACAAATCTTAACTGCCATGTCAGCTGCCACAAAGGCAACGACACATGCACAGGCTCGCTTAGCACATGACTCTGGATCCAGGCTAAGGTAGCTGTGCCTCTGTATGTCTCTGAGCACCAGCCTGCCTGAGAGACTGTGGGACTAGGAATCCACCTTGGGCTCCTTGTCCAGAACTTTTCTTACCTTTCTCAGGCACTACGTTGGATATTTGAGCATCAGTGTTGGACACCATATGTAGTTATATTTTTCTTTTCTGTTGCCAGTCACAAATAACAACATGGAGACTACTTATTAAGTATGAAAGCTTAGCTTTTAACTTAGGCTTGTCCCAATTAGCTTTTATAACTCAAAGTAATTAACTCATATTTTAAAATCTATATTCTGCCACGTGGCACTATCTCTCTTTCATCTTGTACTTCCTGTCCCCGCTCTGTGTCTGGTGACTCCACCTTCTTCTTTTTCTATCTGGAAGCCCCACCTATACTTCCTGCCTAGCTATTGGCCATTCAACTCTTTATTAAACCCACCACAGCAATATGTCTTCACACAGTGCACAAATATCCCACAACAGGAATATCCTCTCACAACAATTGTCTGCCCTCATTGGCTGAAACCCACAACAGCTGCTTGCTGTCTTCTGTGCTTATGTAGCATTTGAGAGAGCTCTGTCTTACCTCCCCCTTCCTCACCTACAGTGGTTAAACCACTAAGTACAAGGAAAATTTCCTTCTTATCAAGAGCTTACAGGGAAGTCTGGGGCCAGCTTTCTTGGGAAGCAGATGGTGAGGCACATATTTCTGTTCAGAAAGTCATTGGTGATTACAGTTGGGAAAGAGATTACAGGATTACAGTTCTGGAAGAAAACATGCATGAATGATCAGCAAGAGCTCTGCTTCTGTGCAGATCATCAGAAACCTTCTTTAAGAAGCTCTGGTATTGCCATGATCTATCAGCTTTGCCCCAAATTGAGGTAAGGAAGCTCCTGCCTTACAGCATCCCTCTGTGAGCTCAGAGGTGAGCACACAGCAGTCAACACTCATGGCTGCTAAGAGAATGGGGACCTTGCTTGAAGGACAAGATGTAGGTGACACATAAGAGCATGTGCATGCCTTTAATCCCAACACTCTAGAGGCAGAGGCAGGCAGATCTCTGAGAGTTCGAGGCCAGCCTGGTTTATAAGAACTAGTTCTAGGGTAGGCTTCAAAGCTACAGACAAACCCTGACTCGAAAAAAAAAAGAGCATGTACTACTATTATCCATAGCTTACATTGATCAAGTCTTCCAATTGGTACAGTAACTTTAAGTCATCTTGGAACAGGTTCCTGGGATTCTTTTTACCACTTACTAAAGGGAGGGTAGAGGTCTAGTCTCTAACCCAAGTGGCAGCAGTTGGCCTCAGAACTACTTACTGTCCTAGTCTGCTTTCTATTGCTGTGAAAAAAGATTCTGACCAAAAGCAACTTAGGGAGAAATGGGTTTATTTGGTTTAGAAATCCCAATCACAGTTCATCATTGAGGAAAGTCAGGGTGGGAACTGAAGGCAGGAACTGTAGGCCCATATTTCTATATGGTATGGCAGACAGGCTATCAAGCCATAGTTCCCCAGCTGAGGTGGTCACATAACCTTCCAGACAGGCTGTCACTGACCTAACAAAAGCTCAGGATGGTGTTTTGCTTCTTTGTAATTTGGAGGACGCCTGAATAGAGATGCTAATTCAGCCTACGTGACAGAGCTAGCATACAGACCAGAAAGACATGATAGCAAGCACAGGTAGATGTGGGCATGACTAAAAAACCATTCACCTGGTTACCTAGGAAACAAGATGCTAATGTTTTATGTTTTGGTATAAAAGCTGTTTGGAGAATAAAGTAAGAGGAACTTCATCATCTGTACTCAGGATTTCATGAGGGATCATGGAGAGTCTCCCTCTGATAAAGCCATGTGAGTTGTGTCTTTATTCCCACGCCTCCACACTGGTCAAGAGAGAGATAGGTTATGTTGGGATCTGGTGCAGAGAAATAATTTATGGTCCAGGCTAGCACTAGACCCTGAAAAGGAACAAAAGCAGAGACCATGGAGAACCATGCTTACTGACTTGTTCCCTATGGTTTGCTCAAACTATTTTCTTCTATAACTCAAAACCGTTGCCCAGAGATGGCATTGTTCACAAGGACCTGGGCCCTGCCATATCAATCATCAATGAACAAAATACCCCACAGACTTGTCTATAGTCCAGTCTAATAGAGACTCTTTTTTCAATTGAGGATCCCTTGTCCCAGATAATTCTAGGAATTTGTGTCAAGCTGACAAAAACAAACAAATAACATAGTACAATCCTAACCAGACAGTAACAATTATCGACTTTATATGCACTATTGGTTGGCTCATCGATGTTTCTAACCTTGTCAAATAACCTAGGACGTTATCCCTAAACCTCTGGCCACTGTGAAGTTCTTAGACCGTGGACACCACACCTGCCAACTCACTACCAACCGTAGACTGGAGAGCACCAAGGAAACCTGCTGCTTGTTCTGCCTGATTTCACTGTGTAGCGGCAGCCCTACATCCCCCTGACAGACCATTAGATGGTCACCTTGATGCTCTCTCGTCTTGTGTCAGAGGATGCTCAAGGTAATGAGACAGCAACCAAGGCTTAAAGCTTAATGAGACACTTAGTATGCCCTTTGGGTGCTTCCCTTTGGAATTAGAATCTCTAGATCCACAAAGACGAGAACAGTGATGAGAAGCATCATTTTCCAAGTAGGATGGTCACAATTTACTCACACGTTCCGCTACTTCTACACCATGATTCTAGACTCACTTATTCTACCTATTGGGACTGCCAGCTCCTCTAAAGCTCTTTGATTTTAAGGCGTTGATTTAGTCTATTTTGTTGCTATAACCAAACCTGAGTGTGAGGTCCAAGCTCTAAAGCAAGAATAGAGGCAGGTCATGGGAGACCAGGAGGTGAAGAGAATGTAGGCAGACAAGACATACTTTATTCCCAGTACACAGCTAGCTTCTTGGCAGTCAGATGTTGGCAGGTTACCCAGGCATCCACTAGCATGCACAGGCCACACATAAGCAAACCCAGATACAAACCCAGATCGCCGCACAGAGTACACAGAGGTAGGCTTGTAGTTCTATAGGCAGACACAGACAGACTGAAGGAAGCATTGTCTCATTTACTAAACACATAAAAGTGGTATTTTGCCAGATATAGTTATATAACAGATGATATCACTATTTACTTTTAGGCTCCTGGGACATCCGGTGTCATGATGTCAGTCATTTTGTGCTGACTCATAGCCTCCCAGAAGTCCAGGTATCTTGGCCCATGTAGGATATCGGTACCAGCGCAGTGTTGTCTAAATAGAAACCAGTTCTCACAGCCCTGTGTTCCCTACAGGGAGGCTTGGAATTTCATAAAGAGAAGATGCTTATTTCACTTTCAGTTCTTGAGGCTGGAAAGTCCAAACAGCCTGGCGCTGGCATAGTGCTACATTATATAGTATGTCAGTAGAAAGGGGCCCAGTCATACACAGAAGTGACGTCATACACAGAAGTGACGTACACAAGAGTGGCAGAAAGATATCCACAAGAGGCCACCAATTCACTCCTACCAACCCGGCCCACTACTGACAGAGGGTGTGACGACCTTCTATGCGACCCCTCTTCAAGGCCCTGTCACCCCAGTGTTGCGGCAGCCAGAGACAAACTTCCAAATTGTGGCTGTTTAGAGGGTAAACTACATCAAAAGCCACAGCAGGTGTGACTAGCGTCCTGCGAACGGGACGTTTTCACAGAGGTCAGCGTCCCTCCACGGAGGTGTTCTCTTTGGGGCGTTACCGTGAGTCCCACAGGTTTAACCATAAGCCCACTCTGACTGGTCTGCCTCCAGCTGCTGCCTCTAATCCCCAGGCCCCTCATTCTTTCAGGTCTGGGCTTACCAGTCTAGTCATTTTTCATTGTCCTGAGCTATGTATTCCTGCTTAAAGTCTCTTCCCACGCCTGGGTGTTTGTCAATTTCTATCACGGTGACAAACTACCCGAGAAAAATGAGTTAAAGGAGAACATGTTGATTCAGATTCATGGTTTCAGCAGAGTCACCTGACCCTGTTGCCTGTTGTTGTAGGCCCGATGCAAAGGGGAGCATCGTGGCAGCCGGAGACTTCACTGGTGCAAAGCAGCTCACCTGTGATGGAGAGGAGGGGAGAGAGACCGTTGCTTAGGACAAGTTTATGCTGCCCCTCCTCCAGCTAGGGCTTTGCCTCCTGACAGCTCAATCAGCTATGAATTCATCAGTAATAATCAACCACTAGTCCATCGGTAAAGTTCATGACCTAACTATCCAGTCACTTTATTGCCACCAGATGGGAACTAAGCCTTCAAAACAGGAGCCTTTTAGAGGGGGCAATTCATGTCTGAGTCACACATCACATGACCACATACCCTATCCAAAAGAAGGCGCCCCCCCCCACGTTATGTTTCTAGACCATCCCGAGACTGTGTACTGCCAAAGCAGCCCATCTGGGGGCTAATGCTCCCTAAGCTGAGACAATACTTTCCTTGAAGCAATCTCAACTTTTTCTTTCTCCCTCCGTTTGGCTATAGAGCATCCATGGTGCTGCCACATGTTTCGTCTAAAGGAGAGATATTAGCACAACGGTAGTGAATGCCAAGGGTAAATGTGTTTATCATTCTTCCACATAGACAGCTTTTGGTATTGCACACTCTACCTCTGTGACTCAGAGCTGACAGTCCTCAGTGTTTCCTGGAGCAGTGGGCCATATTCCTGCCGCCCGGCTCCTGGCCACCCAGCTCTGCACAGCTAGCTTTACCCGAAATAATTACACGGAAACTGTATTCTTTTAAACACTGCTTGGCCCATTAGTTTTAACCTCTTATTGGCTAGTTCTTACATATTGATCTAACCCATTTCTAATATCCCTGTAACACCACAAGGTGGCTTCCAGGGAAGATCCTGATCTGTGGCTGTGTCGGGTGGGAGAATCATGGCAACTGCCTGACTTGGCTTCTTTCTCCCAGCATTCTGTCTGTCTACTCCACCTACCTAATTTTCTGTCCTATTAAAGGGCCAAGGCAGTCTCTTTACTAAACCAATGAAATTAACGCAAAACAGAAGACTCTCCCCCATCACTGGTTGAGTAGTTTGAGTCTTCAGTGTCTCTGAAAAGGCTGTGGCAGAAGGTATGGTCCCTAGCACGTGACACCATAAAGGCTAGTGTGACCTGTAAGAGGAAGGGCTTACCGCAGGCAGTGGTGGTGCATGCCTTCACTCAGAGGCAGAGGTAGGTGGATCTCGGTGAGTTCAAGGCCAGCCTGGTCTACAGAGCAAGTTCCAGAACAGGCTCCAAAGCTACAGAGAAACCCTGTCTTGAAAAACAAAACAGAAAAAAAAGAGGAAAAGCCTAGTGGAGGGAAGGTAAGTCACTAGGAGTGTGTCCTTGAATGGGACGAGTGGGACCCTGACACACTCACCGCACCACCCTCCCTCTCTCTCTCTTCCTCTCCTCCCTTTCATTTTTGGACACCTTGAGGTAAGCAGCCTCTCTGCCACAAGATCCCACCATGACCATCTTGAGCATACACTGGCTCTGTAAGATTTGATATTTCAACCTAGGAGTCAACAAGTATCTGATGCACCAAGCACTTCGGTTCTACACAAATGTCCTCTTTGGTATCACACTTTATCCATTGATTTTTAACATCCATTCATGATTTTTACCTATAATAATTATTACTGTAATGTTTACCAAGTGGCAATTTTTCTTTTTTAATCTTTCTATTATTACTTAGAAATGTTCTAAAAGGAAAAACAATCTCTTCTCCACTTCCTGACTTAATAAATTATTTTAGCTATATTATTAGAAGCTTGTGAGTATTTCTGCAGGTTGCAATCCATTACCACCATTGCTCAGATTATCCCAGGTCCGGCCGTTGAGAACTCTTCAGAGTTATTCAATCTTCCAAGCACTTCTTTACAAATAAACACTATTTATTGCAACTGACTTGGGCCCATTGTCTCTCTCTATCTCAACCCCTGTGTGCCGAAAAGTGTTGTAGAACATGTGGGCATTTGGGTATGGGGTAAGGGGGAGTTGAGTTGGAGACATCATAACATATTTATTCAAATGTAATTAATTTTTGTGGCTCAAATAACAGTCGCTTCCTTATGCAAGCAAGTTTATGTTTGTGATGTAGAAATGACATCCAGGATACTTCTGCCCAGGTGTTCAGAACCCGAAGTTTCCTTTTGACACGAACAAACCCAAAGCTCCCAACACTGAAATTATGAGGTTCAAGTTTGCTCCACCACTGTGAATCTGGTCAGGCTTTGACACATGGGTACCAAATGCATTTTTGAAACTCAGAAAGGAATTTAAGCACAAGAAGTGTCCACCTACAGATTTATGAGCCCAGTGTGCCATTTTAATTTAATCTGTAAGACCTTTTAGGGTCAATGAATAAAAAGCAGAGTATAATGCTCTAGTGGGAAGGACACCTGCTGATACCAGAATTCCTGAATTCTTACGACTTAAATGAACCTATTTCTATTAGTCTATATTTTACCACGAGGCTTGTGACTTGTTACCTCAGATCTTGTTTCCCCAGTGGCTGCTCATCTCTCTGACTCCGCCCTTCTTCTCCCTGTATCTCTGCTTGGATTTCCTGCCTGGCTCTATTCTGCCTGACTATTGGCCAAAATAGTTTCTTTATTAACCAATGGTAACAAAACATATTCACAGCGTGCAGAAGGATGTCCCACAGCAGACTAGAAATACATAGACTCGTGAATTGCTTAATAGCCCAGTTAATGAAAGGAGCCAGTTGTCTGACACACAGGTCAAAGATGGACAGTTCTTACAACTGAGTATGAAAACTGACAGCTGCGAGGAGAATCCACAGGGAGGTTTGCTATTACTGCAAAGCCTTGGCGTGCCTAAAGTCTCATCGTATAGGAAGGACAATCTGTGAGAAATTACCTTTAAATTCATGTTTACAAACATTTACATGACATTCTATGTGAGCGTGAAGAAGAAATGAATGCCAAAACTGTCAACAGGTGCACAAATAAATTTGACCAAGCATGTTAGTGACATGACTGGCCTCCTTGTCTTCTCTCTGAAGATTCATTATGGTGCTGGCTCCATTTGAAGATGTCACCCAGATGATGGGGCCCAGAAAAGTAATGAAAAATACTGTAGTCGCTTCATTGGTACCACTGTTTCTCATGATATAATAAATGAGTCTCCCAGGGTCTCTGAGGGCTTGATGGCTTTTCAGTAGGGCTGGGATGTGGGTCTGGGGTAGCATGCTTTCCTGGCATGAAGGAGGCCTGAGTTAAAACCATAGCACTGCCCCCAGACACAGACAAGCCAGGCTCAGGACCAGTGTAGACATGGAGATTAGTCTGTGGTTTTAGCCTCCCTGCATCTGCTCTCCCTTCAGAGAAGCCTTGTTACTCTTGGCTACTCATCCCCGCTGCTCTCTCCGTTCGCAGGCAGCTCAGAAAGCTGCTCAGGTACCACCCACGTTCCATTTCCTCTGTGCTGAAGTTATTATTTATCTTTGTGCATTTGGACTGGCTCACCTACAAACAACAGAATTGTGTATTTTTTTCAGTTCTGGAGGCTAGGAGGCAGGGTTTGAAGTGTTTGGAGTTCCAGAGTCCAGTGAGGTCCCCTTCCCGGTTCTCATATGGTAGAAGGGTGACCATACTCCTTTGATGGGCTACTAATCTCATTCAGTTGAGATTTGCCTCATGACCTAATCACTTCCACAAAGACCTCCCTCTGAATGCTATCACCTTCAGATGTGGGGTTTCAACATAGGAATTTGGGGAGACCACAACACAATGGAGGAACATCTATTCCTCTGTTCCATGTACTGCTCTATCTATTTCTCGCTGGGAAAGCAATACTTGCTCTGCTCCTCAAGTAGAGCTACTTGTGTACATTTCCTCCAGGGCTGATAAACCCTTGATGGTAGGACCCAAACCTGACTCTCTGTGTCCTCGTGAGGGTCCACAAAGTATCGATGCTGAACAAACACATGCGAAAGAAGAGCTGACATTGGCCATGAGCATTAATTTTTCTAATGCATTTCAAGTGTTCTGACACAAAGCAACTTCCCAAGAAATAAGAAATCCTTTCTACAGCTTTCAATACAGCCCCAGCATGAGCTAGACTCAGGGAGGAAGGCTGTGAGGATTCTGGAGCTAGCTTAGCCTCGGCTCCAGCTCAATTGCTCTGCAGTCTCGAGAGGGTGGTAACCTTCAAGCGTAGTAGCGGTTTTCTCATTTGTGGAAAGGGGCAGCAATCGTGAACACATTAACTAGGATGCGGGACACAGCAGAATGTGATGGTCAGTGCTGATTACTGCTGTTGTCATTATCACCTAGTGGTTCAGGACGCCTGCCACTCACTTTCCAAGGCCTCTGAGAATCCAGTGCCCCTAGCACTGTTTCATGAAGGACTATCAGATTGTGATACAAGACAAAATAAAAGATGTGTTCTCCATCTCCTCCTTCCATTTCCTGGCACGTGACTCCTAAAGCCCTTGGGGTCTCCAAACAGCTCAGTTTGGAGCAAATGGAAGTCAAGTGTTCCTCTTTTGTTGTTGGTGTTGTTGTTGTTTTGGTTTTTCAAAAATAAGATTCCTCTTTGTTAAAAATTCTGGCTGTCCTGGAACTTGCTTTGTAGACCAGGCTGGCCTCAGACTTACAGAGATCCACCTGCCTCGGCCTCCTGAGTGCTGGGATTAAAGGTGTGCAGCACCCCTGCCCTCTTCCTGGTTTTAAAAGCAGGCTACTGACAGATGACAGACAGCTGTGAGGACTCTGGTATATGGAAATCGGTGTCCAAAAATGGGAGCGACCTCATGATTCAGGCTTTCCCCACACAGCGTCTGTACTAATACACACGCGTGGGTAGCTGTGTGCTGCTGGATTGTAGGGGAGAAGGAAACAGTTGGGGGCTTTCCCTGTCATCAGGCTGGCTTTCTCCAGGGCCCTTACAACACACAGCTCCTTCTTGCCCACATGCTCAATGGACCACAGCATGGGAAGCAGGCAGTGGCTTCACATAGCTCAAGGCAATCTGGGCAAACTGAAGTTAAGGGAAGCCTTATAGCTATGTGAGAGCAATGCTGAGTGACAGAGGGGTCGAGTGGGCATTCACCCTGTGAGGAAGCAGGCTCTGGCAAGCCTGGCATTCCAGCTGAGCCTGTGATACCTTTTGTTATGGTTGCTATGGAAACAATTATCTGTCTATTGCTGTGTAACAAAATGCCACACAACTTTGTGACTTAAATAACCACTTTCTATTATCTCGAAATGTTTGTGGGTCAGGAATTCGGGAGTGACTTGGATGCATGGTTCTGGCTCAGGTCTTCCCTGAGGGTGTCGGTGACAATTACCTCGGCTGGGGCTCGTGGGTCTGCTTCCAAGGTGACTCACGGGAACACACCTCAGAGCCTCACCAGTGAGCCCCTCCCCAGGGATGTCTAGGTGTTCTCCTGAGGTGGCAGCAGGCTTCCCGAAGAGTACGTGCTCCAGAGGAGAAGACTGAATGCTTCTAGAGCCAGTCCTTGAAAGCCATATTCCGTCATTTCCAATACATTCTGCTGATTGGCAGTGACTCATCCGGAACAATTCACACTCAAGAGGAGAAAAATTAGTCTGCATTGAAGGAAGGCATTTCAAGAATTTGTGGACTTATTTTAAAACCACCCCAAGGCTCTTCAGTGCTGACCGACTGATTGCCTTGTGCGTTCCAGGCAGCGTGGCTGTGTTTCTAATCATCAGCAAGCCCAAGCTTGAGCATCCTTGCTAAAGTTCCTCAAACCACAGCCCCTGCACTTGTCCACTCCTGGGAGGTAGCTCAGCCCAGGGAAATACAGACTCATTACTCACTGTGCCTTGTCAGTAAGGCCGACGTCTGCATCCCAAACTACCGCCTTCCTCCACCTCCTGTAACACCGTGAGGAGCCCTCTCTGGAGGCCATAATCTGTCACACTGGATATCAGAGGGAGGGTGGAGAATGGAGCCCTACCACGTGTTCAGGAGGCCTCCTCCCACACCAGCCAGCTCTGCCAGGCCCCATTAGAAAGAGACGGAACGGAAAGGAGCTGAGAGGCAGCTGCCACTCAACAAGCGAGCCATTCCCTAAAGAGGAGAGGGTTCTACTGGAGAGAACCCTGCTCTTCATCAGCGCCCACATCCACGCAGGCTCAGAAGTGACCCTCCTTCATTGCAAGCCACAGGCCTTTACGGTGCCGGCTTGTGTGTGCATTGGCAAGGTGCTGTGGCTGAGTCGCTGTTGCGCAGAACTCTTGGATTCTGAAGTCTTCACGATTAAAGATTAGTTTTGTTTAACAGCTAAATTCCTGTGGCTGAGATGGGGCACAGTTCAGAAAGGTCCTGTGGAACAAGCGTATATGCACACAGTAGACTCCGTTTACCTTCAGGTGTCTCTCTGTCAAGGAGTCAGGAAGGAAGGTAATAGAAAGAATTTCCTTAAGTGACTTCAGGAGGCGTGCATGTGAGTGTGTGTCTGTGCATGTATGTGTGTATGTATGTGTGCATGTGTATGTGTGCATATAAGTCTGTGTGTATGTATATGCATGTGTGTGTGTGTGTCTAGGTGTGTGCATGTGTGTGCTTGTATGTGTGTGCTTGTATGTGTGTGCTTGGACCAGACTATATGGAGTCTTTAAAACTAATGCTCAGGGTACAGGTGATCTGATGGAGGAGAATTGAGAAAATGGGGGGAAGGCCTCTAGCTAGATAAACACAGAAAAAAGGGGGTGTTAAATAACACTAAGGATGCCTGGGAAAGTCAGAAGGAATCATATTATTAATGCCTTTCTTTTCTATTGCTGTGCGAAGACACCTTGGCCAGAACAGCCTATAAAATAAAGCATTTAATTTGGTGCTCACTTTTCCAGAGGGTGAGTCCATGACCGTCATGGTGAAGAGCGTGGCAGGAAGGCATGGAGCTGGAGTAGGAACTGAGAGCCTACATCTTTATCTATAAGTAGTAGGCGGAGAGAGCTAACTGGGTATGGCCTGGGTGTTTGAAACCTTAAAACCCACCCACAGGGTGAACCACACATCCTCCAACAAGCCACACCTCCTAATCCTTCCTAAACAGGTCCACTAACCAGGGACCAAGTACTCAAATGTATGAGCCTAAGGGAAACCATCTCGTTTAAACCACCACAATTAACTATCTATCTAAATATACCTATAGCACACATTGAGTTAGTGTATAAATATGCATATATAGTTTAAATGAAAATTTCCCACCTGGACTAACAATGCAACTCCAGAGCCAAAGACCCCAAACCCCAACACCAGATGTGAGAAGCCCTCTTTTGAGTTGTTGGTTGGGGTTGTCTAAGAGACTCCCGAAACATTATAGTAGTTATTGCCCTTAGTTTCCCCACCCCTTCCAGAGGAGGAAGGTAAGTCTCTATTTCTGAAGACATGATCCACTTCACACACAGGGCTCCGAGGCCTCCGATCTGAAAGGGACCTAAATGGCTCCTCCCTAAGTACTAACTTTCGTGATATCAGAAGGCACCCACACAAGTCTCCAAAGGAAGGAAGCAACCAGGGTTCATCCCAGCTATGATGCCTATGAACCACAATAGCGACCGGCAAGCATGACGCCATAACTCTATGGCTACATTAGTGGGTTGTATACCTTGGTGGCAGCCACAGCTCTCTAATTGAATTTAAGACCCACTCAACAAGAGGGATACTATGCCTGGTACTCAGAATCAAGCCAAGTGCTCAGGGCTAGCAAAATCCTGGGTCTTAGAAGAGAACCTATAACTGCCACTTTACAAAATATATTCTAAATATTTATCCTTATACCCATAGATAAGGGCATTCCTCCTCCCAAATCAAGGAAACTTCTCTTTGCAACAGACAGACACCATTACAAAACAAAGAAAACCCCCCAAAATCCACAACCCATCAAAATGCAGAGTCGTGGAACTCATCTCAAATGACATGTCTCCAAAACATTCTCTCACTTAAGACTCAGGAATCATTGTGAAAGGGAGATGGAAATATTGTAAAAGCCAGGGAGTTTGCTGTGAGATTGTCTCCTAGTAATGTCTCACCAGCATGGTTGCCTAAACAGGAGCTGAACAGGGACAAGGACATGTTAAAGTAGATAATGGAAAGCCAAGGGCTTCAACCTACACAGAGAACTGCAGGGGCCAAAGGAATGCTCAGAGTGGCAGACATAGTCTTCCCCAGGGAATAGCATTCCACTTGTTTATCCTTTACCCAATGATCAGTCCTGAAAACATATATATGTGTGCTTGCGTGTGTGTGTGTACCATTATACAGACTGAGCAGGTGTGTGTGTGTGTGTGTTTAGAGATATATACATATGCATAACCATAGACATCTCTGCTTGTTATAATAATGAAGAAAGAGGTCATAAATTTGCAAAAGAGCAAGGAAGAATATATGGGAGGGTGTGGAGGGAGGAATAGGAAGGGAGAAAGGATGCAATCATATTGTCATCTCAAAAAATTACTTCAAATATAAAATAAATGCTATCACAACAGCATGAAGTAGGCATTGCTATCATCAGTTTATGAAGCTTAAAATAAACAAACCAAGTGTCAAATACAGAAGCAGAGATAACCTGGGCCTAACATAAATGTTGTCTACCCTGCAGCTAAATTTCTGATTCTTACTGCTGTGCAAATAGAAGGGGCCCAAACCTTCAGATCTTTCAAAGAACTAAAGGGTGGTAGCCCCATGCAGTGGGGAAACAAGGGTTCCCTGGACAAGGCGTGTCCTAGTGGGCATTTCTGCCTTGCTGGACTCTAGTTCTCCAACTATAAAAGAAAGAGATGTTGGGGTGGTCAGGAAAGGCACTGGCTGCCTTTGAAACACAGAACACTCTGTCCCTGCCAGTTTGCAGGGCTGCTGGGCGGTTACCGTATGGAACCATCTTCCCCAGGGGTTAGGGACATAAAACCCTGAATAAGCTCATCTGGAAACCATAGATCTGAGGGTGTTTGGGGGCCCTCCAAGCTCTAGCTCTGAACCTACTGTGGGAAAGAGAAGGAGTGTAGGAGGCTGAAGCGTCTTGAAGAGCTAACAAAGGCCATGTCACTCACATCGCCTGATACACTGAAGTATTTAGAGACATTTTGAATGGAAAATCAACCTCTTTCTAAATCCAAATATCCTAGCCAGGGTTCCTGGGATTCTCAATAGCCAAATATGAACCAATTTGGGCATGGAAAGAATGGTACTAATTTACTATAAGCTATTGAGAATACTAACTGACAAGTCTATGTCTATATAAAAAACTAGATAAGCTGAAGACATGAAAAGGCTCTCTCCAGCAGGACAGCTAATAGATAAAGAACAAAACCAGCAAAGTTAGAAAGCTGCCATTCGGCATACATGGCAGGGTAATTAGCTTATTCAAGGGAAGGTTCGAGAATAAAAGGGTGAAAATTTGATAAGAAGCCTAATATTTATCTGTTCTCATAGTGTATTTCTGTACAGCACTAGTAATGATTCAAGAAATACCAGTTTACAAAGAAATACAGGAGAAGCCATAGTAAATGTGCCATAGATGCTAAGACCCCCATTTGCATCTGAGAGATGCAGTGAGAGGCAAATTCAGGACCTGCGGCCTTAGAGGAAACATCAGAGAAGCAATTGGCCCATGTGCATCATAGACACTGATACTGTGGGAAACTAGCGAAGACTAGGTAGCTGCTACAGATGAAAAGGAACAAATGGACTCAGGGTGGCATCATGCATTGTCTATAAGACCAGAAAGGAAACTAACAAGAAAGAGACCATTATAGCTTTATTTCTAGAAAGGATCAAGTTCAACAAAAATTGTGTGGGGTCTGTAGGTTAACCCGAGACAGAATCATGCAGAAACAGTCCTTGTTAGGGGAGGGTGCTACAACTCTCTCTCTCTCTCT
>NC_022010.1:32415108-32431523 GCF_000317375.1 Microtus ochrogaster | reverse complement strand
TGTGTGTGTGTGTGTGTGTGTGTGTGTGTGTGTAGAAACAGACTTATTAAAACAAATGCACTTCAAAGGATAGTACATAGTAAGTTTTCTTCACTTGGGATTATTTTTCTATAGGTGTGAAATTATTTTTAATGGTTGGTTAAAAAAATTAAAAATAAAATGCCCTCATGTGGATCATCAACCATTCCCATCATAGTGTGATTTGATATAATTAGATCTTTATTGAACTTGTCAAGGGGATTTAGCATGATTTTCTGATTTCAGGGGCTGTCACTGTTTCATTTCTGTTGCTGTGACAAAGTGATTCATGGAGTCAGGGTTTATTTGATAGCCCATCATGGAGGGTAGGTCAAGGCAGCAGGGGCCAGTCACATGGTCATCACAGTGGCAAGACAGGGTGAGGACTGGAGAGATGGTTCAGCAGTTAAGAGATCTGTCTTTCTTTCAGAGGACCCAGGTTCGAATCTCATCACAAGGCAACTCACAACCATCTGTCACTCCTGTTCCAGGGAATGTGATACCCTCTTCAGGCCTTTTCAGCACTGTGTACACATGGTACATAGATATAGCTGAAGTCAAACACTCATACACATAAACTAGATCTTAAGAAACAAAAACAACCAATCAACCAACCCAACAACCAACCAAACAACCAAAACCAAGCAACCAACCAGAGCAAGGAATGCTTGCTGGTACTTAGCTGCCTTTTTCCATTTGACACAGTCCTGTCTTCTGCCTAGGAAATGGACCTATTCAATTAAGATGGGTCTTCCCACACAAATAAATGTAATCATGATGATCCCCCTACAGGCATGCACAGAGGGTCATTTCTCGGGTCTTGCTAGATACTGTCAACAACACTAACCACACTGGGGCTAGAGGATCAGTGAGATTTGGGTCTCGTTTTAAAATGTCAAATCTCAGCATGGAAAATCAGAGTCTAATAAATCATCATAAGTCATGGGAAGTTTAAGAAAAGAGGGAAAATGTTCGCTTACTTTTAGATCTGAAAAACAACAGCCAACTCTCAGTGACATTTGATGCCAACCAGAGCAGCAGGCTTCTCGGCCCTCTAGGTGCTCCAGTCACACATCCCATGGCCTCTTGACTCTGCAACCTCCCCAAGCTGTGTGCTTCCGAAGTGAAAGTGCTAGACATCCTGATTCAGTCCACTGGCATGCCTTTAAGGTGGCCACAGTGACACCTCAGGGATGTATCTCAAAAGCCTATACTTTGAAGTACCTGGCACCATCCTGTGTGGGGTTGTGACATGGTCTTCTTTTATGGAAAGCAGATTCTGGCTCACAGCTGATCACAGAACCATCAGGAGAGTATCTTCCAGACAAAAGACTATGCTGTTACTGGAGTTGTTAGGGTCAGAGCCTGGGCCCTGGCGGCCCCGATATCTTAGTCTTAACCATTCAGTCTCAATGGGCCAATTAAACAGCCAAACAAAAAGCGGAGAAAGTGTTGGAAGTCCTCGCTGGTCAGAGTTGCAGTCTATCATGGCTTGGCAGCTTTTTCCAAAACTCAAAGACATGGAAACTCCCTCCCCAGTGAGACTTGCTGCTCTCTACCTTATTGGGAGATTGTCCCTGAGCCTCGAGGACTGACCTAAAAGCTGTCTAAGTCAGATGTCTGATTTACCTTTAGCTTGACCCTTGGCACAGATCCCTACTGGAAGCCTCCCCTGTTGTACATATGGTAACTAAACCTTGTGCTAGGAGCTCCGCTATAGGACCCTGCTATCACGCACAAAGCTTTATGACAGGAGCTAGAGCATGCCACTCAATGCAAACCAGGGTTTACCCCCAAACTCCCCAGTCCTAAGTATTTCCCACTCTCTGGTGTAAAGCTGAGCGGATCCACTGAAGTCAGTCTCCTGGAGGACTTTCTCACTCACACCTACAGCTGTCTGGACCCTGATCCCTGCTTCTGCTCCCTCCATCCCCGTGGCCCGCTGCACCAGTGAGCTGGAGGAAGAAACAGAACTACAGAAAGGGGATTTATTTAATATGGGCATAATGGGAAGAGGAACACATAAAGAGGTCCAGTGTCCTCACTCTGGTCCATTTCCAGGATCCTAACATGAGGCTAAGGTTTACATAAAGAGCAGGAGGTATATATAAGGAAGCAGTTCTGGTGTGTTCCCGCCCATCCCTGACCCATCAGCCACTCTCCTCCAGTTTCTCTGCAAGGTGGTCTATGAGGGTGACCCTAGCAAACACTCATAACAATGGGGGATACGGAGCCTGAATCGGCCATGTTCTGTAACCAGGCAAGACGTCGGGTGGAGAGATTGGGACCCTGAACTGATCACATAGCCTTTGACCTACAATTTGCTCTGCCTACGAGATGTGCCGAGGTAAAGCTGGCACAGAAATTATGGGAGTAGCCAATTAATGAATGGCTGGTCCAGCTTGACACCCAGACCACAGAGGGAGCCCACCCCTGACACTGCCTGGAGGGCCAGGACCCAGTGCCCAGGACAGAACCAAACATGACTGGCAGTAAAAGGTCAATGAGATGATTCCTCATGATAGTCTGCTATACTCATAGATTGGTGCTAGTCCAGTTGTCATCAGAGAGGCTTTGTCTAGCAACTGATGGAAACAGATGCAGAGACCCACAGACAAATATTAGGCAGAACTAGGGGGATCTTGTGACAAGGGGGAGGAAGGAACATAGGAGTCAGAGGTATCAAGAACACCACAAGAAAACCCACAGAATCAACTAACTTGACCTCAAAGGGGCTCACAGAGACCGAACCACCAACCCGATAGCTTGCATGGGACTGACCCAGGCCCTCTGCACAAATATTACAGTTGTGTAGCTTAGCCTTGTGGGACTCCTAACAGCGGGAGCAGGCGCTGTCTCAGTCTCTATTTCCTGTTTCGGGGGGCCTTCCCTCCTGCTGGGTTGCCTCATGTAGCCTTAAAAGGGGAAGAAATGCCTAGTCTTACTGCAACTTGATATGCCATAGGTGGTTGATATACGCAGGAAGCCTGCTCTTTTCTGAAGGGAAAGGAGGAAGAGTGGATGTAGAAGGGGTTGAGGAAAGGATGGGAAGGAGAGGAGGGAGGGGAAAGTGTGGACGGTCTGTAAAAATAAATTAATGAATAATTAAAACAAATGCACAGGATGATCAGGTCACTCCGAGGCAAGCGTCAGTGACTGACTTCCTTCAGAAGAGTTGGCCAGTGTCCCCTTTGAGTTTTAAAAATGGATGACCATAGTTGGATGGAGGAAAAAATCTGAGATACAATACAATCATATTCCAAGGCTATACCAAGCACATACCAGGAAAATGCTAAGATCTAAGACATTTCACAAATACCTGTGTTCTTACTTTTCTAAGATGTCTGTCTTAGACGTGTCTAAGTGTCTCTGATGTCTGTCCAATTTTAAAAACCAGTGGCCTAAGACAGGCTATATTCAATTAAAGAATTAAGCCCATGTCCAAGCAGATAACTGAAATTATAACTAATGTTGAGTTTGTTGGTTATCATCAGCAAGAGCACCCCAGGATGCTGACAAAGACTCCACAGAGCTTCGGCAGTTCAGCTTCCTCTGAAGAGTACCAAGGGACCCCCAGGAAGTTTGTACTTCCCAAGTCTGTATTAAATGTTTTACGCCTCCAAATCTCACTATGTGTTTTGATTTGACAAGTTTTTCCCATGAAGCTTCATAAGAGCAACAACTCAGAGCCCTGATTATTCCCAGCGCCTCCTGCTTTATAAGGTGAAAAAACAAATCTTCGTGATTTCTTTCAGGGCCCTCTGGGAATCCCAAAATAGACTGATGTAAAAGATATCCCGAAACATCCTCCTTAGAGTTCTATATTTGGACCTGATTTTGAGAAGGTAAAAATAATTAAGGTTGTCAGAGGGGATTGGACATCTGATTTAAAGGGGATTTTGGCTGCTTGGGAATGTTATTTGGTTTTATTTAACTAAAAATAGCAATAATTATTAAACCATAGAAAGTAAACACGGTAATAAAGCAACACACATATACTTTAATAATGGCAATCGCTTCCTCTGACTCGCTAAGGATGAAACAGAGTACCAAGCAGATGGCACAGACAGCAGTGAGTACCATACTCTGTATTGTCAACAAGGGAGACCACCAAGTCACAGAAGCAGTCTCAACAATGTTGGGCAGGCTTTGCCAAAATGACGGCACATCTCGTAGATTCTTTGAAGAACCAGGCGCTATGAACCAAAGCAAGTCAAATTCACTTACCAACGTGTGCCCTTTGTCATACGCCTTCCTTTTTAGAACACCCTTACACTGACACACATTCTCCTCAGGGTCCATGAGCAATAGGTCAAAATCGATGTCATGATCATTTGAATTTAGACATGTTTCCTTTCTGTTACATGCAACACACTCCTTGCTGCTCTCTTCAAATGAAGAGTAGTGTGGCTTAGATTTAATTTTTTAGTACAGTGTCAACAACTATCATCCATGCAGACAAAAGCTCTCTCGGGGGGGGGGGATCCTAGATAATTTTTAAGAGTGTACAGAAGTGCCAAGACTAAAAATTTGAAAGCTTCTTCACTAAATGATCTGCCAGCGGATAGTGCTGGGTGCTCAGTCTGTAAAATGTGTGGGTCCAAGTAACCAGAAGCAAGAAGTTGGCGGTGCCCACTCACTGCGACTCCTACCACCCACACGTGGAATTTGTTCCCAGCCCAATATCTCTGAGGTTAGAGATTCTAGCTCTCCATCTGGGTCAAACTATGCTAACAGGGGACCACTTCTGCCTCCTTCTGTCAATGGTAAGCAAGGAAAGAAGCCACTATCCTGATTGCTTACAAAGAAGAGATGCCATGAGGGCGGGGAAGAAAATGATTGACAACCAAGTTTGGTCACACATGGGAGGCGGCTGTCATAGCATTAAGACTCCAACCCCTGGGAGTTAGAAGCCTGGATGACACCTGAGGCAAGCCATCTAGCCAAACATACTTGCCAGCTATGGTTGGGAGCTCTGAATAGTGCTCAAAGAGAGAGTCTATGAACACAACCTCTGTATGATTTGCAACTGTGAGCTGCAGTCCCTCCTATTTCCTTTCACTTATAAGATGCACCCCCCCCCAAATAAAGAGCAACCAGAGACCCGGAGAATACAATGTACAAAGCAAATGATCAAGCTACATGGCTCCTCCTTTGCCCTCTGGGAGGCAACTGTGATGACACCGCCATTATCCTCTTGGACGCTGAAGTACGGGCTCCTGGTTGTTAGCCAGAACTGGAAGAACTGGGGACACCAGCAGTTCTCCTAAGAACTACCCCCAACTGAAGAGACGCTGAATGCATTCCAGACTGCAGAGAAGAAAAGTCAGGTGATTGGGACATGCGAATACCTGACCCCTTTGTCTCAATGTAGGCCATTAAGGGACCACATTGACTGCAGAGGTGTCTATGTCAGACGGCAACACAGTTCAGCCCTAGCCTCTCCCACACCCAGCACAGCTCCTCAATGAGATGAGCTTGAGAATGCCACCATGTCTTAGTTAAGGTTCCTGTTGCTGTGAAGAGACACCACGGTCACAGCAACTCTTGTAAAGGAAAGCATTTCACTGGGGCTGGATTATACTTCAGAGGTTTAATCCGTTGTCATCATGGCGGGTGGCAGGTGGGCCAACATGGGGTGCTGAAGAACGAGCTGAGAGTTCTAAATCTGTATCCACAGGCAGCAGAAGACTGCCACTAAGCATAGCTTGAACTTACATAAGACTTCAAAGCCCTCTTCCACAGTGACACACTTCCTCTAACAAGGCCACAACTCCTAACAGTGTTACTCTCTGTGGGCCAAGCATTCAGACACATGAACCTATGGGCCATTCCTATTTAAACCACCATGTACACCCTATGTTTTTTTCTTTTCTCTCAGAATTTGCTTTCTGAAAAGTCCACCCTTATGTATGTGTGGTGTACATGTATATGTGTTGTGTATGTGTGTGTGCACACACCGGGGGGCATGTGTATTTCTGAGAACATGTGGAGGCCAGGCAGAGGCACTGGGTAAGTTCCTCCACTCTGCACCTTAGTGCTGAGGCAGGGTCTCTCACTAAATGTTTTGCTCATCATTTCAGCTAAACTGACTAGCCAGCCAGTGAGCCCCCTGGGCCCACCTCTCCTCACACCTCCAACACGAGGTTTGCAGATTCACATCTGCCGTACCTCGCTTTTTCACCAGGATGCCGGAGATCCTAACACACCTGCATATCTAGGGCTTGCTTATGGAAGCATCTCCCCAGATCCAGGGAAATACAGGTCAGAAATGAGAAGCTTTGCATTCAGGTAGTTTGGATGAGTAAAAAGCAAGCTTCCTTGTGAGACAATATTTTGTACCTCTAAATGACTGCTCTGAGAATGGGTCTCAAGATTTATTTCAATAGAAAGTTATTTCATTCCCCCCCCTTTGGTTGTTATTTGGATGGGTATTTTGTGTTCTGCGTACCATGTGTGAGCAGTGCCTGCAGACGCCAAAAGAGGGTGTTGGATCCCTTGGGACTAGAGCTACAGATGTTTGTGCAGTTGACATGGGGGAGTGCTAGGAGTCAAACCCAGGTCTTCTGGGAGGGCAGCCAGTTCTCCTGAGCACTCTCTCTGGCTCAGTAAATACAATTCTTCTTGATGTCATGAATCTACCTTTTTCTTGTGTTTTCTTGTTTCTTATGTTCCTATAGGACTTTAGCTTGACATGGCTATAGGCACGTTGGTTGTAACTGTCATTTTTTTCTGCCTGATCACCATGGCACGCCTTCCAAAACCACTGGAATAAACAAAGTTATTCAGAAGGCTGAGTGATCCATGCTGGCTACAAGAGCATCTTTGAGGAGGCACAGGCTATAGTCCATCTCTGTCACGGCAGCGTACGAACCCTTCTTTCTACATGTTGGTCTGAGGATCTTCTTGTCTTGATGTCTGAGGACTGGGACTCACACAGTCATCTGCCTGGCCGCTTCTCTGGCTTCTGTGCCTCCACCTCTGGCTGTCAGTTCTCACGCACTGGGCTCTTCCGAAATGCTTATCTACTCATATTTTATAGATGTGACTCCCAGTAGAGCCACAGAAATGAAAGTTTACATTTCAAGTCAATTATCTGGCATTTATAAAGGATGTATGTGTTATTTTTATTTTATGATACCAGCGTTCTGCCTGTTGTATCCTGCGCATGCCTGGTGCCCACAGAGGTCAGAGGAGAACACTGGGTCCCCTGTAACTGTAGTTACAGAGGGTAATAAGCCGTCACGTGGGTGCTGGGGATGGCATCCAGGTCCTCTGCAAGAATGGCAAGAGCTCTTAACTTCCCAGCCGTCTCTCCAGCCCCAGTTAGCAGCCGTTTTGATTGGCATTTTGAAAGTTGAGAGGGTTTTAGGAGATGTCCACTGCGTATGTAAGTCCTTTATAAAAGCTGTTTGAGTGGATGTCTACATTCGCTTTTAATAAATTGCCCAGTAACAGAGATATTGAAAATCAATTCAAAGAACTCCACATGGCCTCAAAATTAAAGTCAACATTTTGAAACATTGGCACACCAGGGCACTGGCTGCAGCAGTTTACTGAAAATGTTTCTGAAGGTTAATTATACTGAACCAGTCGAAGAGGTCATTAATGGATTAGGGGGACTCCCACGCCTGGCCCACAAGTACCCCTTAGAGACAGGGACTCTAACGGGCTTCTCTCTGCACCAGTTGCTGTGGCCCTTGTCATAGGAACCACAGGCCACAATTCTGACCTCCAACGAAATGAGGGGCCCTCTGACAGACTCAATACAAGGAAGGCTAAAACCCCAAGGAAAGTCGGCATGGATCCCTCCCCGGTGGCGACACTCCATCTGGATGGCGGCCACCTGAACTCCGTCAAATTTTCTATTTTGGGAAATATAAATGTCAGCTCTCCTGCGGTGAAGGCTAAAACCCAAACAACACTGAACTTTTGTTCTCAGCTTTTGTTCTAGTTCTCCGCTAGGTCGGGTGTGTTCAGTTTTAGTATTGCGTGGACTAGAAGTTGCTGGACACCTAAGATGAGGTGAGGATTCCTTTGGCCAACCCTGGGAATCCTCATTGCTATTCTCCTCACCAAAAGGCATCTGTGGTTACCTAAAACCCTGACTGATGCAGTAATTAGCATCAAGTGACATGGCCAGAGGGTCTGGTGGAACGGGAACTTGATTAGCATGTCACCAGACTGAAGGGAGCCCGTCCGCATCCTTTGTGTCTTCAGTACACTAGGGAAGAGTAATAAAGGCTCCTGCTTTAGTGTCAGAACCCAGAGAAGGACCCAGCAAGACTGTGGCTTTGGGGCCATGACAGATGCCATTCCGTGTGGAGAAGTCACTATCTGAGTATAAATGGGCTACTTCTAGTGACCGAGTGGCCTCTTCTGGGAAAGAAGTCAACTGGCCCTGAGTACACTGCTCCCGATGGGCAAGGAGAGTGGCCATGTAGGAGGTATCGCTCACTTATGATTTGCTGTCTTACAGGCGGCTACAGAGTAAGGTCAGAAACTGATCAGATTCGAACCTTAGATGGGAGCTGAGTTCTTCGACACCAGCTGATGCCGTGGTCTTGGTTCTCAGAAACAACAACTGTGGAAACGAGAGCGGTTCCTGAAAACTATCAAATGTGCCATGATGAGAAGATCCTGTGGCTCTGGTGTTGATTGACAATGTCTCCCAAAGGCCCATGCACCGAAAGCTTGATCCTGACCTGGGGTGCTCCTGGGAAGGAGTGGTGTCCTCTAGGAAGTGACCTCTAGTGAGGTTGCATCATTGGGGTTGTGCCTTAAAGGAGTCATTATCACCTAAGCCCCATCCTCTTTTTTACTTCCTGACTGCTGTACTGAGAACAAGTCTCCATAGCAACCTCTGTGTACTTGACAAACCCATTCAGTGTAACGAGATGCCCTGTGCCATCCAGTGTAATGGAATGAGTTGCCCTGGGCTGTCCAGTGTAACAAGGCACACAATGCTTCCCAGGGTAATGAGGCCAAAGAACCTTGCTCAAAAGTCTCTCAAACTTGCATCCCAGGACTAAAGTCTCAGCCCTCCACTCATCCCCCTCTGCAGCAGTACACTGCAGGCCTTCTCCCCTCCATGCTGGACATGAGCTGCCTCCCACTTCTCCAAAGTAGTCTTTACTCCTTTGTAGGTGATTATCTCGGTACGTGGTCACGGTAATGGCAGCTGGAACCTTTCCCAAGTGCAGTGGCTTTTGCTTCAGTAGCTCAAGACCATAAGCATTCAGTCTTCCCACAGAGGAATTGATTTCCTGGAGATTTATTTAAATAATGATGCCTAAGATTTCCATAAAAACTGTCTTTTAGTCTGTCTGTCAGTCAGGTCCTGAACAATTTGCACCCTCTTCCCAAGTCTGCCAAACCATGCCTATCCTACTTCTTAGGGAAATCTGCTTAGTACTTTCCTTATGTTACTTATGAAATAGCTGACTGGCCGCCCCTGTCATGTGCATAGATACGTTTATACTTTGACCTACAGTAAAATCGGCAGAGCCTCGATGGTTCGCAGGTGCCACTGGGAGTAGACAGGGAAAGACACGCACTGACGTCTTCCTCTCCAGTGTTCTGTGTTTACCAGTAGCTCACCTGAAACTCTTAGCATCAACAAACAGGATGCCAATTCCTTCTCCAGATGGTTGCCACATTTTGAAAACGGTGTTCTTCATGGTGGAATGGGAGGTGGAAAGATTGTAAGAGCCAGAAGATCAGGGAGTTTGCTGTGAGGTGGGGTCTCTTAGTAACATCAGAAGCTCCACCCATCAAGTCTCACCAACATGACTGCCCAAACAGGAGCTGGACCAGGACCACAATAGATGGACAAAAGTGGATGGGGAAAAGTCCAGGAGGCCTCAACCCTCCATGAAGAACCATACACGATGAAGGGAGGCTAAGATCAGGAGAAATAGTCTTCCCAATGGAAGGGCACACCGATTGGTTATTCAGTACCAAACGGTCAACTCTAAAAGCTCATATACAAGTAATGACATACAGATTGAGCAGGCTGTATTTAGGAATACAAATGTTTCTACATATACACATATGCACTTAGCGATTTTTAAAATGAGGGTATGAATTTGAAAGAGAGCAAGGCAAGGTATATGGGAGGGTTTGAAGGGAGGAAAGGGGAGAGAGAAATGATGTAATCATATCATAATATTAAAAAGAAAAGAAAAATGTGTTCTTGTGCTTTCAGTGAAGTGCCAAAAGGGAGATATGAGAGGTTCTGGACTCCGATGTCTGCACTGATGCAGTATCTGCGATGTCATTTGCGGAGAGAAGAGCTGGGCTAAGTTAAGCATTCTTAGACACAGTCCAAGGGAATACAAGCCCAGGAACAAGGCCATGTGAGAGTAGGGCCTCAGTTTACCAGGAGTTTACTCTTAGGGACAAATCCTTTTCTCTTTACAGGAAAGTGGAGAGCTTCACCATAGAACATAGAGAACTTCAAACCAAGCTTGACCGGCATTCCACCTGAGCCCTCCTTCCAGGCAGCTGTGAGCGCATAATTCCATTCTTTAACATTTCCTGGGGTCCTCCACGTGTTCTTACCGAGCAAAACCTCGGGGTGATCTCCAAGACTAGCGTAAGATGATTTGCATCCCCAGGGAATTGGAATTCCAGCGCTCAGGTGCTTACGATGGCCAAGTGGGTGACATGAATGAATGAAGACCTCATGTAAGAAAATGGTAACCACCGACATTCGACTCTGAGCCCGAGAGGTACCAGGGAGCTGGGACAGCTGTTGAGACCAGAAGGGCCAGTTACCATTCAGATCCAGCAGGTCACTTCCATGAAGCCCCAGCACTAGATTTTGGTTTTCCAGGAAAACCCAGAAACAAGTTTTTATTTAAAATGTCCCTATTCTTAAATATTGCTAAGTAAAATTCTTACAGTTTTGCCTTCTAGAACACTATAAAAGAAACGCAACATTCTGGGGGCTAGACTCAGTCCTTGGGCCTCAGCATGTGCCTGTGTATGCTAAGCCCCCTGTTACTAGAATAAAATACGTGAAACAATTAACTCACAAAGAGAAAAGCGTAGTCTGGGTTCATGGTTCTTGAGGTTCCCATCCAAGATTGCACGGGTCGTCACTTTGGGCTTTCAGCGATGTGGCGGAGCATATCATGAATTAAGAAGGAAAAGGAGAGGAAGACACTATGATTGTCTAATTGAAGCAAGCTTTATTTAACACTGACCAAGACAGTAAACACTGGCCAGATCCAAACCTGGGGTTCCCAAATAGCGCTGAATTAGGTGCTCATAGAAGCAAAACCCACAAGAATATGGTATTTCCCACCATTATCCAATCGGGGCAGATATACATCCTGAGGTACTTCCTGCCTGCGTATGATCAAGCACATCCAGTGTAGTTGGGTAACCAGCCTTGTTTACTGAACTGAAAACACGTGACTTCTTATCTCACATGAACAACAGCCCCCAGGATTCCCGGAAATTATCTGTCCTTTGGCAAGTGGGGCTTACGGGTTAACTTTAATAACCTGCTTCAGACACATGCTAAACGGCCCTTATGAAAACATCCAGAATGAGCTGGGGTTTCAGAAGTTTCGTTTCCTCATTCATTGGAGCGCAGAATGAAGGAAGAAAGCAGCTCCCACCCTGCCCACGGTGAGATGCTGTCACTGCGTGTGGTTGAGGGGATGTGGAAGAGGAGAGGCACAAGGGGCCACCCTCCCTCTGCTTCTCTGCACTTGCATTCACTCAAACACTGATGGACAACGTGACTTCCCTGGTTCCTAAGTCACTGCTTTGGACTTGCCCCAAGCCCTCCAAACCTTCTCTTGCCCTAGAAATTTGGAGAGTGTAAAGCAAGGGTAAGAGGGAGCCACTTCTGCTACCAGGCCACTCTTGGCACTCATCTCGACTTCTTGTACCTTGGTACTATACATATATACTATATATATAGTATGTATAGTACCAAGTATATATACTATATATATATATGTATATATAGTACCAAGTATATATACTATATATATAGTATGTATAGTACCAAGTATATATACTATATATATAGTATGTATAGTACCAAGTATATATACTATATATATGCATATATAGTACCAAGTATATATACTATATATGTGTATATATAGTACCAAGTATATATACTATATATATGTATATATAGTACCAAGTATATATACTATATACATATGTACATGTATAGTATATATACTTATATACAGTATATATGTATATGTACATATATATGTATACATACACATTTATGTATATAATCTCATTAAGAAGTTCTGAATAGAATATCCCTTAAACAAAACTGGAACAATAACAATAAAAAAGGTGCTGTTGATACAGTGTTCTAATCCTCTGGAGGCTGAGGCAGGAAGATTGTGAATTCCAAGTTAGCTTTGGCTGTACAATAAAACCCCATCTCACAAAGGAGAGGAAAGGAAAATTGAAACACTGAGAAAAATCTATAGAAACACTGCTGTAATCTAACAATATAGACTCAATTTGAAATAGTGTTCATATTTTATGAATATGTAATTATATAAATATGATTCAATGTTTAATAAAAACATTTAGTACATATATGACATACTTTTAAAAAGTTAAGCTGGGGGCTGGAGAGGTGTCTCAGTGGTTAAGAACACTGGCTACTCTTCCAGAGGACCAGGATTCAATTCCCAGCACCCACGTTGGAGCTTACACCTGTCCATAAGTACAGTTCCAGGGGACCCAACACCCTCACATACACACAGTCAAAAAACACCAGTGCACATAAAATAAAAATAGATAAATAAATTTTAAAAAATTGAGATGGTATCCATAATACTCTAACCACTTTGAGCTTTTCTTTTTTATTGACACATATTTCATAGTTTATAATATTCCATAAGCACCATAATTCATTTGTCAGGAAAGGGGGAATCACGCACTGCCAACCCAGAAAGTTTCTCACAAGATTCACGAATCTTGATTCCATCCTGAAATACAGGGGTGCTTTTGACTCGCCCAAAGCCAAGTAATACAGTCTTTGTGAGATGGAGGGCGATTTAGGTCAAAACACCCTCTTTGGACACCCAGCAAGGAGTTGTTACAATTAGCGTGTCACCTCCTCTTCTCGGGAGAGTCAGCGGGTAGACTGGGACCTCTGTCTGGGACTGTGGCTGGTTCCATACTCCGAAGGATGCTAGCCTCTCGCAGGGATCTAAGCTGGCCTTTCTTATTGAGCTGTAGAAGGTACCATGGGCCCCAGCCCAGCAGAACCCCGTGACATTTCTCCTGCTCACATCTGCTGCGGCAATGTTGTACTGACAAGTCTGCCACACAGCCTGTCGTCTGCGCCGGCACACATGCCTCCTATGTATACTACTGCACCTTTTCATGCAGGCCCAGCCCACCCTCCTGGCTTCTTGATCCAGCAGTGATACAGACTTCCCCGGGGGAAGCTGGGCCATTCCCATGAAGCGCTCCTGCAGATCCAACACGAAAAGACTACTTCTCATTAAATCAAGAAGCCAGGAAACTTAAGACACCCCCCTCCCCAGATCCTCCCAACACAGAACTCCTCCAAAAGGTCGCTAATCATTGTCTGTTCCTTCCCTGCCCCCACCCCAGCTGCAGGAGCTATTTTTAAATTGCCCTAGCAACCAGAGGACACAAGCTGGGCTTCCCATGATGCCACAGTCACCAGAGACTTGGCAAATGGGACAGGATTGTCCTAGGAGGAAGCACAGTCTGCTTGCCCTTCTAGGAGAGATGGTTTCCTAGTCCATGGACATAAGATGCCACCTTCCTGCCCTATCTGTCTTTGTGTCTCACTTGGCTATTGCCAGGTACTTTTTGGAGAAAACTTTTCGTACATTATTAACTCCTAAAGAAAATGATGACAGGTGCCCTGAAAACCTTTTGATGCCAGGTATGCTTAGTGGATGCCCGGGTGGATTGTGCAGCCTACTCTGATGTAGTAAATAAAGACATATAGAGAATGTAAAACCAGTCACTAAACCCACTTAAAACTGGCCTGATCAGTTTGGATGCTCAACTTACTGAACCTGGATGGAGGTGGGCGGTCCTTGGACTTCCCACAGGTCAGGGAGCCCTGATGGCTCTTCGGGCTAATGGGGGAGAGTGACTTGATGGGGGGGGGGCGATGGCGGGGAGGAGGCGGAAATCCTCAATAAATAAATAAATTAAAAAAAAAAACTGGCCTGATTTGTTAGCATCATGTGTCAGGGAATTCCTATGACCAGGGAAAAATAGTCCTCTCTGCTCCCCCACCCTCCTTGAGCACCTGAGTTCCTGCTCTTGGGTGGTTCCCCTTCTATTTAACTCACCCCCCAGTGATGATCCTGAGAAATGAAGGCAGGCTTTGCTCAGATTCTACCATGTCAGTGTGTGTGTGTGTGTGTGTGTGTGTGTGTGTGTGTGTGTGTGGCATGAGACACAGGCAAACCATAATCATGACCTGACACATGGTACCTACTGTCTGGTGAATTTTTTCAGAGCTGGCTAGCTAGTCTGGGTGCTGATGGGATGTGATCTTCCCAGTTCTTCTGATAGGGTACACCCTTCGGCCAAAAACACTCATCTGCCCAGTCCGTGTGGCAAGAGACAAAGGAAGGTAGGAAAGACATTTGGGAGACATGGCTTCAATAAATCATTTGCTGGAAAGTCTGACCTGGGGCCTCCTTCTGCATCTTTTGGTTCCTGGACCAAATATGTAAGCACGGTAATGGTATGCTAAATGAATGAAATCAGAATTGCTGGCCAAACTTCCTGCCATAGCCCGAGGCACATTTTGTAAAGGTAGCAAGCTTTACAGGCAATTGGAGCCTTTGGAGGCATTTACTCTTCTAAGGACCTAAATGTTCTTTCTGTATTGTTATATGACTTCATCTGGGACTCTTCACTCAACTTTCCTATAAGTCCCTTGCCCCAAGCAAATTCTCTCTTTTTTGGCAAGAGCACCCCTGACGTGGGGGTGTAGAAGATACAGGGACTCAGGACCTGGGCAGAAAACACACTTTCAGTTTAGGTGAATTTTCTCTTTTTCTCTTTTAATCCTCGAGTGTATTTGCTTGGGGCTCTTCTCCTGTGGGACACTATTGTTCCTCAGCTGCCATCTGTGCCCTTCCTACCCCTAGAGGTGGGGACAGTCATGTTATACCACCCAGAACAGGGTGCTCTGTCTTCAGATGAGATCAGATGCTCAGCACCCAGAGCCCCTCTGTAGTTACCCATCCCAGGTAACCGTGATCTACCTCCCTTTATTGTCTAGCTCCATCGTCTTCCTGTGCTATCTTCCCCTGGTGGTCCTCTGGCTTGGCCACCTGCTACTAAATGATCATTGCCCGAAAGCAAACAGGAGAAGCAAAACATTGCAGTCAGTCCATGACCAGTCAGTAGCATCCTTCAAGCTCAGCATTCACCTTGTAGTGAGGGACGTGGCAGAGATATAAGGAGTCTAGTGGAGATCTGGGGCAAACGTGTGTGTGTTGGCGGGGGGGGGGGATAACTGGCACTCAGGTAGTTCCAACAAGTAAATAATATTTCAGTGTTTTCAACAGTTGGGCACCTTTGCCTGTATGTGTTGGTTACGAACAGTACTCTGCTAAAGAACAGAATTCTTATTAGACATCTCAGGAATGAGAACAAAAAGAATTTGCTCTCTGTGTTTGCTAGATTTATGTAGATTGAGTAAGATCGGTGTCATGTATATAAGGTCTGCCCTTCAAAAAGCCATTCATTCTCTCTGCTGCTCCTAACATCCATATTACACCACTTACCTTCGGGTCGCCTTTAATTGAGCCCGGGCACTAGCATGTCCCTTTCCATTTTCCTGCTCTTCTCTGTGCACAGGTAGCACACTGTGCCTTAGAGTTGCCGAGGCCACAAGAGAAAAGACGTGGGCTTGTTGTATGTGCTCCATCCACTGCAAGGATGAGGACAGATGCCCAAAAATATTCTCTGCTTCCAGAAATGTCACTTTCAGAAAAGTGGCTTTTCTAGAGATGGTTCACAGGGAAGTGGCATGTTTAGCTCTGACCAAACAGAGCCAGGGAGTGATGAAATTCAATTCTGCCTCTTTTTTGTGTTCACTCCTGCCCCCACTGGCCAAGTGTTGTCCATCTGCCTGTTACTGAAGCCCAAGACCATCAGGACTTTCATAAAGGAACCTGTTTTAGGGGCTGGAGACACGACTCAGCGGTTAAGAAAACTGTACTGTTCTTCTAGAGAACCTGAACTCGGTTCCCAGCATCTGTATCAGGCAGCTCACAACCACCTGCAACTCCAGGGGATCCCTCCAAGGGCACCAGCACTTCATGCACACACATATACACACACTTGCACTCTCTCTCTCTCTCTCTCTCTCTCTCTCTCTCTCTCTCTCTCTC
>NC_022010.1:32387240-32415008 GCF_000317375.1 Microtus ochrogaster | reverse complement strand
CACACACACACACACACACACACACACACACACACACCACTTTAAGAAGAACCTGTTTTAACATTTCATTCTTGACAAGCTGTTCTGTGACTGACATTATACTAAGAACAGCTAACTTGTAATAGCATATTGTCTTGGGTTATGTTCGTTGTAAATTTAAGGATCTTTGGTCAAACTGTTTACATCTTGTCTCCGACTTCCCATAGAGCCTCACTAGAGTGGCAGAATACTTGCTATCCATGTGTCACACTGTGGGTTTGATCCCCAGCACTGGAAGAAAACAAAAAGCAAAGAATGTCATGCTTGACACATAGAGTGGCGTGGTTCCAATTTTACCTTTGTTACTAATCATCTGAAGTGTGTCACTGCTTTAGATTCTGGGCGGGACTGTAAGAAGTCCCTTGGATAGCAATTCCCTTGTTGCGGTCATCTAAATAATTAGGTAGGTCAAGAGTAGAGGTACCCAGCTATTGAAGAACACATCTATGGTTTCCTTGCTCTCGGGAGACAGCCAACATTATTGCTGCAAGGAGGCCCCTCCCCGGGAGCTGACCATTCATTTTGTTTTGAGGTTGGCACAGGGAAAGTAAATCTGTAAAAGCTGTTTCATCCTAACGTAAATTTTAATCTTAATGGACTGTAGCTGCTTCAGCAGCCTGAGCTTCGTGAGAACTCGGCATTAAAGTCACTACATTTTATGATGTAGTAGAATGGGAGAGGAAATCTGTTTAGCCCTTGGCATCTGTGACTAAGATGCCAACTAGCTTTTCCGTAGAATCATCCTGTAAACACGCGCTCTCTTCAAGTCCCTGGACGGTTGGGCCTGAGAGCCCAAGAGCTAATTCTTACGCGAAATTGTTTGAGCTCTCGTTCTTAGTCTTAATGGAGTAATAATATTTGTGGTTTTCTTCAGAATGTTAATCTTTCAGAGCTGCTCATGTTCCGTGTCAAGGCCTTTTATTTCTAGATCAAGTTCTTTAAAAAAACATCTGGCATCTTATAATCCCATCTCTACCTTCTGCAAAAGTCCTTCGGCTTGTGTATGTGTTCCTTAATATTCAGCAGTATGGCTAGATACTAAGCCATTTGTACCTGATTCTGGGTTCCTAGTGTGGAAGCCTCTGTGCTTTTATGGAACATTGTTCCTCTGATCCTTAGTCTACTCAGGATTAACCTGCCTCCCATTAGGGGAGTCTTGAGGTCACTGTCTTTGGCTAAAGCCATCACTCCCAACTCACTACAATCTTGGCCGCCCATCACCTTACTAACAGACTTTGGCTTCCCCCACGCACCCAGTTTTATGAGATTACCAGACTGTCCCCATTGGACTGACATTTACAAACCAGGGATGCTTCGTATCTGCTTCATCCTCTTCTATGTGACACATAAAAAATGTTAACTGTGGTCAATCTTTTAATTAAATCTCTACTCTGTCGAGTTAGTCATGCAGAAACAGACATCCTTCATAAAAATACCTTTTCCTTCTTGTAGCTACATGTTCTGGACACAGCATCGCTGATGCAGGGGAATGCTGTGTGAAGCTTGCTCAGATCTTGTTACAGGGTTATACCCAATGTAACCCGATTCCCTCCTTCTGCTCTTTACCCCTCAGGTGGTACAGTGCACCCTTTGTGGCAATTTTACCTTATAAGAAATAACCTTGCTGCCCATGATGAAGAATACATTGTATTTACTACTGCAGGCTCAACAATTGTGTCCTTCAGTCCAACATCCATCAACTCACCTACGCAGCTATAATCTCTATTTCTGTATTGGGCAGCGAGCTTCCAAATTTTTGCATTATCTCTATCCTGAAAAGAGAATTCAGAGTACCTTGTCCAGGTCTCTCATATTACATTTGCAGACAAGAGATCCAGGATGCTAGACCTGATTGAAGCTGCCAGACGAATGTTCTCCACAGTGTGGATTTTCGGGTACCTCCCATTAGAAGGAAGTATGCAAAGATCCCGACTTGGCATTTCTGCCATGTCCATTCCCAGTCCAGCCATCCCAAGGAATGGGCTAGGTATTCGGCTCTCTTCACTCTCAGTCTGTGCATTGCTTCTTGATACTCTTAGGCTTGTGACATCATAGGGAAGTGACTCTGGCTTTATGCTTGAGCAGGTGACACACAGGTTTCTTTGCATCACAACACAGCTATGTACTATGGGGATATACTCCCCCTCCATATGTGGTAATATCTTACACAGTGGTCGTTCTGACGAGCGTGTTGGTCAGCTTTACTGTGGATGCTGGCACATAGCAATAGACGTGTCTGTGGGAACAAACAGTCACATCTTTAGAAGAAGCAGGAGAAAGGCGTGCAGGGTCAGACACGTTCCTTCTAGAATTACTCTCTTGCAGGAATTCAAGGTTTATATGTGAGCTCACTTATATTCCCAAAGACCCAAGAGTTCTCATTAGACCCCTCCTCCCAAATGTCTCACTTTCTCTCAGTAGAGACACTCTGGGGACCAAGGTTTGAATCAGAGCAGGCTCTTGTGGGATGCTCAAATCATAGCAAACAGAACCTGAGATTATAGAGGGTCCTTAAAATGCTGAACATCTGAATGGCCAAGAGAACCGCTTGGAGAAAGGGGAAGTTACCAGGGAATCAAGTGTGATAGCACTCACTTATAAAACCAGCCCTGGGGAGATGAGATGGGAGATTGACTTTGAGGCCAGCCTAGTCTCAAAGCAGACACAGGGCTAGTGACAGTCTACAGACTGAGACTCAGTCTCAAAAAAAAAGAAAGAAGAAAGAGAGAGAGAGAGAGAGATACAGAGAGAGAGAGAAGGAAAGAATAAAGGAAGAGAGGGAGGGAGGGAGGATAAACTACAAGGGACACATGGAAAAATACATGGAAATCAGATAAGTGTGCTTAACTGAAAAGTAAACCAGCCCACAGGCCATCTGAGGTGGTTTTTGGCAATTAGACTTCCAAGTGTGAGGAAGAGAAATTTGATCCATGCCCCGAATTAACTAAAATCAAATAATAGATCTAAATTAAAACCCAAAACAATAAAACTTCTCTGAGCAAATCTTCCTGGCCTTAGTTTGGAGGACTATTTATTTCTTAGATAGCATACAAAAGTATAGTTCATAAAATTATATGTTGGGCCTTTCAAAATTAAATTATCTCTTCTTCAAAAGATATTATTGGGAGAGTTAAAAGACAAGCACAGGGCCTGGAGAGATTGCTTGGTGGTTAGAGCACTATCAACTCTTGAGTGGACCCCTGGGTTCAGTTCCCAGCACTCAAATGGTGGCTTAAAACTGGTTTTAACTCCAATTCCAGGAGATCTGACACTCTTTTATGGCCTCTGTGGGTACCAGGCACACTCATATACATAGACACACATGCAGGAAAACCATCCATACACATTAAAATAATTATTTTAAAAATGTAACTCTATCTGGGCACAGTGGTTCATACTTTTAATACCAGGACTCGGGAGGCAGAGGCCGGCAGATTGCTATGAATTTGAGTTCCAGAAGAGCCAGAGATACTTACGACCACCTTCTCTCTCAACACAGACAGATAGATAAAATATAAATCTTAAAAACAAAGACATTCATATGTCTGGCATGGTGGTTCATGCCTTTAATCTCAACAGAGGCAGGTGGGTCTCTGTGAGTTCGAGACCAGACTGCTCTACATTTAAAGTTTCAGGCCAGCCAGGGCTACATAGTGAAATGGTCTCAAAAGCAAAGCAACTGACAAAAAAACAAATAAACAAACAAAAAACCCCATGCAATATATGGGCTAGTGATATGGCTCCGCAGGTAAAACACTACCTGTGGGGAAGCCTGATGCCCTGCATTCAGTCCCATGTCCCCCCTCCCCCGAGGCTGAAGAAGAGAACTCGCTTCTGCAAGTAATCCTCTCGCCCCCACAGACATGTCATGGTACTTACACAAATAGTCAAACATGCAACAACAGCCTTTCTAAGAGACAGGTGCAGGATGAGGGAAATATTCGCAATATATGTGTCTGATAAAGTCCTTCCCTTTGGAATATATAAAGAACCCTCCAGACAAGCAAGAATGAAGCAAGCCCACATTTTTAAATGATTCGTTTTTATTTTATGTGTCTGAGTAATGAGTGTGATGTCTGCGGGTACACAGTGTACCTTGAGCATGCCTGATTTCTGAGGAGCCGAGAGAAGGTACCAGACGGCTGTGCCAGGTAAGTGATGGCAACCAAACTCAGGTCCTCTGCGAGAGACACCAGCGCGCTGAGCCATTTCTCCAGCCCCACAAACCCACAACTTTAAAAATCAGCAACCAACAAAGACTGCGGGTTCACTGAGTAGAAGAAAAATGAAGTAGAGTGTTCGAATAACCATGGTGCCGGCCGGTGAGTCTATTAGCTAATACTGCAAGACCAGCAAGTGCGGGCAGGGATGTTGAGCATCTTCACCTTCACACATCCAGTGGAAACGTGAGCTGTACAAACTACGCTGGAAACTATTTCAGAATTCCAGAGTTAAATAGTCATCTACTTCAGAGATCAGCAATCTTATACCAAGGTACAAGGTAATAAAAAACATGTACTTATATAACCTGTAATAAAAGTTATAATGATTTTGTGTATAATTTCCAGAAAAAAAGACCAAGACCCTGTAGTAGAACACAGCATTATCATGCACACGGTGTAGGTCCAACTGTTGGCACTGACAAACAGAAGCCACAGTGTCCTCAAACTGGAAGCAATGTCTTTCAACTGTCCTTCATCCAGTGAGTGAAGAAGCCAACATGGCTGCTCATGCCTGTGATCCTGGCACCTGGAAAGCTAAGGCAAGAGGTTTGCCACGAGTTCAAGGCCAGCCTGGGCTACAGAGGGAGACTCCGTCTCAAACCAGAGCAGAAAACAATGGAATGTTCTGTATCTCCATGGTAGCCATACTAATGTACACATTAACAAGATGAATTCTCTCCTTCGTAACCTGGAACGAAAAAGCATGACTTGGAAAACATGGCTGCTGGATTGTTTTTCCTTCTGTTTCCTGGTTCCCGGATTCTGGTCTCTTTTAGATGCCATAAAACAAGAATTAAGGAGTAGGCAGATACCACACTCGATTGAGCACCTAACCTCAGCCTTTGGTGAGAATTTTCACACCGTGTGCCAGGCTTAATGGTTAGTTAAATATTGGCTAAACAATTGTTATTAAGGAACCATTTATGGGCCCAGTATCCTGGTCTTCACTAAGAATCTGTGTTTTTAAAAATTTCACAGTGTATATCCATCTTAGCTGGAAAAGATCAACATATTCAACAGCTGGTATTGGTTGTGAAAAAACATGCATACATATGTGTTCATACATGTGTCCTAGACCTATGTAGCAAGCTTTTTGAACAGAGTAGAAATTTATGTTCTTACAGGGGTAAGTAAAGAGCATAAGCAACATTAATTATGTTGATGTTTGTGTCAACATATTAAAATTATGGCTTTTTGTTTTAAAAAAAATTTTTTCTGTTTGTTTTCTTTTGAGACAGGGTCTCACTGTGCATAGCCCTAGTTGGTCTGGAACTTGTTATGTAGACCAGACTGGCCTCAAACTAAAACCCATCTACTTCCCCTGCCTCCTGCATGCTGGGATTAGAGGGTTGAGCTACCATGCCCAGCTAATTTATAAAAATGTAAACACAAACACAAAGTATGTAGTGAACGTAATATTAAGACCACAAAAACACAGTTTTTGTTTGAGCGCCTGGTACTGCTTCTAACTTTTAAGAGCATCAGCGTTCTTACCTCTAGAACAAGGCCTACACCCTGGCTCTAGGAAGTACCCGACACGGCAAATAACTAAACGTTAACCACTTACGGCATTTGCGGCGCTGACACCGCTCTTCCCAGAGACATATTTCCGACATTCTTTTACAGACATGGGCTGGGCTCCTCGCACTTGCACCAGGCTCTCGCTACTTAATAGTATTTCATTATCCCAGTCACCTCTCCATCTGCACCCACGAAATGGGCCTGGCTGCCGCAGACTGATGTAACCATGCCGCTGATTTGATAAGTGCCCCACACAGTAGGCAGACTGTCTTTTTCTAGCCTACGTTTTCAAGGCTAATGGAAGAAGAATGTGTGAGTAAGATAAATGTCCCTCCGTGTTTTCCTGGAGTGTCAGCCAACCTCCTGGAGGCTGGCTGGCACGGATGGGGTCGGGAGGGAAGGGGCTCTTTCCTTCAGGAGCCTACAATGCGCTTTACATGTGCCAGCAGATTGGCATCTTCAAGAGACCCAGGAGGAGGAGGGTCCAGGCATTTGAACCACCCAGGAAAACCCGGCTCATTAAGTGGGCTCAGAGCTCTTCTCTAGTCCTGTCAGGTACGGCTTCCACCAGGTGTTACAGTGGTTCAGCCGAATTCAGGGCCGAAAGGAGACTCTTCAAACTATTCATTCAGACCTTCTGGTCCTCAGAGCTGGCTGGCTATGCTCTTGCTGCAGACCCAGGGCCACGCCAGCTGCTCCGCACTTACACACCTGTATCCAGATTCCTTGCCTGCCTCGCCTGGGAAGAGTGCTTGCTCTGTGGAGCAGGAAAGTGCTGCTTGGGCAGGATAGCACCGCGTGAAAGGGACAGCACCACGTGAACCGTGTGAACGGGACAGCACCGCGTGAATGGGACAGTACCGCTCAGATAGGAGAGCACTGCCTGGACGGCCCAGTATTGCTCGGGCAGGATTCTGGACAGCAAGGCTTGGATGGAATAGTACTACTTAGTCAGACAGCAAGGCTTGGGCAGGACAGCGCTGCTTGCATTGGGGCTGGTGTGAGCAGGTACACAGGTCACACTGGGTACCGGTGGACTTTGAGAAAGACACTCTGGCAGCCACCAGAATAGCCCAGCTCTAGAATTGCGGCAATGGTGGCCAGGTAAAGAGGAAAAAGGACTGTTAGGAGCAATTTCCTTTCAGCGGACAGGACAAGATTTAGAAAATACCCTTGAAAAATAAAAGCAGGGTATATGGCGCGCACCTGTAATCCCAGCTCTCAGGAGGCTTAGGCAGAGGGTCATTCCATGTTCAATGCCGACCTATGCCTCAAAGTAAGACCCTACCCTGCCGAAAAAGAACTAAATATGTTCATGGAAGGAAACCCAAACATACGTAAAAGTGAAGGTGGAGAGGAACACTGACTCTTAGCTCCACTATACGGCGAGTGCTATTTACCGTTCCCGAGCTTCTTTCCTGCCCTGGCGTAGGCATCATTAGTAGGTACATAGTCTCCTGATCTTCCTATGTCCACAGATAAATAGACCCATTGTCTATATCGCGCTCCACCTGTCATTTAACTGGATCTGGAGGGAGGGGCATCCTCTGCGTCCAATTCTCCTACCCTGCTAAGGATGGACAAAACGGGCATGCGTGTTGTCCAACCCCTCAATACCACAGCTGTCAGTTTGTTGAGAGCCTACGAAGTTCCTTGCCCCCTCAGATCTCCAGAGAAAACAGGACCGTTAAGCACACAGGAGGTCTCTCCAACGGGAAAGATGCAAAACCTGTTCTTCCATCCAGAAAGCTGGGAATTGGAAATGATTGGCTGTCTGATGATCTGCATTATCTGTGGGGCCATGTCAAGGTCTTACAACTAAGAATTGGAGTAATTTAAATGACTCTAATAGCCAGGGGCTTCCCCAGCCTCTCTCAGCCAGGACCAGAGGTGGCTAATAGCCCAAATGACCCCTTATGCTCTATCTGTGTGACTGAGACCAGGCCAGACCCTTAGGCCCTTAAGGTAGTACAGGTAGCCTATCTCTAGAACCCATCTTCTTGGAGGGAATGATGTAGACCCTGAATTGAGTTTCAATGTAATTATGCTCTTTGTTCACTGGAGATTGTATTACACCAGGATATGTTTCCTTTCCAGATTGTATTGGAATTAAACACATTGGGAATATACTGCCTGTTATTAGACTCCCCGAAGTCTGATGCAGGTTGGTGAGATCAATCTGCACTGGGTTTTCATTCTTATCTCTTCACATGGTTGGTCTCTCTGGACACCTGCAGGGAGCCCCTCATCAGTTCATCTCCAGGATGTGAAAGCACATGCCAATGTCAAGGCACTCTAAAGAGCAGGCACTTTGCACACTCCTCAATTAGCTGCTGTGCAGTCAGGGTGGGGAGGGTCGGCTGTTTTCACAGCCTGCTCGGTGGACTCTGAGGAAGAGTCTGAAGATAGGGGAACACCAGCATTCCAGAGTCCATCCGCATGCTGAGGAACACCAGCGATCCAGAGTCCATCCGCACAGCAATCCAGCGTCCATCCATGCGCTGAGGAACACCAGCAATCCAGAGTCCATCTGTGCGCTGAGGAACACCAGCAATCCAGAGTCCATCCACGAGATAAAATTTGCTGGTTATTGGAGAACAGCATTGAGGCGGGACCCCTCTACAGCTTAGGGTAACAGAAACCACATGGGGTTGGAGTCAGGTATCCAAAGGTTAATATACTGCCTAGCGAGATTTTAGATGCGTGACCCAAGGCAAGTTACTTTACCACTATGTGCCCCAGTTTCTTTTTTATGAAATGAGATAAGAAGACCTCTAATTGCTGCTACAGGAATTAAAATGGAAAAATCTATATACTTAGCTATCACAGAACACTCAATGAATGGTAAATATTCACTACAAAAGAACCAAAATAGCGCGTAGTATTTTAGAAGGTTTTAGCCAGCAGTGACACGTACGTGGGCATCCCATATCATGTGTATTATTTGGTACATGGGAATCTGAACTTGAATAACAAAGTTTGATTGGTTATATCATGTGGGACAAGTTGCTTTGAAAAAAGTCAGTTGGTTCACCACTAATTGTTTTATTGGGTGTCTTCTATGAATCAGATACTGTACTAGACTTTGGGTATAGAGATGCGAGTAAGTCTATGCTCTCAAGGTGTTTCTAGTTGGTGGGAAAGATAGATCATTGCCTCATTCTTTCAGGCATCCATCCACAGGTAAGAGTAGGTAAGAGGCATATGCACAGGTTTCACAGGTGTTTACCCCTGGCGACAAGCATGTGCTATGGAGATACAGTATGATTACTCTAGCAGAGGATAATTCCAGCTTTACCATGAATCAGAGCCTTATTACTCTTAATAACTACGAGGTGGGACCTGAGAGATGAGGACACAGCCACATGTAGATGGAGCAGAGACAAAACAATTGTGCAGATTGCAAATGCATGGCCAAGCTTGTTCCAAGGAAGCTGCAGCATATATGAGACAGGGGAGAGCAGGTCACAGCTAGGGAGACAGAGGGGACAGTGGGTCACAGCTAGGGAGAGGGGACAGTAGGTCACAGCTAGGGAGACAGAGGGGACAGCAGGTCACAGCTAGGGAGACAGAGGGGACAGTGGGTCACAGCTAGGGAGAGGGGACAGTAGGTCACAGCTAGGGAGACAGAGGGGACAGTGGGTCACAGCTAGGGAGAGGGGACAGCGGGACACAGCTAGGGAGGCAGAGGGGACAGCGGTTCACAGCTAGGGGGAGGGACAGCGGGTCACAGCTAGGGAGAGGGGACAGCAGGTCACAGCTAGGGAGACAGGGGACAGTGGGTCACAGCTAGGGAGGCAGAGGGGACAGCGGGTCACAGCTAGGGGGAGGGACAGCGGGTCACAGCTAGAGAGGTAGAGAGCACAGCAAGCAGGAACCAGAAGGTTTAGAGCAGAGGGTGGCAAACACTTTCTCTAAAGGGCCAGATAGGAACAGCTCAGACTTTGTGGGTCACATGGTTTTTGTTGTAACTGCTTAAAACCACCCTGTAGTCCCCAAACCAGTGCATCAATGACTGGAGACCTAAGACAATTGTACTGCCCAAAACAGGCATAGGAGGGAGGCATATCTAACCCAGGGGCTGGAGTGTGTCAGCCCTTGATTTAGTGTCTTTAAGGCCTTTGTGAGGAACCTGGACTGTGTTTTCAGTGCAGGTTTGAAGGAGAAGAACAATAGAGCCTGGCCTGCAGCTTTGAAGGACCCATGCGCTCTGCAGAGAATGGACCAATGAGGCAAGAGCAGAAGCGGGGATGAGTAGAAGCCTTCTGGGCTCGTCCCTAGGTGATGTGGCAGTGTGAAGTCAGCGCAGCAGAGATGCGGAGAGTGACCACATCCTCAGTATACATTGGATTAGAACTAGCAAGACGTATCTGAGAGATGAAGGAGAGAAACAGGGCCGTGTCTGGGTCAGTGAAACCACGTGCACCCAGGTGGAGCCCTGTTTCCTGAGGTTATACCAATATTTCATCTTCACTCTGGCTAAAGTTTGAGGTGCCCATCAAGCATGGAGGTGGGAATACCTAGCAGACAGTAGCATCTCAAGGAGCGCCCCAACCAGAGACAGAGGTTTGGGAGTCATCACAGCACACGCACAGGTATCTGCCCACCACCAATGAGTTCACAGCAAGAACATTCTGCCATGTCATCCAGGTGGGAAGACCCTGCCCAGGGCTGTATGAGTGGAGCTCCGCAGCCATTGAGCTGTCCAGGACAAAGTGTGCCTTAATTCACAAAAGCCCAAAAATTCATTTATTCGCACCTCCCTGGCAACGTAAATTCACTAGTTCTAAGTTGCTACCACAATTCAGCTTTGAATAGGAATCTTTGGAACAAAGGCAAGCTTTACAGTATCCTTGACGGGAAGCCAGACCTTACCTAAGTGTGACCTGCTTCCCTTACCTCCAGGCGGTAGCAGTCCTAGGCAGAAGGGGCTGGGTTTTTTGTTTGTTTTTTGTTTTTTAACTATTCACGCACTGGAACAGATAGGATAGGGATAATGGAATCATCAACAATCCAAAGTCCACAGGCAATCTGTGTTTTAGGCAGTTGTTTCTCTCCCGCCCTTTCTGTTAGCTAGAGATGGGGAAGACAGAGCGTCCAGTCTGAGTTCCTCCATCCTTTCCCTGGGTGCTTTTGGGAGTGGCTGATTGTAGGAAATGAACAGGCGGTGGGACACAGGAAAAGGAAGGATGACCAGCGGGCTTCTCCACAGTCCTGGTTCAGTTGCCCGGGTGGCGGAGGTTCACCTCCAAATGTCCTTTTGGCTGAGCAGGGCACCTACCAGGCCGCCACCTGGCCTTCCTGTGCAGTGAATTCCCACTTTCTGACTTTCATTCAAAGGCTGTTCACTCTGACCCAGCTTGGCCACGAGCCCTGGGCCTTTCCTGGGTCATGACTGGTTCCCGTTCTCATTCCAGCACCCCCCACCAACCCCCCCGGCCTGACCGCTTCTCCGAGGCCTTGGGAGGTGGATGGCGTGTGAGGAGTACCTGCTCTGTGAGAACGCTGCAGCTTCCCCAGCTCTCCTCAGAGTGTGAGCCCGCCAAGGCCCCCCGGGATCAATGAGCTAAAAATAGCCAGCAGCTTATAAATGAACTGGAACGGTTTTCGGCTGCCTCCTTAGTCCTTCACGGTGGCGTGAGGCCATCAGAGGACAGCAGCTCCTGCCCTGTTTTGTTTCCTCCTACCCCCTCCCCAATAGCACCGCTTGGGGGTTACTGGTGCTGTTTCTACTCTCTTGCTTTCCCATTCCTCTCCCATGCAGGTAAAGTTGTCCTGCTTTGGGACACCATTTGGCAGTCCCCTGGGAGGAAGTAGATTCTGAGTTGCATTTCTCAAGAAAAGTAATGCCAAGCCAACATGCTGTAGATTAGCACTCCTTCTGCCACCAGGCCATCTCCTCCCACAGCTCTAGCCCTAAAGATGGCCTTGACAAGCGTGGTGACAGCACCTCTCTCTGAGCCCCCCCCCCCCCGCATCTTTCTATCCGCTAGTATTTCCCAAATGGCCTTTTGGTACTGTGTACTGTGTAAAATACACTCTGCTAGGTGCTGAGAGTTCACGGATACATAGATGTGGTGTGTTTGGAATCCTTCGTCTTCCCTGAGAAGAGCAGGGGAAGGATGTACCCAGGATCCTTCAGTATGGTCCAAGAACAGACACAGTCAAGAACCCAGTGGGGGAGAGGCAGCCAAAGCCATCCTCCGGGGCTGCCAGCCTCCTAGGGATATCTACTTTCCTTGGCTGCTTCTGTGTTATAGTTAGGCACCTCGAAGGCCATTTGGTAATAGAGCACAGGGGTGAAGAACTCGTGTGTTTGGACAGGTCACTTCAGGGTGACCTCAGTTCTCTAGGCCTAAGTTTCTTCATCTCTAAACAAGGGATTGACTCTTCATCATAGGGAGGTTGGTTGTGAAGATTAAATGAGATAATCTATCTAAGTCAGTTGTTCCCCCACCTGGCACAGACTGAACAAACAAGATATTGCTTTAAAATATGATGCATAGTAAGGCAAACAGATCGGAAGATAACCGTCATTAATAAGGGAGTTGGTTGCTCATAGTTCTCAAGTTGTGTCAGGGCGTGGGTGTGGGCAAGTGAGACAGCAGCGGGTCCTTCAGGAGGAACAAGGGAAACCAGCATGTACTGCAGTCTCTATGGTAAGGGACAAGGGAAGGGAGGCGAGGGAGGCCGGTCCGTGTGAATAAGTGCAGAGTCTGCTCTCAGCTGTGCAGGGCAGGTGGAGAGTGACCAGAGCCTGAACCCTCCTAAAGCAGGGAGCTAAGTGTGTGGGATCTGCATTGGGGGGGGGGGGTTCAGTTTGCAAAGCACAATCCTCCCTAAGTCCTTCGCTGGCTCTAGGAAGTGGCTGACTCTTACGAGGTCAGTCTCTTTAGAGCGCGAACCCCAGAGACAAACACACTGGAAGACAGAGAGCAAAAGGCTCGGGGAATACTGGTCCTCTGTAATTTTCACTATGTGTTATCTGGAGTGCGAGGCTTCATGAGAACACTGGGAAGTAGGGTTGCTTCTCTACTGAATTAAGTTGAACCTGGCTTGGAGAGGCGACTCTGAGTGTGGCGGGGACCCACTCTGTTTAGTGAGGGCCCCCTTCTCTGTGTTCACACCTGACCTCACAGTGCGATTCACCAGCAAAGCAGAGAATTCTGGAAGTCCTCCTTGACGGTCAGACCAGTGTTCCCCTCTGTCCAGATCCTCTTGACACCTTGACTTGGGAAATGCAAAGAGGTTGTCATCATGAGTCACACAGACATGAGACCTCTCAAAGGGATCAGGGGCTTTGGAAGTGCCCCAACTAATTCTCCGTCTGAGTCCAGGGAAATGGGGGCAACAGACTGACAAACACTGCCCAGAACACAACACAGATGCGGGTGTCGGCTCACATGCCGAGTCCTTTCCCCACCCTATGCCCAGACCTGCCTTTTCTGCTCTGTTCTCGACAGTTTCCCCAGGCACTCCTCATCATATCTCCTTTGACTCTCTGGGTGGCCAGTGATACTGTGTAGCTCCTTTAGTATGTGTCTGTGTCTGCGTCTGTGCCTGCATCTGTGTGTGTAAGCAAGAAGACCATGTCAGGTGTCATTTTCAGTCCTTTGAGACAACATCGCTATTGACCTGGGGCTCACCAGCGAGGCCAGACTGTTTGTCTCTTTCTCTGCCTCCCTGGAAGTGTGATTATGTGTGGATACCACCACGCCCAGCATTTTTACACAACCCTGGTTCTGAGGACCTGGGTGCTCATGCACACAGAGCAAGAATTTTAGCAGCTGAGTCCCTCTCTCTCCTACATCCCGTATTAGCTACTTTCCCCATTGCTGGCAAAACACTCGACAGAGAGACTTAAAGGAGAAGAGCTTCACAATTTCAGAGAGTAAAGATGAAGGTGGGGAAGGCGTGGAGGCTGGAGGGAGTTTGTGGAGATAGGAACCTATGGTGACTTCTTACAGGGCTCCAATCAGAAAGCAGCTATGGGACCAGAAAAGAAGCTGGGCTATAAGTTAAGGCCTTCCCCTAGTGGCCTATGTCTCCACAGCTTCTTAAGCCCGTGCCATCATTTCCGAAACCAAGTGCTCAAGGCACGATCCTGTGGGATACCTCATACTCAAGCCCTAACAGCTCAACATCTATTGAGACCCTCCGATGAGCCAGAATGTCTTTCTGACTCCTTTACTGCCTTACAATCTGTTGCTCCTCTCAGCCACCCTATAAGCTAAGTGTTCTTATCAATACACTTTACAGACAAGGAAAACAAGGCTCCACCAGGCAAGGCTCTTTCAAAACAACAAAAACAAAACCAACAACCATGCCTACTGGGGAACTTCATTCTGTGATTGTCCTGTGGCATCTTCTCCCAGGTTCTAACTGATCAGGCTGTACATGAACTCCAGACAGGAACCTCTTACACAAGCCTTCCTCACGTGTCTGAGGCAAGAGGCTCACACTCAGATGAGACACATGGACAAATGCTTCTTTAATGCGGCCCAGAGTCCAGTTCTCCTTATCTGGCCAAGCTACCTTGGTGGCTGTTAGGGCCCACAGGCAGCATTCGCAGACTTTGAGCTTGGCATTGGACTCGTGGCAGGTACTGTATGCATGTGGCGGTATCCTCTGTGCGGAGCTAAAACCTATGCGACTCTTGGTGTTTCTGTGGAAAATGTGCGCTAGCTACTTTTGAAGAGAAAACTCAGTCTTAGGAGAGACAGTCTCCACAGGTAGAGGGGACACCTGGGGACTGTTTACAGTTTCTCTCAAGAGCCTGAAATATGTCCAATAAAAGATTGCTCTGACCAGTCACCCCAAAACTAAGTAGCTCATGCCAGTGATCTGGAGGGTGGCAGGAAGGACAGCCCTGTACTTAAGTCAGGCAGGTTTGGCTGGCACTCAACTGAGCATGTTGATTCACTCTTTCCCAAGTTGATACCCTCATCACACCTTCTCAGTTCTTCTCCGTGTACCTGTGCGCACACACGCATGGACACCTGCGTGTGAATATGATAATTAGTACCCATTGTTAATCCGCTAGGTTCTAGAATGATGGAGGAGACAATCCTCTAGGTTAAGTTAGTTGGGGCAGAAAAGATCCACCTTCACTGTGAGTGGTACCAGCCCAAGGGTTAGAGTCTGAACTGGACAGAAATGAACGGTAACCACACTAAGCACTTACCACTCTGCTTACTGTCTGTGTATACGATGTGATCAACTGACCCACTTCCCTGCCACCATGATTTTCTGCTGTGACCCCATAGTTTGAGTCTGGGACCCTGGCTGGGGGCTGTGGGGGAATGAAGAAATGACAAACACTGCAGAAACAGTGAACACCTGGATACAGAAAAGCTGAGGTCAGGCGGGCTATGGGCACTGATGAGTCCCCACCTGATACCACTGTCATCCAGAACTTTGGCGTGTTTATCACGTGCAGCACAGAGGGAGGGTGGTGTTAGCTAGTCTCGGTAGGTAGGACGTTTCTATGGGTGAGCAGTCTCAGGCTGTAAACCTCTGCGAGGCGGAAGTTGCAATTGATGGTTTTTGTACACTCTGGTCCATAAGCACTCAGACCACAAAAAAGAGAAGTTTTTGTGAATTTTGAGCCAGACCCACAGCAGGAAAGGCTTTCCCATTTTCCCATGGGTCTGAGGCCTTGGTCCTTGTCGTGGCTGTGCCCATGTCAACAGTACATGTTCATTCAGACTCCCTCGGGGTCTTCTCTGTTCCCTGCATGTTCCCTCCACGATGGACCATGCCTTAGAACCATGAGCCAAATTAAACCCTTTCTCCTACGTTGCTTCTGCTGCAGTGTTAGATCACAGCAACAGGAAACATAACTGATACAGAGTTGTGGGTCCATGTTTGAGCGGCTATGTTCATGTGTGCAGGCAGAAGCGTGTGCGTCTCTACAGAGGTCAGACATGGATGTCAGCCTCTTCCTCAGTTGCTTTCCACCTTGCTTTTTGAAGGCAGGTCTCTCACTAAGGTGGAGGATCATCCATTTGGCTAAATGGGAGAACCAATGAGCTGCCAGGATCCACCTGTCTCTGGCTCCCCAGCCGTGGGGATTAGAGACACCTGACTTTAATGTGGGTTCTGGGTTATGAAATTGGAGTCTCATGTTTTTTATCAGTGAGGACAATTCTTTCTAGTCCTACGTGTTCTCAGTTCTTGGCATATCCGCCTACCCTCTCTACCATTACTTCCCTAATAGTTATAAAATTGACACTTTATAAAGAATATTGGAAAGTAAACTTTTATATAAGGAGAAAATATGTTCATGAAAATCAGGAATGATCCTGGACCCAGAGAGAAGGCGGAGCCCCCAGTGAGATCAGCTGTCACAGGGCCTACAGCAGATGGAAAGACAATAGGTGAAGGACTAGAAGCCTAGCGGGGCCAGCAAGATGGCTCAAAGGGTGGCTGTCACTTGCAGCCACGACTGACAAGCTAGGTTTTATCCCCTGAACCCACATAATGGAAGGAGAGGAATGGACTCCCTCTAGCTGTCCCTGACCCCCACATGCTCATGCCCACACACAAGCGTGCACACGCAAATAAGTAAATGCATTTTTTAAATGTAAAGACCTGGTGGGAAGGCAATGCTTGCTGGGTCTGTCTATACGTCAGGGCAGGGAAGATGGATGGAGGACAAGGCCACACCTAGGGAATGAACTCTGAGGATGAAGAGAAATAGATGCTCTAGGGACAGGAGCTGGGTCTAAACTGCAGGACAGCCAAGGTCAGAGGAGGCTCAAGCTGGGAACAAAGATCCAGGGAGGAGAATAAGGTGGAGGACAGGGGAAGTTGAGGAGTCCTGTAAGGTGCCGGAAGACAGGCGTTAAAGACAGAAAGAGTGAGGTAGGGGGTGTGGTGAGGAAGCTGGGGAGCCGCAGTAGAGCCTTGTGGGCTGCAGATGTGGACGGAAGGACTGTCCTCTAGGACTGGACAAGATCCACGTGGTGCTGGCAGCAGTCAGGGAAAGAGGCGTTGTGTTGGCGGCTGCCTCTAATCCTCAGGGAGATGCCACACTAACATCCCTGGAGATTCTGTCACCAGAAGGGCCACTGGGCAAAGACATGGGTGAATGAGAAAACACACGGGGCAGACACAAGCTACAGCCATTTCCAACACCAGTGAAGGGGAGCAGGGAAACACCAACCATCTGGTCTACCAGGGAGAAGCCTGCCACATGCCCAACTACATAGCAGGTAGCAGGAGCTCAAAAATCATTCTCAGGGTGAGTCAGTACTGGAGTGAATGAGTGACAGGTGACAGGTATGCAGATGGTGAAGGTGTCTGAGTCAGACCTAGCTCAAATTCATCATTCACCTTTGAATACAGACAAAGAACCTGGCGCACATATCAAGCCCATGAGGCCTTTTTGACTTACCCAGCTGTTTAAGGGAAGGGAAAATTTTTATCAGGCTGCAAATAAATTCCACGAAACTACAATAGTCGCATGACACCTTGGAATAGGCATATCCCTCTTCCACCTTTAAATACCAATTTTGAAGTTTAATTTATTTGTGCATTGTTGTAAAATCAACTTTTTATGTTTTCTAAGCTGATACTTCACTGTTAGGAAGAATAATAGTAATATAAGCTAGTGAGATAGCTCAGGGGACAAGGGTGTTTGATGCACACAGATGGTGACCTTAGTCCAGTCCCTGAAACCCAAATAAAGGTAGATGGAGAGAACTGATGCCACAAAGATGTCCTTTGACCTCTACATGTGTGCCATAGACACGCATGCATACACACATCGTCATATACACACACAATAATAATACATTCTTAAATTAAATTAAATCGCCGGGCACTCGGGAGGCAGAGACAGGTGGACCTCTGTGAGTTTGATACCAGACTGGTCTACAGAGCAAGTTCTAGGACAGGCTCCAAAACTTACAGAGAAACTCTGTCTCAAAAAAACAAAAAAAAAATTAAAAATAATAGTAGAAAACATTATGAAAACAATAGTTGATAAAATAGCAAGAATTATAGCATATTTTTCTCTATGTCAGAGACTGTATCTTATATGATTGGGTATATGACCGCAGTGTGAGGAAGGTCTGATGAAGACTCCATCAGAGGGGTGAAGTTTTGGCCCAAGTTTGTACACTGGTAAAATCAGCACTTAGCAATGGGGCTGTTACAGGCTAGATATGAAATGCCTCCCACAGGCATATGTGCCAAATGCTTGGTCTTCAGCTGGTGGTGCTTTTTTTTTGGCAGGTTCTAGAAACTTCTGAGGAGGCAGCTCTTAGCTGGAGGAAGTAGGTCACTGGGAGTGTGCTTTGAAGGTTCTAATCTAGTCCCCGATTCCTTTCTCTGCTTCCTGTCTTCCGTGAGGTGAGGAGCAGCTACCACATGTTCTATTCCCATGATGCCCTGGCTCACCATGGCCCAGAGTTAGTGAGATTATGGATATAAGGATTTGAACCTCTGAAGCTGAGAGACAATAAACTCATCCCTTTAAGTTGTTTTAGTGGTTTTTGTTTGTTTGTTTTGTTGTTGTTATTTATCATGGTAAAGACATTATAACAAAAAAGCCGTCTTAGCATTTAAGCAATAGCCACACTCCTTCCCATGACCTGTTTTCACCTCCAGGGGACATTCCCGCTGCAGTATGACCCCACCTGAAGAATTCCAAGCAGTAGTGACAGAATACTGAGCCAGGAGTTGAGACCCTAGACTGACTTCTCTAAAATCTGTCACCTGTAGGCCTTTCAGCAACAAGCCCTTGTGAGCCTCAGTATTCACCACTGCAAAACAGAGGTGACCATGCTGCACAATGTGCGCCACCACCCCCACTGCAGCTGCTGCTGAAATCAAACCATGCCAACAGCACCACTTTACAAAATAAAGAAACCGTTGGTGCTTATGGAATTATCACTGTGTCCCTGGGTAGGTGGATCCGTTGCCCGGACTCAAGTTGCTGCTATGATGATCTGGTTGTGAAGGAACAACTGGCTCCTTTTCCTTCTGCTGTGAACCCCAGCTCTGGGTTTGTCCTTCAAGTTCCAGCAGTGGCCCTGTCTCAGGGAGGAGCACTGGGGAGCTCTGAGTCAAGCTGCCCTGGAGATGTGGGTCCTTCAGGATGTCAGAGATAGAGGCAAGTGGGGCAGAGGGTCTGTCTTTTCCTTTCGGCAAGGACGGAGATGCTGCTGACTGCAAAACCTTGTCCCTCTCCTGACTCCATCTCTAGGTGAATCCCTCACGGTGGCTTCTTTCTGTTAGCATAATAGGACATCCTGCTGCTGACCTGGGACATTACTTCCTAAGGCAGCTTCCCCAGATCTCAGTATCCTGAAACTTCGCAGAAACTGGAAGCCATCCACCCATCCATTGCCCAGGGGAGCCTATGCTGGTCCATGAAGACCCACAGGCTTTGGGTCTGTTCTTTGGGGAGGCACACTTCATCTGAGGGTGGACATGGATGTCATCCTCAAGGGACATTTTGGTATGTTTCGTCAGAAACTTGACTTCTTAGATTCTTAACTATACATCTTGACCTCTCTATTTTTTTTCTACTTACAAGGGGGTAGGGGAGCTGTTTCCAGACTATTTTAGGTGAACTTGCTGAAGAATAAAAAATGAAAAGAAACAAGGAAATGAATGTGGAGACGTCACAGCTATTTTTAGCTGGCTCTCCTCTCCCTCTAGGCCATGGGCTCTATTTGGGAACCTTGTACCTTGGTGGGCAGCCAACCCTGTGCTTTTTCACAGAGCAGTCGCTGGCTTAGGGCAAAGGCTTCTGGTCCTCTTCACCACTTTTATGGTGACAGCCTAACCTCTGTTCTGGCTCAGTGTGCGTGGCCTCCAGCAGCTCAACGGCTTTTCTGCTGTGCCAACACGATACAGTCAGGACATTGGCTCTGCCCTCAGGCTCAGAAACATCAGAGCATAGCAACTTCTAGCAAATTAATGAATTTGTATTCAGGTCACATCTTACGAAGAATTATTCATTCTTCACTGGCCTGAGACCCCTTGTAAATTGTAATCATATGACTTGCTACCTGCTCTGGGATCCTTGCCCCTAAATACAAACCCAGAAAACCATGCATGGTTCATTTAAGCAGAAATTATTTCAGTTTGGAGAAGGCTCATCCTGAAAACTGGGGGAAAGGACATGCATAATCAATGCGATGGAAGTCTACCAGGGACCAAACCCAGGAGATCTGTGATGTGAATCAGGAAGGATCAGCCCTGCTCTGGAAGAGACTTCATGTGGGAGATGTTAGGGACTGACACAGGATGTCACCCACTGCGACAGTGAAGGGACTTGACAGCTTGCTTCCAAAAGGAATCGCCGTGGGTCTTGAAGTCTGGGTTCCAGTTCTAGTCAGAAGCGCATGGGGTTTGAGGCTCAGGAGATCATATCCCTCTCATCATAGAGGAAGTATGCACCCGAAACTGTGCCATCAGAGGGATCATGCTAGAGGAAAGTACCTTTTTCTTTCCCTAAATTAAGTAGCCTTTTGTTCTGAACCTAAAAAACACTCATCTCTGTAAAGGGAGTGACCCCCAACTTCACCACCAGCATTTCTTGGGGTGCTGCAGACACACATGTAACCAAGTACACAGAAATGTGAACATGAGATTCTCAGGAATGGGTTTTAACCAGGGAACATTCTGGTATTTACTTTTGGCTAAGAAAATGACAGGATCCAGGGGACAGGAGGAAGCTCCTTCATGATGCCATCTACCGTATCTCAGCTAGAAGAAACATCCCTTTGGCCTGTAGCCAACTCTTTTCTTCTAGAAATTGCTAATCCCAGTTCACCCACCTTCTCATCCCAGTCTCACCCGAGACCAGCTCTAGAGCTGGATGGCAGGAGACCATTCACTGAGCCTTTCCTTATGGTGACCGACTAGAGCTCCTCCCTGCTCTGTGGCCTGCAATCGACTTAGAGCATTTTTAAAAGACGCTAAGGTCTTCAGAGCCAATGAACGGGGAGAATGGGCGTGGCTATGATTTGAAGGCCCCATTTTAGCGCTCACTCCAATAGCCATTATGGGAAAGGGTGAGTCTCTGATCCTTCAAGATGCTGTGGTCCCTTTCCCTGAGCTACACTGTGATGCTGTGGTCACCAAGAGTAAATACTTAATAATTGGTAACAGTCTACACGTTGAAGTTAGGATCTGCAATGACCCTACATTTTTTTTCTAATTTTTACGACCCCGTTTCTCTCTGTAGCCATGGCTGTCCTGGAACTCGTTCTGTAGACCTGGCTGGCCTCATACTCAGAGATCCACCTGCCTCTGCCTCTTGAGTGCTGGGATTAAAGGTGTGCACCACCACCACTGAGCTTTGAATAAAACAAAACAAGAACACCAAAAATATTTACCACTGGGCTTTAATTTAAAAAAACAAAAAAACCTTTTGTTATTCTCACTTCTCAGCTAAGACGTCTGAGCTCAGACTGGGGAAGATACAACTGTAAAAGTCCACATCCGTTTGACCCCAGGATCCCAGGGCTCAGTCGCTGCACTTTGCTAGCCGCCTTAGCCACAACAGCAGCAGTCTGGTTGGTGAGGGTGAGACTGGATCAATGTGAGCAGGACAAAAGATGCCCAGGTTCAACATGACTTCTGGGTGCAGCTATGAGACACTAGCTTCTGAGTCTGTGGTCTCATGTGATTACCTAGTGTGGTTAGGCTTCATCCTAAGTGTCTTAGATAGGGTTTTGTTGCTGTGAAGAGATGCCATGACCACAACAACTCTTATAAAGGAAAACATGTAATTGGGTCTGGTTAATAGTTCAGAGGTTTAGTTCATTATCATCATGTTGGGAAGCATGGCGTCATGCAGGTAGACATGGTGCTGGAGAAACAGCCAAGAGTTCTACACCGGGATCTGCAGGCAGCAGGAAGAGAGAGTGATCTACTGGGCCTAGGTGGAGCTTCTGAAACCTCAAAGTCCACCCTGCCCATCCCCTCCCCAAGTGGCACACTTCCTCCAGCAAAGCCACATCTACAAGGCCACCCCTCCTAATAGTGCCAACTCCCTGTGAGCCTATGGGGGCCATTTTTATTCAAACCACCAATACCAAGTAACTGAAAATCCTACGTGGAACAAAAAGGTGAGGGAGGGGCTCACCCTTTACTTTCTGTTGTCTGCTTGAGTAGGACACTGGCCTCCTGCTCTAGGCTGAGATTCATACCACAGGGCCCTAGTTCTTAGGCACCAAGCATGTACTGGACTACACAAGGCTCCTCCTTTTGGGTAGACTAGAAAATAAGGGCTTTCACCACATAAAATGCATCGCAAGTTCATATTAAGAACCGAATATGAATTCAAGACTGCTGCTATCTTGATTTGAATACGATGTTGCCACTTTTGTAGGTCAAAAAGTATTAAAGATGGGCATTTTTGATTGACTCAATTGAAAACATTCACACCCTATTTTTAAAATCAATGGTAATACCGGATATATACTTTTTTCTACTTCGTTTTTCTTTCATTTAAGAAAAGACCTTTTGTTAGTTCTTTTTTGTTAGACAAACATTATGTGTGTGTGTGTGTGTGTGTGTGTGTAACAACTTTTTGAAAGCATAGCAAGTCAATAAAAGTTGAAGGTTTTTGTCTCAGTGTATTCATGAATCCATAACAAAGGGCCACAGAACAGAACGATTAGAAACAGCAAAATCTGACTTTATTTCTACCGCTTTGGAAGCTGGGATGTTCTGATTAATTGTCTTGTGAGGGCTTCTTCCTGGTTCTCAGAAGGTGCCTTCTGTCTGTGTCCTCTTTCAGGGGTGGGGGGAGCGGCCACCCTCCCATGAGCCCACTCACATTCTTGAGAGGTCTGCACTCAGGACGAAGGCCCAGCCTGCCATAACTATCACACTGAATGGGGTCTGGGGGTGGGAGGACGGAACAAATGCTTAGCTATTACCAAGTAGTTGACATAAAGATGCATAAGGGAACAGATACAAAGTAGACTCCGTGTCCTGTTCGCTTCTCTACTGCTGTTATAAAGACCATGACTTACAAAAACTGGGAGAGGAAAGAATTTATTTGGCTTACAGGTTCTAGCTCCTGAAGAAGGGAATTCAATGCAGGAACCTGGAGGCAGGAATTGACAGAGAAGCCATGAAGGAATGCCGCTTACTGGCTTGCTCTCCATGATCTTCTCGGCTGTTTTGTTGTTTTTGTTGTTGTTTGTTTGTTTTTTGATTTTCTAGACAGGGTTTCTCCGTAGCTTTTTGGTTCCTGTCCTGGAACTAGCTCTTGTAGACCAGGCTGGCCTCAAACTCACAGAGATCCGCCTGCCTGTGCCTCTGCCTCCCGAGTTGTTTTGTTTTTTTATACAACCCAGGACTACCTGCTTAGGGGTGGCATTGCCTATAGTGGACTGGGTCCTCCCACATCAATCAAGGAAACGCCTTACAAGCTTGCTTAGAGGCCAATATGACTGTGGCTATTCCTCAATTGAGTGTCCCTCCTTCCTGGTAATTCTAGCTGACAAAAACTAACCAGCACCCTGCTTTTCTCCAACAAATAGAAATATAAATGAAAACACCCACACTATGCTAGTTTTCCTATGATCAGTTTGCAGGTAAACTCTGCAGGTAAAACCGCAGGGAGGACTAGCTCACATTGACAGCAGGAATGGAAACGGGGATGAGCCCTGTGGAGCAGAGTTTGGCGATGCCTACTGAAATAGAACAGTGAAGTTAGAAACCCCACTATCTTGGAATGGACCTTTTAGGCATATTTACACGAGTGTGAATAACACACTCACAAAGGTGACTTGTGGTGTTTGATTTGTAACAACAGATATGTGGAAATAAGGCAGGTGTGCACCAATAGACTAGGGGTGAGAACCATGTAGATGTGGATGAGGGGTTGCAGACAGCATGCTGCATATAAGTAGATTTTTTTTGGATGGACTATGTAAACTATGAAATATTCACAATTAAACTGAAAAGAGAAATAAAGAAGTTAAAAAAAATAGCAGAAGTTCCAGTCCTACGAGTTTGCAGCGACGACCCTTCCTGTAGTCAGGCAGTGACTGCCCATCTCCCATGGCAACTGCAGATCAAAACCACTAACCTCGACAAACTACAGGCACAGATCCATGTCACACAGTCCTGACAGAAATAAATTAAACTATTTTGTGGGAAATAATAACATAATTACGAAAAAGAGGAAGGTGAGGCAGGTCTTTGCAAGAGAAAAATCATAAGCTCATTAATTTTCACAAGTGAGTAGAGTGTTAATTACATATCCTGTGCCTGAAGCAGAGTTTATTGTTTTGGAAAGAAAGTTGCCAAGAGGAATAGGAAATCGTATTAACCCTCTGTGAGGATTTGAATCTGAGAATCCTCTCCCAAAGATCTATATATGAATTTGTGGCTTGACTACAGAACCATGGTCCTGGGGTGTTAGTAGCAAAAGACCCTGTCAGCCACATACCCAGAATCTCAGCACCTGGGGCAGGAAGGTCAGAGTTTAATGGTCCTTGGCTAAACAGTAAATTTGAGGCAAGCCCAGGATACATGAAACCCTGTCTCAAATACCGCTCAAAAAAAAAATAGCCTGAGGATTTTTCAGCATCTGGGCCCCAGGAAGTCCTTCAGGTCCTGGAGGTGAGGATCCAGGCAAAAGCACAGCCATGGGGTTGAAACAGATTAATAAGGACTTAGCGATTTGGCCATGTCCCTACAAACAATGTACTATAGGTCCGTTTGGGGACAATGGACCCCAATGACAGGCTATATCGAGGTGGTAGACTCTTCTGACAGTTCATTTTCCTACAGAAACCACTAAAGTTTGTGTTCATAACAAGAATTTATCATCCAAATATTCACAGTAATGGCAGCCTTTGTCTTTATATTCTGATCATAGCGGTCTCCTGACTTAACTCTAAAGTTCATTTATTCATTGTGTACTGCTATGTGATCCAAACACATGCCGGAGACTGCACGAATCCCCAAAACAGAGTCAGGGACAACACACTGTCTGGGAAATAGACACAGAAGAATGCCACGTGATGTGACCTTCAAACCAGAAGGGCCTCTGTGTTAGCTGAAATGAACGTCACTGCTTACCCAGCTGCTCCCCCATCAGGCCTCAGCTCTTTAATTTTGGATTTTGTTTACCCCCCTCCATTCACTCACATGCTCACACTCGGGTGCTTCCAGCATTGGACAATAATCGCTTTTAGAAACAGCAAAGAGGTATAAGAGCGTTGCCTAACAGTCAGAATTCAAAACAAAACAAAACACGAGAGCCTGTGTGTTATTTGGCCAGGATCTTCACTCTGACTTGGTGCTGTGACTAAGGCACCCTTCTCTATTCTACTGCATTTGTGAAGCCATCTGATGGGGAGGGTGAAGGATGCCCGCTGTCATGTCAAAGGAAGCCGAATCACTCTGTCAACATGCCTTCCTGTTGAGCCCTTTTGGGAGGTGAAACGACATGTTTTATGCCCATAAAAAAAAAAAAACAAACAACTGAAGTGGTTGGAGAATTGGCATCGGGTGAGCATTGGCAAAACAGAAAGGGTGATGTGTTTCAGGTAAGTCAGTAAAGGAGTGTGCTGCCTGTGGTCTACAGAGAAGAGAAACACCCTTTGCATTCCAAAGCAGGGCCTCAAAACTATTTATTTTTTTCATTTTCATTGACATTGTTGGAGGATCTGGAGCTATTACTCTGTCTTCTAATGCCTTCTAATGTCTTCTAAACTGTTTAACTGTTTAATGTCACGCTGGATAAATTCTGCAGTGTCTACAGACAAGTGATCAATTGATGGCTCCGCTAATAACTGATGGAATTTTTTTCAGTCAGGTGACATAACAAAGATGCAAATCTAGTTCTGTCACCTTCCTGCTGAAGCTTTGTCATGTGTCCCATTGCGCATATGCCGGGATTCAAACTCCTCACTGTGACCCTTGGTAGAGAGTGAGTAGGCATCCCAGCATCCCAGCATCCCAGCATCCCAGCATCCCAGCATCCCAGCATCCCAGCATCAGCAGCATCCCAGCATTCCAGCATCCCAGCATCAGCAGCATCCCAGCATCCCAGCATCCCAGCATCCCAGCATTCCAGCAACAGCAGTGTTCCAGCATCCCAGCATCAGCAGCATCCCAGCATCCCAGCATTCCAGCAACAGCAGTGTTCCAGCATCCCAGCATCAGCAGCATCCCAGCATCAGCAGCACTACTCCAGGCTAGCCCCGCAGTCTTGAGATCTAGCTGGGTACCACCGCCCCCATGCCCAGCATCCTGGTTTGAAAACAAATGATCTGGTCTACCCAACTCTGAGTTTTCTCACAACCTGGCTCTACAGCTTCACCTCCGCTACTTAATCATAACACTAACAATATCATGAGCGCTTCACAACTGAGAAAACAACCCAGCAGTGCTGAACTCTGGGTCGCTCAGCTGATATGTGCACTGCTTCTCACCTTCAGCCTTGTGCTCCTACTCTCTCCATAGTCATCAACTTTCTGTTACTGTAACAAAAATGAACCAATCAACTGAGGAGAAGGAAAACCTTCCTTTCCTCATGGTTTTGGGAGCTTCAGCTCATGGTTGTTTGACCTTGTGGGAGAAGCGGAACAAGCAGTCTAAAAACAGACTAGAATCCTTGCATTGCTGCTTTCCGGCTGCGTGACCTCGGCCTTCCTACTGAGTGCCCCCCACTCTCCTATAGCCATTGCTTCTTCTGCCTGGCATTCCCTGTGTGTTTTGAGAAACACATACTTGAGAGCACTCATGGTAATACACTCCGTAAACACATGTGTGGGGATGTGATTATCTGTGTGACATGATTCCCTTCTCCCTAGCCCTGTCAGCCAGTGAAGTAACGTCTCGCTAGCTGCTGCTCTTGTGACTCAAGTTGTCTTCGCACCTGTAAAAGGTTCTCTCAGGATTTCTCATACTCCTAGGGGCATGTGCTGGGCTTCCGTACAGTCTGACTCCACAGGCCCAATTTCACAGCTGTTCTCCCAGGCAAGCCATTTTGTCTTCTTGCTCCTGGGATGTCTCTATGGCCAAGATGCCAATGCCCAAGAGTCTCTTCAGTGCTAGAGCACAGCCATGCTTCTCCCATCCCTCACCCCAGACTCCAGATCATACACTGTCCCCTAGGTCTGGACCTCTATCCCACCAGGCCAGGCGGGGGGACAGAAGTCCAATGGCCTATTTCCCCAATACCTCTTCACATTCGGAACTTTTGTCGCAAGCCTTCCTTCTCATTCAGTTAAACCCAGATGGCTGGTCCCGGGGATGGGGACAGCATGTCTCCACACCATAGATGTAAGCAGGAGCAGCCCTTTTAGAATCCCCAAAAGAGAACCCAGACCTCTGCTTTGGCAGGTGAGCTATAGCTGGAATGTCAATGGAGAAGAACAGCATGGCTGGAGTTCATGACCAGGTGATTTCAACTGGAAAAGGGCAAGAGAAAAGAACCCATGGAAAGTCGGTTACCATGACACTTTTGTGTGCGTTGCGCTTTCTTAAACTGCAGGCTTTGGCTCACTAGAGTTTAATACATTGTCACCAGCGTTATCAATGAGCAAACAGAACAGTTTCTCTCAACCTGTAGGTCAGGACCCCCATAGGGGTCGCATATCAGATATTTATAGTACGATTCATAACAGTCACAAAATTACAGTTATGAAATAATGTTATGGTGGGGGGGTCCAGAACACGAGGAACTGTATTAAAGGGTCACAGCATTAGGAAGATTGAGAACCACTGGAATTGTTGAAATAAGACTATGTTTTGCTTTAGGACATCCTAGTTTCTATTCAGAAGCTATTGACCTGTGTGGAACTGCTTTATGTCAAACAGCTAAACACCTACAGCTTCAACCTCTTCACCTAATAACATATGTGCCTACTTGATTTGATGGGAAAAAAATAGGTTCTATGAATCTCAATAAAAAATTGAACAAGACTTTGGGTTGTTTTTTGTTTATTTTTGCTTTTTGAGACAGGGTTTCTCTGTAGTTTTGTTTTTGTTT
>NC_022010.1:32374597-32384485 GCF_000317375.1 Microtus ochrogaster | reverse complement strand
AAAGAAAAGAAAAACAAACATATTCCAGTCCCAGCAGAGCTCTTGGCTCATTGTGTACTCACTGAGGCCTCTTTGTTCTGTGTGTTATAAAGCTGATCAGCCTGTTTGATTTAATCCATTTTGGGAATTATGGGACAGAAGACCTGAGCTGGTATAGGACTAGGTAATCAACTATGTATTATTTAAATCTGGATAAAATGTGTGGGAGCTGCAAACAGCTAGCTCCATTCAAACAGCTGTCTTGGGTGGGGGGAAAATATTTCTTCACAGCTTCAGAATTAAGAAGTACAAAGTCCAGGGTCCATGTGGCAAGAACCTTCTGACTGGACAGTTCAAGGCAAAGGGCAGAATAGCAAGAGATCAAACTAATAGTTTTAAGCCCATTTATAACTGACATGAAGGCAGAGCCTGCTGACATAAATGCCTCCCATTGGGGTCCATTCTCATGTACTGCCAACCCTATGGATTCAATTCCCCACTGAGGCTTTTGAGAGGACACATTCAAACCACAGTAGCCACTCAAGCAAAGGAGGACGTGGAAGAAGAGGAGGGATGGGAGGAAAAAACAACGAGAAAAAGATCATTGTCTGGGTGTAGGAGTCGGGGAGGGGAGAAGTGGGTGTGGAGACCCAGATGAACTCTCTGGGTCCCTGTCATTCCCAGCATGCTATTGTTCTACTTTCCTTTCCAAATGGAGTTCTCTCTCTCAGCAAGAAGAGAGAGGGGGTCGTTGGTGCCCACAGACCACTAAAGATCCATGTATGCTTTTGGATTAAAAGACAAACCCAGCTTGCAACACAGCTTTCCCAGGATCAACTAGGCATAAGCACCTTCCCTGTGCCCAGAGGGTGGGATGCTGCTATCGGCCATTCTAGCACAGATGTGAGTATAGGACCAGAGGCAGTTTCAAGAGTAAGGACTTGTTGTTCGCAGAAGCAAGGATGAAAATGGGGCAGACCAGAACAGCCTGTGTCCACCGCACAAGAGGGGTAAGAAGAGAGGAGGTGGGAGCCTGAGGCATTCTTTCCTATTCTGGCTGTTTAAGATGTCCTTCCACATAAACAGAGCAGGGGAGAGCGAAGTCAAGCAGTTACTTGTGAAGCTACGGCTCTTCTAAAAGAAGAAAGGAAAGAAGTCTAGCCACACTGACCAGCTGAGGCACAACAAATGAAGAGGCATTCTTTTTTTTCCCTCAAGACAGGGTTTCTCTGTGTAGCCCTGGCTGTCCTGGAACTCACTGTAGACCAGGCTGGTCTCAAACTCCAAGATTCGCCTGACTCTGCCTCCCAAGTGCTACGTTTGAAGGCATGTGCCACCACTGCCTGGCTAAAGAGGCATTCTTTGTGAAAGTGTGGAGAACATACCCATCCTTGAAAGGTAAGAAAAGAAATGGGAGCCAAGAAGATTTGGGTTCTCTGGAAATTCACTTCACCCCTGAGAGTGGCAGCGGGGGGGGGGGTGGCCACTGTGGACCCTGACCTTGGGGAGCAGCTAGATGGTGCTAGTCAAGTCATAGAATTGGCCCAGCGAGAGCAGGGTGACACAGGGACTCGAGCTAATAGCAGATCTCCTAGAAAAGCCACTTGACTGATGACTTCCCTCCCAGGCTATCTTAGCACACAACAAATAACAAAATGGTAAGGTAAACTTTACAAATTCCAATAAGGAAGCTGAGGTGGGGATGTGGGTGCAGTGAAGGGGAGCTTCAGGGGGACAGGACAAAAGTGGCCCAAAGTCAGTTTCTGATAGCAGGGAAAGACAACGGCTGGACAGAACCAAAGATTCGCCTGGGTGGCAGACAGACATCTGAGATTTTGCAAAAGCTGGGTGTGATTTCATGACTAGGGGAGGCTGAAAAGGACCAGCACACTCTTTAAAATATAGCAGTGGTAATGTACACCAGTGTAGCAAAAAGATGCTGGTGTCGGAAGCCCAGGATCGGGGGCCATTCTCAGGACATTCGCTTCATTTTCTGTTCATAGTGGAACTAAAGTTTTTAAAATTGAACATTTACCTTCTTGTTACTCCATAAGTGTATGTCTACAACCAGTGACAGGAGAGAGATAGAGAGATGGAGATGGATAGATGATAGACAGACAGACAGATCCTCCAGCAACTAGATTCCCTACTTGTCTAACTTGTTTCTCCACTATTGTTGAAGTCAGGCATCCACTATCTTTGCCACCACCCTTGGGTTACCACGCTATATTTAGAAGATAATATTAAAAACGTATCTGAAATTCAATTCATTTGGGCACCTGCTTTCTGTTTCAGTTTTTGCTTCTGTTCCTGAACTAAATTTGAAACTGCACCCCTCTCTCCCCTCCCCTCCCTCTGGGAGGTGAGACAATGGCCAAGATTAAGCAGGGGACTCGGCAAGGGGCCCTGTGTATCCATGGGTGAGGCATCTTCAGATTCAATCAGCCACAGTTGAAAATGATTTTCTTCAATTCCATCTGCACCAACCATGTACAGGCTTTTTTTTTTTTCGTGTCATTATTCCCTCAACAATGCAGTTTAGCAGCTGCTATGCAGTGGGTTGTGACCAGCATTTTAAAAGATCAAATGGGATACAATAGAAACATTAGAATGCATTATCCATAAGGTAAGTATTGTTTCACGACATTTTACATATCAGTGGCCTTGGATTCAGCTTTGTGAGGCATCTCGAGGTGATTTAAAGTACTCAGGAAGATGTGCACAGATTACACACAAATAACACATCTTAGACAATAAGGGTCTTTAGCATCCGCAGACTGGGACTCCATGGTGGATCCTGGAACTGGTGTCCCACAAACAGCAAGGGACAACTGAGACTCCAGGCTCTGGGAAGTCCCGAGGGGGAGGGCAAGAATGGGGTAGCAACAGTTCTCACCATGAAACTTCTAGAGGTATTTGGAAGTTCCTCTCCTCGTCTAGCCCACCCACTCACTCTGGTTGCTGGGGGCGACGGGGAAGTTCCCAGTGTTCTTTTAGCTGTGCCTCCTGGGCTAACAAGTATAAGCGCTGTGGGGAGGCCGAGCCTTTGCAGAGCTCCCAGAGAATGGGGAGTTGCTTCCGTCTCCCATCCCACTGCTTTTCGGCAAGAAGCCCATGCCTCTGCTAAACTGCGCGCCCTCAGAAATAACAGGTCGGGCCTTCGTTCCTGTCAGTCAGTGGATGCCACGCTGACTGACTGCTGCCTCCTACTTCCTCCCACAGTTACCTCCCGGCTTCTCTCTGAGCCCTTTAAAGAGTTGTTGTAGCTCCCCTTTGGGCACACTCCCACTTGTGGTTTCTCAGAAATGAGCAGTGTGTAGCTAAACCCAGCATCAGGCAAGACAGCCGAAGAAGAGTCTCTAGGCTTCCGGGGCAGGTCCACCGGGGATGGGGAATTTCCTGGAAGATGAAGGTGTTCCCTCCTGGTACTTGTGAAGGATGGTTGGTTTCAATGTCAACTTCTTACACATTAGAGTCAGCAGAGTAGAGAGCCTCAGCTGAAGAAGTGTTCTGATTGCCGTCATGGATGTGGAAGAAACCCCAAGTGTGGGTGGCACCTTCTGGTACAGTCCAGATAAAAGGGGTGGGGACAGAAGGAGCATCATTGCGTTCTCCCGCTTGACGCCCCTCTCACAAACTCTTCATTTACCCTCTGCCACTGTGTTGATTCCTTTGCGGACAGCAGAACCAAGATTTCCAGACTTCCATCACTGACTAAGGCACAGACGCTCTTCAGGAGCCTTCCAGGTCTGGAGCTCCACTTTAAGCCTGCTGAGGTATCTAGGCTGTGGACTGATTTCCTGTGCACTGCTGTCAGATTGCTCCATTTGATACAGCCACCATGGGACACTCCAATTGCGGAGACACACAGCCTGGAGGACCAAACAAGGCAGGAAGCAGGAAGCGCTCGTGGTCTCTGCCTCAGTGCCTGCCTCTGGGTTCCGGCTGAAGCTCCTGCCCTGGTTGCTCTTGATGATGGACTTCAACCTATAAGATGGAATAAACCCTTTCCTTCCCAACTTTCTTATGGGCATGGTGTTTGTCACACCAACAAAAAGCAAACAAAAATGACTGTCTCGCTTGTGTACCGCCCCCCCCTCCCCGTACCTTATGTTTCTGTGTTGCTCGGAATACCTAATTTATATCACATCTGTTCTTGCCTTAACCAAATACCCACTGATGGGAGTTGATGGGTAGAGACCGTTCCTGGGTACCCACATAGTCACATAAAGAGTTTCTCACATTTGCCCGGACAGTTTCCCATTTCCTTCTTAAGACAAGTTTTTTTCCCATTCAGAGCTAATAAAATAAGAATTGACTCCATGAAAAACAAATCAAGGAGATGCTATTTGTAGCAGCTTAATAAAATGAGCAAAGTCATTTACTTTTGGGAAAGGCTCTTACATGTCGGGAAGAAGCACCTGGTGTAAGTGAGGTCAGTGAGGGTGGGAACTTTCCAAAGCCTAGTTAAGGGTCGAATAATTGTTACTAAACTGTCTTTTAAGTAGAGTCCATAGATATGATGATCAGAGTCCCTTAGGTTACTTTGGTTCCTAGAGGAGTATAGTGTGTGAGGCCTGGGTGAATTAAAAGTACAAGGGGGAGCAGGAAGATGTCTAGGAAGAAGGAAAGAAAACTCTGGAAAAATAGATATCTCCTTCCTGGCACTCCAGCTACTCAGAGTTTCAGATTCAGTACAGGTCAGGAGTGGCTGTAATACAAAATAAGTATTCTTGACTCTTCTCTGTGGACTCTAGAAAAATGGCCAATGTTGCTCACTGACACTTGGTAATGAACACATCTTCTTGCTAAATTCTGCAAATGGAATGTACATGGACTGAAGAAGATGAGACAGGATTAGAGTTCTGATGAATGGTTTATGTGCACTTTACCCTTGACAGTCACTGGCAATATTATAATGAGAGACGTTGTGAAGCCATGTACATGAGAATGTACATGGACTGAAGAAGATGAGACAGGATTAGAGTTCTGATGGATGGTTTATGTGCACTTTACCCTTGACAGTCACTGGCGATATTATAATGAGAGACGTTGTGAAGCCATGAAACAAATGGTGCTTGGGCATAGCAAGGGTGTTAGCCATTGTCTAGGAGATTGCTGAGTTTGTTCCCTGGCATAAACAAAGAACTGAATGGCAAGGAAAGACAGAAGACCAAGCCTTGAAGAAAAGAAAAGTGATAACTTTATACATTTCTCATGAGGAAAACCCAAGGCTAGAAGTCTACTAAACAGTCACTCATTTTGTGTGACAGTTGGTCATTCTGTAGGGCTCCTGGGTCCTCCCCTTCCCCTGTTGGTTCTGTCTAGATACTCCCCCATGTCTTCCTGGTGTTTCTCCTTGCACAGTCTTCTGGGAACAGGAAGCCCTTATCTCAGAAAGCGTCTCTTAGCTTTCCCGCCTACTTGTGCTCCTCTGACCCTGCTTCATGGGGAAACGAGGGGAGTCAGTCAATGGCTTGCTGTGCAAGCATATGGACCTGAGTTTGTATCCCCAGCACCCATGTAACAATGCTGGGAGTATTGATCATGGCCGCCCACCAGAACTTGATGGAAGACACCATGTACACTGATCACAGAACGTAGAGTTATCAAACTGGATCTAAGCAGAAGGCTCTGGCCCTGCTGGCTAGCTCTCATGGTGCCAGAAGATGCTAAGCTGAAGGCTCTGGCCCTGCTGGCTAGCTCTCATGGTGCCAGAAGATGCTATGCCGGCTGCCCAGGAAGGAAAGTCGTCAGCACTTACTGTGAAACCTGCAAGCTACAATAATGAACAACCCGGTGGGATGTGCCTGCCGATGTAATAGTGGTATGACTCTAAGGGGATTAACCAACTACTTTTTGGTCAGATTGCCACTCCACAGGAAGGAACTCTTGCCTACTAGATATTCATGTTTCTATTTATAGATTAGTGCTGCTCTCAGCCTTTTTCGAGAAACTTCTCTTTTTGATTTGTTTGTTTTGTTTTGCTTTTCTGTAGCTTTGAAGCCTGTCCTGGAACTAGCTCTTGTAGACCAGGCTAGCCTCGAACTCACAGAGATCCGCCTGCCTCTGCCTCCCGAGTGCTGGGATTAAAGGCATGTGCCACCATTGCCTGACTAGGAAGCTTCTTATTGTAGCAGGTGGCAGTTAACGTAGAGAATCACAAATTTTCAAAGTTCCAAGAACAAACAAGGGAGGAATCCTCGACCTTCCATGGGTCATCCATATCACTACAACACTCAGGGAACATCGAGGAAGAGAGGGTGGAAAGAATGTAAGAACTCAAGGAAGGGGAAGTATGCCACACACACACACACACACACACACACACACACACACACACACACACACAATGTCTTCAGGGCAAGACATGGTCACTGCACTCATGAGCATACTGTGGCTTTGGCTAGTGGCAAAAGACCAGGCCCATCAATGTTTCCTCATGGATGGGAGCTGGGCATCAAAAGATTCCCCTTCTCCCTTAAGGACTATTGGCTGTTAATAGTTATTGAGAGAGGAGGTCAGTTTCTTGAATGCAGCCATTGGTAAGTAAACGACCCGCCACTCTTGCTCATGCAAACAACCCTATTAAACCCAGTGTGTCACACCCAGAGGACATGAAAAAGACTTAAAACTATGGGAGGTGCATTATACTAAATGTTCATCTTAGAGAGGCAGGTTTAAGTGTTTAACTAGGTTTAACCTACGATCACATTCACAGAAAAATTACGGGAAAATGACCAGAAAATAACATGTCAAAATGCTAGTAGATGAGATGGTCGAATTATTAGAATTATGATGGCATTTATATTTTGAAACAGGGTCTCACTATGTCACTTTGGCTGGCCTGGAACTCTCTCTGTAGACCAGGCTGGCCTCAAACTCATGGAGATCTGGCTGCCTCTGCCTCCTGAGTGCTGCACCTGACAATAGTGGCATTTTCTGGCACTCAGTTCCTCTGTACTTCACAACTCTATCAAAACGAGCATATACCACTTAAATAACAATCATAACAGCGAAGAAAGAAAAGCACAGCTTGTCAAATATTCCGTTGCATTACAGAATGTTTTCCTCCTCCCCTGTGCCTCCCAAGAATTGTATCTCCAGTAGGATCAGCAGAGCCCCCACTGGAACCCTATCCTAGTTAGCATAAATGGTTGAGTTGATATAGCCTAGAATGACTTGAGAAGTTAATCTCAATGGAAAGAGTCTCCAGATCATACTGGCCCGTATGCACATCTGTGAAGGATTCCTTTGTTAATGGATGTAGGAAGGTCTAACCCACTCTGGGCAGCGCCATCCCCTGAGCATGGGGTCCTGGACTGTATAAGGAAGTCAGCTAACCATGAGCTTGGGATCAAGCCAGCAAGCTACATCCTTTCATGGTTTCTGCCTTAGATCCTGCCCCAACTTCCCTCCACAATGGGCTGTAACCTGAAAGTATAAGCCAAATATGATTTCTTCTTTCTTAAGTTGCCTTTTTCCATCGCGTTTGCTGCAGTAACCCAATGAAATCTAGGAGAGACTCCACGGGCTGTGAGAAAGGAGAGGTAGGACTTGGTAGACAGGAGTTGGAAAGTCCTATTTTTTTAAGCTTCTGGTCCTGAGTACAGATAAAGAGTGCATGGCATGGAGGATGCTATCTATATAGACTAGGGCTGGTACTGTGCCTGCAGGCCCAGAGCAGAGAGTGGTTGGAATCCTTATGGATTCAAGCAAAGGCCATAAGGGATGCACATCAGTATTGGACTTTGCTTTTCAATGAAGACTCCCAAGAATCTGTCTCAGTCGAATGGAGGAGATCCATGGAAATAATGTGATCCAGGGAACACCAATCTTATCCATAGGGCAGGTACTGTAGGTTATTAGAAGGTTGCGATGGGGGCGTTGTGTGTATGTGTGTGTGCAGGGTTCATTCTTTCAGCTTTTTTTTGTTTGCTCATGTATTTATTTATTCAAAAACTTTGCCTTTAGACATAATGGGAAAGGCAAGCAAACACTGCCCGATGATTAGACATGCCAAGTCCTTTCCCCGTGGTATAGGGACTGTGGCCGGCAGACTTAATAAAAGCAATGAGCTCCTGCCGCAGGCACAGAGCTTTAAAGGGGACAAAGTGACTTGAAGTCTATGTAACATGGTGGCAGTGAACTAGTTGGGGGTAATTTCCATTTTACAGATGAGAAAACCAGTTTGGAGAAGTTATGTCCTCTGCCCACAGGGAGGTCACAGCCTGGGCCTCTAAGCCATGTCCTTGTCCTTTCCCAAATCTTTGGCCTTCCCATTCATACCCACTTAGAAAACTGAAACAGAAAGTTCCCGGTGACTCCAGGGAACCAGCTCCCAAGGCCCACTCAGGATATGTGTGCAAAATGCCTAGGTACTGGGCAGGTTAAGGCTGGGTTGAGAGCTTCCCGTGACTGCTATCACAGACTATCACAAATTTAGTGCCTTAAAGTAATTGAAATTTAGTCTCTCCCAATGGTAAAGGCCAAACGTCCAAAATCAGCACCATAATGAAGAAATCAAGGTGCCTACAATGCACACTGGCTTCTGCTGGCTGCTGGCACTCCTTGGCTTTGAAATACATCCTTTACAGCAGTGTTGAAGCCACCCTCTGACATGTGACCACAGGCAGGCCCCCTGGATGACGCAGGACCACCTCCTAATTTTATGCCTTAATTAAGCACGTGCACAAAGGCCAGGGAAAGCTGGCACTTTGACGTAGATGACCTTTGCAGGTTCTAAAAATGTGGATGTGAAGTCTTTGAGGAACACCACCAAGCCAAGCTTACCAGGCCAAGCCCCAGATGCTACAGTGACCCCTCGTGTCTCCAGTGACTGCTTAGCTAAAGGAGCATCCACTGTGGAAAAGGAAATATGATATAGTGACAGAAGAATTTGGGGACAAACTATGTGGAGGAGAGGAGGCCCAAAATAGCCTTCTTTAAATAGTGTATTTGGTAATTATAGCCCCAAGATAGTTTGCTGTTTCTTAGAGCCGCTGCTTCGGCCCATGCCTGTAGAGCTGGCTCAAGTTCCCAGGCTCTGAGCCTCTCCTGCCTCCATCAAATACAACCACCCTCTGCTCTGGGCCTACAGGCCCCACAATCCTGGAATGTCCAAGATTAAAAGTCACGCTGCCTTTCCACGCTTCCCTCCTTCTCTGAAGGAGGGTCTGAGGCTTACCGAGCTGGAGTGTACTGGACCTCCATCACCTATGACCCATACTGCCCTTATTTGTATCCCATTTTTAAGAGGGCAGCAGCAGTCACTCCCCATATTGTCTTTAATTCCAGAACAGAGAGCCAAACAAGGGTTAAAATGGGGCTTAACTAAGCATGTGGCAATCATTTGAGAGAGCCAATGGCAATGTTTCTTTATTCTGGCCCTTCCCGGCTACTCACTTCCTGCATCTCCAGGGTACCTTTGTACACTCCTGAATCTTGTGCTATTTGTTTGAGTGTCTGCTTCCATACCTCACCCGAACTCCTCTCCTTACGCCCTGTAAGGCTCACCTTACAGTCCATGCGGGACCTGTTTCTCTCTCTTTTTCTGCCTCTTCCTCTCTGTTTGTCTCTGTCCCTGTCTGTCACTGCCTTTCTGTCTCTGTCTCTCTCTGTTTCTGTCTCTCTCTATCCTTCCCTTCTCAGCCTATAGTATTCTGGCTTGCATGGCAGTAGACTATTTGCAATGTAATAAAACAGAGAAGCATAATGGCTTGTGGGCTTGCTCTCTCTCTCTCTGTCTCTCTCTCTCTCTGTCTCTCTCTCTCTCTCTCTCATCTCTTCCTCCTCCTCCAAGTCTAGCATCTTCAAAACAGAAAGATAATGAGGAAGCAAGTGTTGGTCTGCAGGAGGAATGAAATTTAGCTTCTGTTGTAGATTTCACCTGCATGAATCTCCGTCATA
>NC_022010.1:32370354-32374172 GCF_000317375.1 Microtus ochrogaster | reverse complement strand
GGTTCTTTAGGATTCTGATTTGTAGGCTGGTTTTCTTTGCTTTATGTTTAAAAACCACTTGTGAGTGAGTACGTATGATAATTGTCTTTCTGGGTATGGGTTACATCACTCAAAATAATATTTTCTTGCTCCATCCATTTGTCTGCAAAATTCAAGATGTCATTATTTTTTCCACTGTGTAGTACTCCATTGTGTAAATGTACTACTTTTTTTTTTATTCATTCTTTGGTCAAGGGGCATTTAGATTGTTTCCAGGTTCTGGCTATGACAAACAATGCTGCTATGACCATAATTGAGTACATGTCCTTGTGGCACGATTGAGCATCCTTTGGATATATACCCAAAAGTGGTTTTGCTGGGTCTTGAGGAAGGTTGTTTCCTAATTTTCTGAGAAATCACTACACTGACATCCAAAAGGGCCTGCACTCCCCCCAGCAATACAGGAGTGTTCCCTTTACCCCACAACCTCTCCATATGAAGTTTAGTCCATTCTTTCGAGGTCTGTGAAGAATTTTGATGGAATTTTGATGGGCACTGCATTGAATCAGTAGATTGCTTTTGGTAAGATTGCCATTTTTACTATGTTAATTTTACCTACTCAAGAGTATGGGAGATCTTTGCGTTTTCTAGTGTCTTCTTCAACTTCTTTCTTCAAAGATTTAAAGTTCTTGTCATACATTCTTCTACTTGTTTGGTTAGAGTTATTCCAAGATATTTTATGCTATTTGAGGCAATTGTGAAGGGTGATGTTTCTCTGATTTTTTTCTCAGCCCATTTATCATCTGTGTACAGGAGGGCTACTGATTTTTTTTTTAGTTAATCTTATATCCTGCTACATTACTAAAAGTGTTTCTGAGTTGTAGAGTTCCTTGATAGAATTTTTGGGGTAGCTTATGTAAACTATCAAATCATCAGCAAATAATAAGAGTTTGACTTCTTCTTTTCCGATTTGTATCCTTTTGATCTCCTTTTGTTGTCTTACTGCTATAGCTAAGACCTCAAGAACCATATTGAATAGATATGGAGAGAGTGGACAACCTTGTCTTGTTCCTGATTTCAGTGGGATCACTGTCAGTTTCTCTCCATTTAGTTTGATGTTGGCTGTTGGCTTGCTGTATATTGCCTTTATCCTGTTTAGGTATGTTCCTTGTATCCCTCTCTCTCCAAGACCTTTATCATGAAGGGATGTTGTATTTTGTCAAAAGCTTTTCCGGCATCTGATGAGATGATCCATGTGACCTCTTAACATCCCTTCCTCATCCTGGGAAGTCACAGTGCTAATAATACCTGCTTCACGGGGACTTTGTGATGCATAAATGAGGTGATGCCTGTGAAATCTTCTAGCATGGAAATTAGTGCCAGTTGACAGCCAATAAATATTAGTGGAATTGATATCTGGGTCATTTCCTCTGTGAAGATTTTATTTTACCTCATTTCCCTGGAGCACTGCTCTGTCCCCTTTTGGATAATTTGTACCCTACATATGGTCATCTTAGAAAAGATCCTAAGTAATCATCCACTCTGCCCGACTGTCCCCATCCTCACCTTTCTCCACAGGCTGTGGGCTTCTCTAGGGCACAAGTATGCATCACCACCTCTGTGATCCAAGTAGCTAGTGGCTGGCTCCGAGGAGATGCCTGGAAGTACTGGTTGGACAAACTTGAAATGGTGAGGCTCCCTGAGTACAAGCATCTCAGGATATAATTACTTAGATTTCCTGTACCCATTTCTGCCTCCTAGTTGTTAATACTAAAGGCAAAGCACATTGAAAGGCATATGGCTGCAGAAGCCTCAAGAGATTCTGTGGGCTCTGATTGACCCTAAGCAGATGGGCCCTAACAAGAGAGCGTAAACTGTTAATATCCTGCCAATGCCAAGACTCACCCCACCCCTTGGCATAGTTTCCCAAAGACACACTCAAGTCTTTGGGAAGGCGAGGTCTCCAGAGAGAACCACGGGCCTCTCCAATATTCCTAAAAGGACTGCTTCATGGGCTCATTGCCCTATAGAGCTCTCTCTGCATGACCAGTCTTGTCTATGTGTGATGGGTGTCAATACACTCAGGGAGTCATACCTAGGCAGGAGGAGTCTGAGACCTGGAAGTGTCACAAGTCGTGAATGTCTGGAACATGGCAGAATGAAGCCCTACAAGTGCTGAAACTTGGGAGAGAATAAGTTGGGCACCAAACCTGAGCCTACACAAAGGGCCAGAAGAATTCTGAGCTACAAAGACAGAGCGGAGATTTTCTGAAACAGGTCATAGAAAAAGAAAGACGTGGGCTCAGCGGTTGTTAGCGACTGAAGCGTTGTACTATGCATCATACTCACACTCCTGGCACAAGTACACACTTTATCTTTTCAGTTACTGTAGGTACTAGATTGGCTTTAAAAGGTATGAGGGCTCAAAGAGCTAAGAAACTTGCTGAAGCATAGAGCAGAAACAAAATTGCACTCAGACAGTGGGCATGGTCTGCTCCTAAACACACCACTGCCAACCTGGCAGCAAAGGGCATGCACGGTGTGGTGCCTCTTTGGACTTGCGCTTTCCATGCCCAGCTGATTTGGAAGCCCATGCTGGGCAGAGAAGCATGATTCATTACCTGTTCTACAAATAAATAATCCTCATAGCCCAGTTCTGGCTCTGGAACCCACACTGGTGTTTGTTGCATGGAGTATGGGCCCTTGTTCCATCCTGGCCACCCTGCTAGCTTACACCCGAAATAATCACACAGAAACTGTATTAATTAAATTACCGCTTGTCCCATTGGCTCTTACTTTTTTGTTTGTTTTTTTTTTTGTATGTTTTTTGTTTGCTTTTCAAGGCAGGATTTCTCTGTATAACAGTACTAACTATCCTAGAACTCATGCTGTAGACCAGGCTGGCCTCGAACTCACAGAGACTGCCTGCCTCTGCCTCTAGCTCTAACTTCTTATTGGCTAACTCTCACCTCTTGATTGAACCCATTTCTATTAATTTGTGTATCACCACGTGGCAGTGGCCTACCAGGAAAGATTCCACATGTCTGTCTTTTACAGCTTCATGTCAGCTCTCTCACTCTGCCTACCTAAGTTCTGCCCTATCAACTAGGCCAAGGCAATTTCTTTATTCATTATCCAATGAAAGCAACACACAAGCAGAAGGAACTCCTACACCAGGTGTTGTTGCTCTGAACTTCTAACCTTTGTCAGTCAACAAATAATTTCTTTCAACTAGGGTGACCTAAGTAGGGCCTCTTGTTACAGCTGGGAATGTTGCCTCTCTTGAGTAGAACATAATAGGCAAGATCTGAGAGATACCCTTGAGAGGGTGAGAGAGGGGACTCTCTCTCTTTCCCTTGCCCTCAGACAGCATGCCAATGAGCATGGATTTCTAAGGCCTAATTCTTAAAGGTTTGATGGAGCCCCCTAGATAAAGACCAAATGCAAATCACTAACTGAACCCCAGGCTTAGACTGGGCAGTAGGTTATCCAGTTGAAGACTGCACACCATGCTTGTTTCCCCTTCGCTGTCCAGGAGCAGTGAATGAAGTCCTGCCTTCTGCTCTACAGGACTGCTCTTGAGAAATGGCTGCCCTCTGATGTCACCAGCATTGATTCCAGGGATCTGCAATCTGACATGTTGCTTTCTCTTCACTCTCCAAGAGGAGCCTTTCTCTTTGGCTACCATATAGTGTCCCTCGCTTAAGATTCTTCTGGCTGCGAGGAGCAGAGCATAGCAAATCAAACTGACTCATCCAAGAAGGAAATGAACGTCTCATTCGGCTTAATTGGAGGCCCAGGGTAGGGCAGGATCTGGACAGTGCTTTCTGTATATCTGT
>NC_022010.1:32330023-32369609 GCF_000317375.1 Microtus ochrogaster | reverse complement strand
TCCATGCTGGCTCTCCTTTTGACTTTAGATGGCAGCCATAGCAATCAGGTTTTTGGTATTTTATGCAAATCAAGACATATGATGCATCCTTGAGTGGACTGTAACTCCTTAGTCTTAGGGAAACACCCTTCACATTCCCACATCTAGACTAGTAACAGACACCAGTGGGGTGCTTGAAGTTGGTAATGGGTGGATGCCCCAATATAAACAGATTCTGCTAGGATTCAACCAAGAGAACCTAAGTACTGTTTTATCTTCATTTTTAAAAAAAATCTATTTCTCCATGGCTGACGGGTTTGAGGAACCTCCTCTCTCATCAAATCTGGGATGCAGAAGAATGACAGAGATATCATTGGTAGGGATGTACAGTGCCTAAGCTGTATACCTGTAAGACATGGTGTTATATGGGACTGATTTCTGAGCCACAATCCAAAATTTGAAGATCCTGTAGCTGCCATTGGCAGACCTTGCCTTCATAAAGGGAACTTTATATTGAGTCTCTGGAGGGTACCAGGTACCAGCATGTGCCATTGTCTGTGACCACTTGGAATCTTTTCCTGTAGTCTGACAGCACCGGGGAAGAGGGGTTATATCACAAGAGGCCGGAAAGCCTAAGGCTTTCTCTGCACTGTGGCCTGAATTAAAATGAAACCTTAAGATCTGCCACATCTGTGTCACTGAGGCCACATTCTCTTCATTGAGTGCACATTTGGAAAGCTCTGTCCTCAGGCAGGAAAAGGGGTAACTTGCCCTGGGTGTTATTATTTCCCCCACAGGAGGAATTAAGGACTATTAAGGGCAGGAATGGCAGTGAGTCTATGACTTGGGTGGGATGGCAGGGAGCATTGGGGTGATTATGCATGGAGGAGACATGAAGTCTAAACCACAGGCTTTTGTAGAAAGGGAAATTGTGGGGCACAATAGGCCGCAGGTGTCAGGATGAGTCTTGGCTGTTATAAGTCAGTCTTGCATATAACACTTACCAGGAGAGCTACCAAGTAATAGTAGTTAATACAGACCGCATAGAATAGGATTCTCCTCCATCAACTCACCCCAACATCACTCTTAACAGGTGAGAAGGCGCGAGCTGGAACCCACAGCAGGGCCTCAGCAGCTATACAGAGCCCCCACAATGAGACTTTTCATCTGGTGTGCCCTCACTTCAGAGAGGCAAACAACATATTGATTTTCTTCCCGAGAGCTGAGTCAGTGGCAAAGCTGTCGACACCATGCAGCCAGCCCTGGCAGGGATGGTGTGTGGACCTGTGGTATCCTAAGCCACTCTCCATCCTCTGCCTACTGGCTTGTGAAGATAAAAGGCATGGGTGGAAGTGGGAGGGGAACACATGTACCAGAATACGTGTAATGTGCACATGGTGGGAGATGTGTGTGTGTGTGTGTGTATGCATGTGTGTGCGTGTGTGTGTGTGAGCGTGTGTGCCTATGAGAGAAATGTATCCTAGTGTATAGACCCTAATGTTCCCATGAGTTTCCATGGGAACTCTGAGCTTTGTGGTCTACTCACATAGGAACGAAAGATACTAGACAGGCCAGGACGATCTGCACTGTTCTTTTTGATCTTTATAGATATGAGCTCTAGGGCCAGCATGAGAAAATGCTTGGTGTTCTGGAAAGAACTTACATGCTGCTAATAAGGAGCCTAGGGCTCTGCCTGTGTGCACTGGCTCCTCCATACTTGGGGAATCCAGCTTGCTCTAAGCCTAAGAAGTATAACGTCTCTCCAATAATAATAACAACAACACCCAGGGCAAGTTATTCCATTTATCTTCTCACCTCATCCCCTAGGGTCATTTCCATCTCTGCTGTTGCTATTGCCACCCAACCCTGGAACCTTCGTCTATACCACCACCGTGACCACCGCCTCCACCATCACATCACCTGACTCTCTTGTGTCCTCACCAACCTACTGCCTCCACTTCCACACCCCAATATTATCATCTCCTTTACCATCCTCAGTACCAACATCATTACAGCCACCTATACTGTTAGCGTCCTAGGCATCATCTCCTCTGCTCCCGCTGTCGTTATCACCTCCATCCTCCACCCCACCTCCATCACAACCATCATCACTGCCATCCATACCACTCCCATCATGACCGTGACTGCTGCCTACAGATCCTGTGATTCTGGATGCATGTGGTGCACACCTCACATTGCTGGAATCCCTGTTCATTTTGCCTACTTAGAGCAACGGCTCCTTTTGTAAAAGTATTTACAGTCTGTAGCTCCCCAAGTCCGTACAGGAGAGCTACTAACTTTAAACACCATTAACCCATGAAAGAGAGGTAGCTTAAATGACCCTCAAATCCTCTTCCAGGGTTCTCTGGTGTGTGGTGCGTGTGGCTGAGAGTGTCTGTGAATGAGGTAGGTGATTCATTAGTTCAGTCTGGTGTTTGTCTTTCCAGGAGGTTCTGTAGATGGAACTGAAGCATGACACCGCACGTGAACAGCTCTAAGGCTGTACCACTTGCTAATGCCCTGTAAACCAGGGACTATCCCAGGAATTCGGGCTTGTGACATAAAGGAAGCCATTGTGGAGCATGAGAAAAGACTGCTTACAGACCCTGTATGCTACCTATCGACCTGATGGCTGAGGCAAGTCACGTTCATGTTGCTTACAGACCCTGTAAGCTACTTATCCACCCGACGGCTGAGGCAAGTCATGTTCATGTTTCTCTGCCTCTATTTTACCTGTAGATAGGAAACTCGACCAATTCTTGCCTTACTGAGAGGGCTAAGATAAATTAATAAGTGAAAATTTTAGGTGCCAGGATTGGAACACAAGGGTGCTGGCTCCCTCCTTCTGGCCCCCACTGCTTCAAGACCCTGAAACCATCAGCCACTGGGGGAGCACAGTTCTTAATGCAATCCTCTGAGACAGTGGGCTTCCTGTTCCCAGTTCTCTCTCAAATGGCTCTGAGGGAAGAACACAGCGATCCTGTAAAATGTCACTGAATCAGAAGCTTGGCAGCTTTGCCGAGAAGCTGGGGGAGAGGACTCCAGCTCAGCGTCAGGGAAGAGTGAGCGGACAGTCCTAAAGTTGACTTTCTCATGTCTGTATCCGTTTCTTCTCCTCTTGAGTATGGGGATGGTACACACACACACACACACACACACACACACACACACACACACACATCAATGCCTTTGTTAAGGCAAAGGAGAGAATGAAATCAAAGCTTCTCAAAAGCCACAGCTAGTGTTTATGAGGCTTGATTGACTCTCAGCCCATATCCGAGATGCTGCCTGGACTGTGGCTTCTCCCACAGATGAGCAGCCTGGCAGCCTCTCTGCTGCCTCCTTTCCAGCTCCTTCTTGACTCTGCTACAGTCTCTCCAGCCTGGAACTCATCTATCTCACCCCCTGTCTCTTTGGTCTCAGCAAAATTTGGCAGAGTCTCCTGATGGGAGCAGGACAATGAAGCTGGGATAATGACCTACCCTCTCTCCTTGTGGCTAGTTAACTTCAAATGCCTCAGGTCAGTTACTGGGATCAGAGCCAAGGAGCCAACAGGGTCTACCTTGTCAGCAGCCGCTGTCATTCTGTCAGGTGACTTCCTACTTCCTTTGAAGTGCGGCAGATTCTATAGACGGAAGGAATCATGACCAGCCCTGAGGTCCATCAGTGGAGGGTCAGTGGATGGAGAAGCCTCACAAATACCTTTTCCCCCCTCGCTAGCTACATATCTCTGGGCAAGTTAGCCTGTGTGGTGTGCTGTGTGGCTTCTACCTTTCCACGGACGTGAAACCTCAACGACAGCAGTGAGACACTTTTAGTTCCCAGGGGACTGAAAGACAGGAAGAGAATGTTGTGCATCATCCACTCGGCAGCTCTAACTATTTGTGCTTCATTCCAAGGAAGAGTTGAAGGTTTCTCTGAGGGACCCATGAAAGGCGACCAAGTGCCCAAAAAGCACAAAGCTTCAAAAATGTGGTACCTGGGTCAGGATCATGGTCCCTTCATTTGCTAGTCAAGTAAGTAAAACCCCAGCAAGCGTCAGCTCCTGCCTCCTGTAGATTACCAGCTGAACCAACTGAAAGACTGCTATTATCATTCTCCTGTCTCTGATGAATAAATCTAGATTTGATATGTTGAAATTTTGTCAAGTTTATAAAACTGCCAAGTAAGGAAATAATGGTACCAGATACTGGCTCGAGTTGATCTGAGCACCAGTGCCCACGCTCTGCTTTTGTTCTGAGTTGTCTTCGTAGTGTCCTTCCTAGGTGCAGGAGGGCATTCAGCACAGACCAGTGCTTCTCATCACCTCTCAGCACAAAGCTTTGTCGAGGCTTTGGGTGCAAGAAGGGAAAGCAAAACTCTGTTCTTGGCCATCTCAAATGACAAATTCTCTGATATCTTCTTCCAAGAATCATGAAAATAAGTACAGTGTCAAACAAAGGGAGATGAGGATGAAGATGGGGTAGTAGACACTGAAGCATCCCGAACCCAGCTTGAGCTGCCCTTGCTGTTCCCTTGGCCTCTGTGCTGTGTTCCATTGCTGCTCATCATCTATCCCAGCACCCAATAGGAAATCTCCCAGAGTCGTCAGGGAGCTCCTGGTGGTCCTCATCATAGATCCTTAAAGCACTTCTGTCGCTCAGCATCAAATTCCACTGCCAACCTACTGTGTGAATTCCAGCGACTACAGAAGAAATACACCCAGAACGCAAGACAGGGTAGAAACCAGGAAGTACAGACAGCGGTGAGCATCATTGTGACAACATGCGGTCCCCCTTCCGTGCTGCTACCTTTTCTGTGTGGTCCTTCTGTCCTCATGGAGTAAGCCACCTGCCTGACAACCATTCTCCTCTCAACATCTGCAGCCTGGAATGTTTTCCTTAACTGAGCCTCAACATGCAGTTACTGTATTGATGGTTGTGATAGTTGATCGTAGGTGTCAGCTTTACTCGAGTTCAAGATGCCCTGACAGCTGGAAAAACGTTGTTTCTGGGTGTGTCTGTATGGGGTTTCCAGAAGAAACTAGAATTTGGATCAGTACATTGAGTAAAGATCACCCTCACATGTGTGTGTCACCGTCACACACTGACAGCCCTCACCAGTGTATGTCACCATCACACACAGCCCTCACTAGTGTGTCTCCATCTCACACACTGACAGTACTCACCAGTGTGTGTCAACGTCACTCACTGACAGCCCTCACCAGTGTGGATGTCACCATCTCACGCACTGACAGCACTCACCAGTGTGTCTCCATCTTACCCACTGACAGCCCTCACCAGTGTGTGTCTCCATCTCACACACTGACAGCACTCATCAGTGTCACCACTTGTGCCCCCATTGACAACCTAAACAGGGAAAACTGAAGAAAAAAAAACTTTCATGCTAAGACTAGAATCCAAAAGCTTCAAGATCAACTGGTAGGAAACAACTCAGGGTTGGTCCTGAAGAATGGTTATGGGAGACAACCTAGGGCAGTGGTCAACAAGACTTTACAGGTTCAAACCCTAAGGCCACTACTCACTAGCTGAGTGACCTTTAAGAAGCTTCTGTCACAATCATGCCAAGATCACTCTAAGTGACTTCTGCAAAGGTATGATGAGATGAAGTCTGAAACTATGTTAGATCATTCATAGCCATCCAATGGAGTTCGGGCTGCCATCCAGCTCCCAAAGAAGGACATGGAGAGACTTATTAATTATGAATGCTCAGACTTAGCTTAGCTTGTCCCACTAGCTCTTTTAATTTAACCCGTTTCTATTCATCTACATTTTGGCTCAGGGCTTTTTACCTTTCTTTTCATTCTGCATGCCCTACTTTCCTGCTTCCTCTGTCTGACTGGCCCCTGGTAGCCCTGGCATCTCTTTTTCTTTCTATCTCGACTCTAAATTCCTCCTATTTACTTTATCTGTCTGTAAATTCCATCTATACCTCCTCCCTCTCTATTGACCAATTAGGTTTTTATTAGACCAATTGGATGGCCTAGGTAGGCAAGATAAAACAGCAATACATCTTTACGTAGTTAAACAAAGGCAACACATCTTTGCAAAGTTAAACAAATATTCTTCGACAATCCAATTTCATTTAAACTCATGAAGCTTGGATTTTTCCATGGGAAATACCTTCATATAGCAGTCAGCCTCCCTACTGTGTGTTCACTGCTAGCCCCATCATCTTGACCATCAGGACTTTTTTTTTTCTATGTTGAGTCAAAACGTGTCTCCTGCTTTTTGGTTTGCTGTTCCTGGTTCTTCTAGTCCTAGAGCACTTAAGGAAGTTCAGAGGATCTTGTCCTAGTGTTCCAACTCTGGAAACTTTGAATGGGAATGCCCCCACATGGAATCATATATTTGAATAGTTGGCCCATATTTGATATAATTGTTTGTGAAGGATAGTAGGTGTGGCTTTGTTGGAGGACGTGTGTCACTGGGGACTTTTTTGAGGTTTTAGAAGCTCACACCATTCCCAGTTAACTTTCTCTACCTCATGTTTGTGGATTGAGATGTAAGCTTTAGCTCCAGACCCAGTGCCATGCCCGCCCGCCCGCCTGCCTGCCTGCCTGTCTGCCTGCCTGCCTGCTGCCATGCTCCCCACCATGATGGACATAAACTCACCCTCTGAAACTGTAAGCCCCAAATAAACTCTTTCTTCTATAAGCTGCCTTGTTCACAGCAATAAAAACAACTGAGACAGACGCCATGAACCAAGCAGAAGCCAGTGTGTTCAGATATCCACCCAACATCAGAACTGATTGGTTGTTCAGATATCCACTCAATATTACAGCTGATTGGTTGTTCAGATACCCACCCAACACCACAGCTGATTGGTTGTTCAGATACCCACCCAACATCACAGCTGATTGGTTGTTCAGATACCCACCCAACATCACAGCTGATTGGTTGTTCAGATACTCACCCACTATAACAGCTAATTGGTTCAAAGGTAAGCACTTGGCTCAAGTCAGATCCATCAAAATCCTTCCCTAAGACTTCAAATATGAGAACCAAAGCAAACCACTATCAAATTCTGTAACCTAGAGAAAGTCAGGCTAGAGCATGAGAGAATGAGAGGTCAAAGGTCAAACCAGTTTGAGAGGCAGCAGAGTGGTGGTGGGAGGAGCGATCAAGACCTGACGATAAATCCCTGGTTCTAGCTGTCCACAGGATCCACTCATACCCTTGCTTTTTTTTACACAGTTTGCTAACTCTGAGGTTTTGGATGGTTTTCTGCTGGCAGACACTTTTTCCACAGAACCCACAAGCACCCCATGGTTGGAATCATGACTTGGGCCTCTGCCTTGAGCCATTCCTGTCTCCCCATGGTTCACTAACCTCTGTGCAGTGATGGGATTTAGAGGATCCTGAGACAGGCCAAAGAGCTTTGCCTGGCATTTACTACCAAGCTATCTCTAAATCTCAGTCTTAATTAAAGAGTCCACGGCTTTAAAGTATTTGAAAAGCCGCTTTAGATTTCCAGCTCCTTGAGGCAGCACCCATATTGGCTTCACTCTTCCACCCTTAGTGAGTAGATTACACGGAGCCACACAGTGTCACTGATCATGGTTGTGAGAAGCAGTGCATTTTTGAGTTGTTCCTTCGTCACCTGGCCACTTTCCTATGAAGGCACCGGGCTGGAAGTCACTTGGAGTTGACTTTATCCACACTGTAAACCTCTACTTCTTGGGGACATTTGCCTTCTGCCAGGCCTAGACAGGGTACCACCAAGGCCCACACAGTTCTTGCTCCACGCCCACTAACACGTGCCCTTCTTCCCGAACTGAATTTTCTGCTCTCTTTTCAAATGCTGTTCTTCAGTAATGAAAACAGCAGAAATCATTTTCAAGAGGAAGCCAGCTGGTTCATTAGTCTGATTAAACCCAAGCAACGAGATCTGAGAACCATCCACATACTGAATACGGTGACTTCTCCCCGGCCTCGGGGAGATTGACAGTCATTATTAATCTGGAGGCTCAGCTGCCAGCACAGCTGTAAACTAATGTGAATACTCGAGAAAGAACTGGATTGCAGAAAGAAAATGCCGGGACGTCTACAGCCATATCACCCTGAACGCACCCGATCTTGTCTGATCTCGGAAGCTAAGCAGGGTCGGGCCTGAGTAGTACTTGGATGGGAGAAAATGCTGGGCTCTCTGAGTAAATAGGGCTTGGCCTCCCCCCTCCCAGACTCATTGAAGGCCTGGCTGACTCTCCAAAGTATGCCAGCCTCCTCTCCCTGTTGGGAAAACCATGGTCTTCAAAGTCATTAAGGTTTATCTTTAAAACTAGATTTTAGAATTTGCCAGCTACCTGATTTGAGGCTCTGATTCTTTAACTAAAGGGGAGATAAAAATGCCTATTTATAAGGAAGCCACAGGGCCTGATAAACACTTGAAGTCCCGGATGCTATGGTTTGGAAAGGGTGCAATGGAGGCAGGAGACGGGAGAGGTGACAATCCAGTGGCAACACCTTAAGAGGAGGCAGATCCACAAAAGGGCACACAGTTGGACAAGTAGTTGAGGATTTATATTGAAAGTAACAGGGAGACCGTAAACGGACAAAGTCCTAGGAAAGTGGTGGAATCTGCTTATTCGGCTTACAGGGTGGTGGGCTGCTGAGGAGCACTGATGTCCCAGAGGTAGGGAAAGTGGCCAGAAGGCCAGTGCTACCTCCAGGGTGGGTTCATGAGTGAAAGAAGGAAGTGAAGCCAGGAGGGGTCCGTCTTTCTAGCAGAAGCCTGGGAATCAGAAGGAAGCAGAACAAATTGTCATTGCTGAGGGATGCAGGGAGAAGGGATTCGTGACAGAGACAGAGCCATTTTCTAAGGGAAAACCAACAAACACTGTGAATACATAAATTTTTGAGGACGTGAGATGGATTCAGTCTCAAAGATAGTGTGAGGTACCGTCTTCAAACTTCCCACTTAATGGCATCAAATTCAATTTGACAGAGACTGCTAGATTGACCTTGTCTGAAGAGAGCCACTCCCTCGGGCCTTATTTCTGGAGAGACTAATAGCCAGGCTGGCCAAGAGCACTCTGTCTACCCAGACTGAAAGTCTCCCTAGGCCAGGGAGGGTGTTCTGGGGCTGGGGTGGGTTTTGAAATGCTACTATGATACTGAGAAGCCACTTCCTGCACAGCTCCAACCAGAAAGAGCCACAGTTTTGTGTCAAGGTTGATGAGGGAGAAAGTCACGAGGCTGGGGGATGTCAGGAAAGGCATACGGATAAATGATAAGCAAAGGCAATAGAAAAGAAAACGAAAACATGACAACCTGTATACAAAGGAATCCCTGAAGTGGTCTACAGGGGGAGGGAGAAGAAGACCGGGCCACCAAGAGGACTCAACAGAGCAGAAGGACCATAGTTACAGCGCACACAGAATCACCTTGAATCCCAGGAAAGAAAGCCTGGCTGTGTGACCCTGGCAGAGCTAGGTCAGCTCTGTGAGCCACCATCTTTTTTTTTTATCTTTAGTAGTTATACGAATACTTTCTTTGTAGGGCTGGGGTGAAATGACACCGTGAGATGATCTGCACAGTGAAGGAAGTGGACGCTTTCAGTAGTGATCGCTCATGTTTCCCCTGTGCAACCCCGGGCTATTCCTGCACCCAATGGACCAGCTCTGCCTCCACAGCTCAGAAAGGACACTGACTACACAACATCCTCTGCACCAATCCTCCCACCCACGGAGCTCTTAGGAATCCCTCTCAGTTTGTGGACAAAGTGGAGCTCAATATCCAACCTGTCTGGAGAAATTTAAGATGGAAGGAGCCTGGCCTCAGTGCCCAGCAGCACAGTGTGTGTCCCTATCACACTGCCCCCCACAGTGTGACTGTAGGCACACCATTTGGCTCAGCTGAGCTCCAAGGTTCCTCTTTTCCATGCCCGGGTAATAGAGAGGATGAAATGGTACATCCCAAGAGACACCGTCTGGCCCGCTGTAGGCAAAGGCTATCTTCTTCCTTTCAATTCCCTCAGTAAGAGCTTTCAGAGTTCAGAAAGGATTAGAAATTCAGTAGAGGCTACATAGTCCTTAAATGGAATGAACCACGCTTTCTTACATTACTAGCAAATCTAATTGTCAGCAGAAAAACAAGCATTCAGAATCCAGCAGAGTAAGTTGACCCTGTCTGAGGAGATGGGTGGCAAATAGGCCATGCTCCCAGCTGTCCCTGTTTTGAAGCTTTAGAACCCAGGTGACATCAGTACCAAGGCTGCAGAAAAGGATGTCTCCCCGCACTGTGCTTTGAGCTTAAACTTTTCCAAGTACGAGAAGCGGTGAGTACAATCTGAGGGATTCTTCTGCATCTCTGTTCGCCGCCCCTAAAGCGAGATGACAACGCAAGCAGCTCGTTCCTGCCGCTCACTTCTAAGCCAGAGAGGCATGGGAAGGTCGTGGAGTTGAAGTTAAATTGTATGCTGACTTTACTAAGCCAAAGTGGAGGTAAGAAAAACCTAAAGCACATAGAGATGTGCTTCAGCCTTGGCCTCAGCACCTAAGGAAGAGACTCTTTCACAGTCCACTGATAGCAATATGTTTGGGAAAACCCTTGAGAAAGGCCGCATGTGTTCATGTGTCTGTACCCTCTGTTCCCTTGGGAGAGCTAGCATCTGAAGCCAGTTCCCTGCCATTCTCACCCCCAGAGCCTCAGAAGGGTTTTGACAGAAGGACCCAGTGAAGGACAAGGCCAGTCTGGGAGTTCCTAGGATTGTCCATCTCGGGGTTTGTAGGGAGTCCTATGGACAGAAGAGCAAGTAGGTAGTCCGCCTATTAGAACCAGGAGCTAGGTTGCACTGCGTCAGCTCAGGGTGAGCATCTAGCATCGCCTGAGGAGTAGGGCAGGTATGTTGTGCTAGTAAATACTTAAACACCAGCCCTGGGAGGGCAGGCCTAAGCTACAGCATTTGCAGATAGCTGTGGTGTGAGAACTTCCACCACCGCTGGTCTGGAGCTACCAAGAGATGTCATTGGCTCCAGTAGAGATGACTACCATGGCCTCCAAGCACTCCATTTGGGAGGGTGCAGGGACTCCAGTACCTGCAGCTATTAGAAGAAAAGGCATGGCTCTGAACCAAAGGGAAGAACGAAGTCTCAGAGAGGTCGGCATCCTCTTCTTCCTTAGGTAGGCTGCTCACATCAGCAGGGAAGACTTTCATAGCCCTCCCTCAAACCCCTGATTCTGCCTGACTCCAGGGAAGGCCAGAGATTTGCTGTTTGAACAAGACTGATGGACAACTCTGTGCGCTAGAACACCAACCAGCTTAAATGTTTTGAGCATTGCCCTCAACCAGAGGCCACTGTGGAATCCGACATGCTCCGTGCACCTATCTTGTGACATTCAGAGGAAAGCACAGTTTCTTGCTTCCTCCTGCTGTCCTCTGCCCACGTTCCAGGGTAGAGCTATGCCGCCAGTCACCCTTCTGGTCATGGTTTATGAGAAAGTGTATCTGAATTTCCAACAACTGTTTCACAAATAGACTTTCAGAACACAACGTGTTCCTAAGTAGGAAACTGTCTGTGTTTCAAAGCTTTTGTAGCGATTTGCCTCTGAGAAATAGATTTTTACAATTGACCCAAGAAGGATGTGGACCAGGGACTCTGAGACTCTTCAAGTGCCTTTTCACAGATAGTTAGCCAGTTTCACAGATTGCGTGTCTGTGGATTGTTTCTAGGTGTTTCCAGGAGGTGAGCCAGTTTGGGGCATTAAAATCAGAGGTGTGGGAAGTGGGCTTTCTCGTTTCCAAGCGTGCTTATGCAACACACAGTTCTCGGGCACAGCCGTATACCAGATGCTGCATTCAGCACCGGGAGCTCAGACATTGTGAAGAAGTGTCTTTGTCAAGGTCTTCTTATTGGTATAATAAAAAGCTAAATGGTCAAGAGCTAAGCAGGATTTTGGAGACACGGAGAACCCTGCAAAGAAGAAGGTAGAGTTGCCAGCCAGACACAGAGGAAGCGGGACAGCAACATGGACAGAAAAAGGGTAATAAAGCCATGAGGCAGAAAGCAAATTCATAGAAATGGGTTTATTTAAGTTATAAGAGCTAGTTAAAAACAAACCTAAGCTATCGGCTGAGCTTTCTGAATTAAGAAGTCTCCATGTGGTTATTTGGGAGCTGGCAGGTGGGACAGAAAAATCCACCTAAACTCTACTATATGCAGCACTTGGGGCATGATGGGAAAGTAATTGAGAAACAGTCTGGGGAAGAGCTGGATCTCTGTCTCTCAGACAGGACAGGGCAGAGGACATGAGGCACACTTGGCAGCCTGGAAGCATTGGAATTAGTGAGAGTGTGGGGAGGGGAGGATGATTGCCTCCCACGGGGTTGATTGAGGAGCAGCACTACAGGAAGAACTTTGGAGGAGGGGACTGGATGGGGGAAGCAAGTCTTCAATCCCAATCACCAGTACCACCTGTGTCAGAGATGGGGAAGTGGGGTAAAGTAAGTTTAGAAGATGAGACTATAGCCTGAGTGAATGGGTAAGCTAAGACTACTTCGTGTATGACCCTCAATGCCCTTCAGGGGATGCTGGCAGTGGCCACAGCACGCCATTCACCAAGCTACTCTGTGGGTAACACTGTTAGATTTCTCAGACACATTCCCTCTGACCTACACCATGTCCAAGTGGAATGACACCTATTTCAGGCCAGGAATCCAGTCCTTCAAGGACTTTTGAGAAAATGTAGGACTTTCAGAAGCAGCTGTCCTGGTTGTTTTGTTTTTGTTTGGTTTTTTTTGTTTTTGTTTTGTTTTTCTTTTCTTTCTTCCTTTCTCTCTCTCTCTCTCTCTCTCTTTCTTTCTTTCTTTCTTTCTTTCTTTCTTTGTCAAAACTTCAATTATAAAAACCGGGTTGCTCAAGGCAAGAGCATGGGGTTATTGTCTTGATAATTGTGGGAGGGCTCAGCTCAGTGTGAGGGCTGCCACCCCTGGACAGTTAGACCTGGGGTGTATAAAACAGAAAGCAGAGCATGTTGAGAAGGGCAAACCGGTAAGCAGTAAGGGACACTACTCCGCAGCCTCTGCATCAGTTCCTGCCCTGACTTCCCTCAGTGAGGGAGTGTGATCTGGGAGCTGAGGCTGAAATAAACCCTTTCCTCCCCTGGCTGCTTTTGGTCATGGCGTTTCATCACTATCAGCACTACAGTTCTGGGAGGGGCAAATGGAAGAAGGGATGGGCGCAGTGGGCACTTGGTTTCTTGCTTCCTGTGACATTTTGTCCCTTCCCCTGAAATCAGTTCACGAGAAATAAAGAAGTAATTTGTAATTCTAAAAATGTACTGAACCTCTCAAAAAGCCAGGCAGGCTTTGGGGTTTATGGTCATTTCTGGAATTAGAACCTATTCTTCCCCTGGGGAGCTTCCTGGCCTTCCACATGAAAAGCTCCCCCCTGGAGCTAGCTCCACTGAGGAATTCCACAGCAACAACTCCTGACCAGGCAGTGAAGAAGCCGACCTGGAGTCACGCAGTGAACCAAAATTAGCCTCTTTACAAGCCCAGGGAAACAGGATAATCAGCATCTATCTCCCAAAATACACAGGAAGGTGAAAGCTCTCCCTTCCTTTTTCACATGCCGCTCTCACACCTCCCTCCCCTTCTTGGCACCATCATCTCCCCGAAGACAATACATAAACCAGGATCTCAGGTGGCTAAGTGTCCCCATCACTTTGCCCAAGAAATCCACTCTGGGCAGCTTCAGGGGCATTGCCAAGGTCCGGGCAGGGGAAGATATTTGTAGTCAGTCCTGAGCTTGGGCTAGCACATTTATTAACTTTCATGTTAAAAATATTGCTATTCGGGGGCTGGAGAGATGGCTCAGAGGGTAAGAGCACTGGCTGCTCTTCCAGAGGTCCCGAGTTCAATTCCCAGCAACCACATGGTGGCTCACAACCATTTGTAATGAGACCTGGTACCTTCCTTGCCAGCAGTACATTGTATGCTTAATAAATAAATAAATAAGTAAATCTTAAAAAAAATATTGCTATTCTAAAAAAAAAATTTTTTTTTCTTAAGTTACTATTGTTGGGAGCACAGAGACAGAGCTCCTAGCTGGAGGTGTATTGACATTTCTTAGGAAGCCAACAACCCAGTGAGTATCATAACAACTCAACACTGTTTCCTTCCCACCTTAAGGTCTTTAACCACAGTTTTACACAGCACTTCCAAAACTGAGAAAGCCTCAAGCGTGGTAGGAGACACCTAGAGTCCTAGCATTTGGAAGGTGAGGCAGGCAGGCTGGGTGTTTGAGGCTAGCCTGAGCCACAAGCAAGGCCCTGCCTCAAATAACCACAAAGTAAAGGTGATGAACACAAGCACGTGGCCAGGTAGTGGTGGCGCATGCCTTTAATCCCAGCGTTCAGGAGGCAGAGACAGGTGGATCTCTGTGAGTTCGAGGCCAGCCTGGTCTACAGAGCGAGGTCCAGGACAGTTAGGACTACAGAGAAACCCTGTCTCGAAAACCCGGACAGAGAAACAAACCAACATGCACACGTGCTTCTTCATTTAGTTGTGATCCACATTTTAGAGAAGTACATGAGTCTGGATGGCCTGATCGCATCTTTCTGCTCCATTGAATTTATCTGTGACTCTTCCCTGCTTTCTGTTTCTTAATCTTTAGCTTCATTTTATGCTTTTTTTCCTCCTCAAAGTTTATCCATGCTCTCATGAGGATTATCCCAGGTTGCTGTGTTGGAGCGTCCCACCCAAGGGATCAGCAGTGTTGCTCGGTGGCAGTTCTGATCACAATACAGGATCTAGGAACGGTGGTAGAGACCATTTCCAATCTCTTTGTTTTAATCATAAAACAAAGCGCCAAAGGCCACAGAGAGGATGCTATGCCTATATCCTCAAGGCTGGATCCACAAGTCCCATTTCTGACAAAACTGGGATGATTCTATCTCCATCCCAGAGGCTCACTAGGAAGTGAACGAAGTCAAGAAGCAAAGCAAGGTTAGGAGCAAATAAAGGCAGCTCTTGTTCTTCCACTGAGAGTACAGAAAGATCCTGGTGTTTGTGAAGTCTAAAGTGAGCTTGTGGATCTGATGAAATGCTCGGTTTTCCACATGTGACAAAGGTGAGAAAGGAAGGTGGCCCAAGAACCCTCACCCAGGTCCTCATATTCCCGGTTCACAGAGCTACCTTGCGCTTAACAGTCCTGTTCTTGGTGCTCTCAGAGAGAGAGAGAGAGAGAGAGAGAGAGAGAGAGAGAGAGAGAGAGCGAGCTGGACTTAAATTTTCCAGACACAGGTGGCTGACTCAGCCCTCGCTCTGCTGTGGCGATGGTGATCAGGCATCAGCTGTTGGCTCGGATGATGTGTTCCCAGAGCAACATGGTGTGTGCGAGCTGCCAGCATTGGAGGCTCGGGAAATGCAGTCTGCTGAGCCAGTTAAACGCCCCAAACTGCCCTGTCTCTCAGAAATAAGGGTGACTCATCAGAGCGCTCTATGACTGGGAGAGGCACGAGGGAAGCCACTAGGCCTGGAAACCTGCACTTCGAGGGCCCCAGATTCCCTGCCCCTGCTCTGACTCCAACTCACAGGCCCTTCTCTACCTGGAAATGAACATAGGCTCCATTCCTAATCCCTGCCCTCCTCCCGGAAGTGCATCTGGTCTCTTCAAGCCTAGGGCTGTTCTTTCTACAGAGGGCCTGCCCTGTACCATATGGCATTTGGTTCTTTGTTTCATTTCTTCCTTCTTAACCATTCCCACTGTTTGTTTGTCTCTGACACAGGTTGCAGATTCTCCAAGGAGAAACACTAAGGCTCCTCCTCTGTATTTACCATGCATCTTAGAGCATCACCTAAGAGTGGCGGTGCACAGGCTCCTCCAGCTCCCCTAGTGTCTGCGTGTGCAGCAAGTTCTACATAAGCCCTTAACTGTGAACTATGGCTTCAGCCTCTGCAAACAGAGAGCACAGAAGTCAGACCTCCATGCTGATAGGAGAAAAGGTACCCCTCCCTTCCAGGCAGACAGGGTTCATGGCTTGGGTTTTCATCCCCTTGTCTGGAGACCCTGTACAGCGAGACACCAGCGACACCTGGGATGTGGCCCCTCACAAGAGATTATTCTCCTTGTGTCCTTCCCCAATGCTCCGTTCCAATGGAGAGCACCTACTAGCTTGGGGACGCTGACATCAGACAGCTTGCTTCCCGCTTGTCTGAAGGGAAACACACACACCAAAACAAAAAGTCAAGAACTCACACACTGTGTCTCCAGTCCACGCAGGCTATTTGGAGACTTTCTCCCGGCCCTCTCCTCGCAGCCTCGCTTTCTTTTGCTGGGAAGGCCCAGAACACAAATGGTCAAATTCTTGACTTTTGCTTTCTCGAAGTACAGAGCACCCATTTCCTCCTGGTCTTTGAGTCTAACATCTTCTACCCTTTCCGACCCCATCCTAGCACTGCCTCCCACATCTTCCTAAGTAGATTAGCTATTTCTTTTTGCTGCCTCCGTCACCCCATGCAGACGCCTTCCATATTTCTCTGACCTTTCTCTGCATGTTACTAGAATGGACCTCAGGCAGCCGTCTCTTAACCACCTGTTGGCAAGGCTTCGCGTACTTATCCTGAAATCCCACTCCCCAAGGAATCTATTTACAAACACATTGGTGAACAATTTTGACTTCGTAAATGACATTTTATAGGAGCAAACACCTTCATGTTTACCAACCTTTACAGGCATCTCTGTTCTCCAAATTCTTGCTTGGCATCCTTTCCAGAGTTTCTTGTTATTATATAATACCTTTCCCAGCTTGCCAAGTTGGATCCCCACACTCTACTCCTGCCCGCCTTTCCCATTTGCCCCATCAAGCTTATGTGCACCTCGTTGTAAAAGATAGAACAACCCCATTTTGTCCTGACTCCTACCTGTAATCATGCCCATCCAGGCTCTCCAAATTGGCCTTCTCTGGAGTGAGTCCAGACTAGGTTGAGCCAAATGTTTTTCTTGTGACGCATATGCAAAACTGTTTGCCTCCTCGAGGATGCAGTTTAGAAGATAAGAATCCCACATTCCACAGTCGCTCAGCCCAGCACAGTGAGGATGTATACAGCAAGTCTGTGCTCAGTGAGGATGTATACAGTAAGCCTGTGCTCAGTGAGGATGTATACAGCAATCATGTGCTCAGTGAGAATGTATACAGCAAGTCTGTGCTCAGTAAGGATGTATACAGCAAGCATGTGCTCAGTGAGGATGTATACAGCAAGCATGTGCTCAGTGATGATGTATATAGCAAGCATGTGCTCAGTGAGAATGTATACAGCAAGCCTGCCTGTGCTCAGTGAGGATGTATACAGTAAGCCTGTGCTCAGTGAGGATGTATACAGCAAGTCTATCTGTGCTCAGTGAGCATGTATACAGCAAACATGTGACAGGGCCTGCCTCTCACAAGGACAGGACACAAGCAGTTCTAAGCCCTTCCTGTCTTGAGGTTCCTCTCTCTTTCCAGGTGAGGCCCGTGACTGGAGTCAGTGGGAAGTGCCAGAAGACACAGCAGAAACTAGCAAACACCCGTGACATGAACAAGTCAGTAAGTGGCAGGGAGACAAGAGATGAAGGAAGATCTCTCTGTCTCTGTCTCTTTCTCTCTCTCTCACACACACACAGAGGCGTGTGTCACAGAACGCCTTCACACTAAGTCTATCAATCTACCCAAGTGTAAGAAGCTACCCAGCGTAGGTGGGATGGAGCGTGGAGAGTAGCTAGCAGGATGAGGCATGAGTGCAGCGCTCCAGCATCAGCTTTGCCCTCAGCGCCATGGGGAAGGAAGTGAAGAGTGCTCTCTGGGCCTCTGGTTCCTTCTTGGTTTCCTCCCCCTGCCTGCTGGTGGCCCGGTGTGAATTAACCACCAGGGTCCTCTCGTGCTTGTCAACAGTCACGTTTGCGCTTCCTCCCCAGATGCCTAGACACCCAGGGCCCCCAGCACTGCTGCACTCTGCGGGAAGCTTTTCTTGGCTCCAGTTCTACCCAGGGACCTTCACTGCCCACTGGCAGAAAAGAATTCTTGGCTGTGGAAACTGGTAAACTCCACATATTTTACAGATGAGACTAAACTCCTGGTGACTCTAAATGTGGTGTGAAATGGACAGAAGTCATTCTGCTGATGTGACATGCCTGAAATAACATCGCCGCCGCCACCACCACCACCGCCGCTGCCACCCCCACACAGACACCCACGTCATGGAAAGAGACAGTCCCACAAGTTCTTGGGCCTAGGCCACTGCTGCCTCCTGTTCCTTACCCTCAGTCCCAAGTCATTTTCTCTATTTTTATTTTTTCTTGTCTCTATTCTTTTATTTTCTTATTTTTAAAACAATTTTATTTTACATACCAATCCCAGCTCCCTCTCACTTCCATCCTCCCACTCCTCCTACCTTCTCCCCACCCCACCCCGCATCCTCTCCTCAGAGAGGGTGAGGCCTCCCATGGGGAGACAATAAAGTCTGTCACATCACTTGTGAGGCAGGACCAAGGTTCTCCCCCTGCTGTATCTAGGCTGAGCAAGGATTCCCTCTATAAGGAATGGGCTTCGAAGAGCCAGTTCACGCACTAGGGATAAATACTGGTTCCACTGCCAGAGGCCCCACAAACTGCCCATGTTACACAACTGTCACCCACATTCAGAGGACCTAGTTTGGTCTTATGCTGACATCAGGGAGCTCCCACTAGCTTGAGTCAGCTGTTTCTGTGGGTATCCCCCATCATGGTCTTGGCCTCTTTGCTCATAATTTGCTCCTCCCTCTTGATGACTGGACTCCAGGAGTTGGGCCCAGTGCTTGGCTGTGGATCTCTGCATCTGCTTCCGTGAGTTACTGCATGAAGGTTCTATGATGGACAATTTAGGTAGTCATCGATCTGATTACAGAGGAAGGGCAGTTCAGGCATCCTCTCCACTATTGCTTAGATTCTTAGCTGGGATCATCCGTGTGGTTTTCTGGTAGTTTCCCTAGTGCCTGGTTTCTTGCTAACTCCACAATGGCTCCCTCTTTCAAGGAATCTCTTTCCTTGTGCGCTCTCTCTCTCTCTCTCTCTCTCTCTCTCTCTCTCTCTCTCTCTCCCTCTCCCTCTCTCTCTCTCATTGTCCTTTACTTTACCCAAGTCAATTTTCCTGATCCTCATGTTCTTCCCCTCACTCCGCTTCTCCCCTACCACCCTCACCCCTCACCACCAATTTACTAAGAAGATCTTGTCTACTTCCCCTTCCGGCAGGGAGGAGGGGATCCATGTATATCTCTCAGGGTTTTCAATGTTGCCTGTCTTCTCTGGGGTTGTGAACTACAGGCTGGTTGTCCTTTGCTTTACCTCTAATACCCACGTTTGAGTGAGTACCTACCGTGTTTGTCTTGCTGTGTTTGGGTTACCTCACTCAGGATGGTTTTTTTCTAGTTCTATCCATTTGCCTGCAAAGTTCAATATGTTATTGCTTTTTACCACTAAGTAGTACTCCATTGTATAAATTTGCCACATTTTCTTTATCCATTCTTCATCTGAGAGACATCTATGTTGTTTCAATGTTCTGGCTATTATGAATAATGCTGCTATGAACATAGTTGAACACATGACCTTGTGGTATGGGTCTACATCCTTTGGGTTTATGTAGATTGATGCACAATTTTTTGAGAAACCACCATACCGATTTCCAAAGTGGCTGTGCAAGTTGGCACATTGTTTTTTTTTTCTTGTGCGTAGGTGTGTTTTCTTGTGTGGGGGTGTGTTTTGTTTGTTTCAGAAATGCTCTATTTGTCCTGTTGGAAGACAGTCCAAGGTCATGCAAGGGCAAAGGGAAGAACATCACAGTTCTCATTCCTGAGACCGCATCCCTCCATCAGAGCCCGTTTCTGGCAAGCTGCATGAACCCCAACCATTCATACCTGCAGAGGAGAAATGATGATCCATCTACTGCCCCTGTCTCAGGACTGTCAGAAATGTCCTCCTGTACAGGACTGATGCTAATGGACACCAAAGACACCAAGTTCTTAGAAAACAGAGAACTTGTTGATTGATTTTTATGTTTAAATTTTTTACCTGCCTTGGTTGAAATAGGTAGGCATCTCAGACCCCTGGGTTTCTACACTAAGGAAAATAAACAGCCAGGGCATACTGTATTTTTCCAGTAATTGTTCTCTACCTCGAAGTCAGCCAGTTTCTTGCAGCCTCCAGCACTTCATGCATCCTCCCTGACCAAAGCGCTGTCAGTCGGGAGTGCCCTGATCATGCACACACAGGTTCCCACCGAACGATCGGTATCCGTGGGTGTGCGTGTGTGCGCGCACGTGTTTATGTGTGTGCACCCGTGTGTTTGTGGGGGACGCGTGTGTCTGCGCGCGCGGGTGTGTGGCGGGGGCGGGCTCTGCGCCCGGGGGGCAGGGCTCGCCGTGAGAGTGGCAGCTGGACTTGCGATGCTGCGAGGGACAGGGTGCAGAGCCGCAGTGCCGTAGTGGGCAGCAGAGGCAGTCTGCCCTGCTAGCAGTCGAACCCCTAAACAGAGGCGAAAGACCCCGGTACCTCCAATCCTGGAAGCCGCCTGATGTCCCCGCCCCAGAGAGGCTGCACTGAGAGGACGCCCGGGCGCACGCTTCGGTCCCCTTGTGTCTCTCTGTTCCTCTTTCCTCCCAAGTAAGGGAATACGCAGCTAGGAGGGAGCGCCCCCGGGAAGCGCGCACCCAAGTGTTGCATGGTGAGGTAAGACCGCGGCCACAAAACAGAGGTTACCAGTTTGGGGGGGATGTGGGGGGACGCGGCAGCAACTTGGAAAACCAGGGCAAAGCAAGAGTGGGTCCCGCGGCTGGAAAAGGAGCTGCAGATGAGGCCCCTGCGCCCATCCTGACAGCGCCACCTGCCACAAACCCGGGCGGGAGGGGATGCGCCAGTGGACTGTGCAGGGTGGGGCCCCCTCCCTGTACAGTCGGTCGGGACGTGAAGGTGTGCGGGCGACAGGGGGCCTTGCTTCGGGCAGTTTGCTGAAGCAACTGGTCAAATGTCTTCCTTACATAGACTCCAGGGTATCCAGATCGCGGCACGCGAAGCCAGTGGGCTACGGGGAGCAGGTGCTGTCTTTCTGTTGCCTGGGTGGCCAGAGCCCCTGATAGTCCCGCGGGGTTCTGAGACTTTGGGACACTCCAAGTTCAAAGCCTCTTGTGTCGTAGGCTTAGACAGACGCTGAAGAGAATACAGACAGCTTGGCAAATAAAGGAGGGAATATCAAGGGGAACCTAAAGCTGACCTGTTTCTTTTGGGTCACAAGACCTGTCTGTGTGTTTGTATCTTAATGGGGGTGCATTTAGAATCACCTGTGGGGATGTGGGGCATTCAAAAAACTGCACCCGACCACCTCACTTCTTCTGGTGTCCCTTTTCTCGGGATTAGTGGACTAGAATTTTGAGGAGGGGGCTGTGGACTTCTTGAAAGCCCTACAGGTGATTCTGAGGGTCCGCCTCCATCCCTGCCGCCTTTGCAGTAGACAGGGAAGAACCAGGCGCGCGCCAGCAGTTCTGCTGTGCACTTCAGGGTAGCGCATAGACCCCTCCCTCATCTCCAGGGAGGAGGGGGTCAGAAGGGTCTGCTAAGGAACGAGGTGACTTGTGACGTTGCTGTGTGAGTCCCCAGGTTCAGTAGCCCAGGCTGCAAGGTTATCTGCCTCATTAGCATACGATGACCTCCCTGTGGGGAGGAGGACTGAGGAGAGCTGTTTATCAAGCTTTCGCTTCAGGGCCTTCAAGGACCCATCATAGGTTTGGAAGTATACCACGGTCACCTCCAAACATAAGGAGGTACAGTAGTCAGACACAAGACTTCTATGTCTCGGTGCCTGGGGATTCAGTGATTATACAGCGCAGCTCCCTGAGCCACTTGCTGGAGAATTGGGTACCCTCACGGTATGAAGGACTGAAGGATGTTGGTGTTCAGCACAAACATCAGGAACCAAATACACACACACACACCCTTTAAAACTATACCCTTCTCAGTCTAGGGGTGTCCCCTCCATGGAAAGGTGCTTCTTGCTTAAAGGGCTGTATTTGACAGAAACTCCACTTTGAATATAAATTTTACTGATTAAATAAGACAGCTGTAACTAAGCTAATTTCCTGTGGTGTTTCTGGTCTGATCTAAGCCCATCCCCCCCCCCATACACACATGCACCATCCACTTAACATTTGACTCCATCATTCTAGGCATCATTGTTTCTGGGAGAGGTCTAGGGGTGGGAAGGAAGTAGAAAAATGCTTTCGTATGTGTGTGTCCACGTCCCGTGTGTGTACATATCCTGTGTCTCTTTGTGTGCACATGTCCCTGTGTGTATACTTGCCCCATGCCTGTGTGTACATGTTCCATGTTTCTGTGTGCGTGTGTATGTACATGTCCCATGTCTGTGTGTGTGTACATATTCTATGTCTGTGTGTATATGCCCCATATCTCTGTGTGTATATGTTCCATGTCTTTCTTTGTGTCTATGTCCCCCTTCTCTGTGTGTGTATATATGCCGTGTGTGTGTGTGTGTGTGTGTGTGTGTGTGTAAGGTCCTCTATCACTTTTTACCTTATTTTTAGGGATCAGGTATTACTAAACCCAGAGCTTACTGATTCAGCTAGGCTGGCTGACCATCAAGTTTGGGAATCCTCCTATCCTATCTCAGCCTCCTTGGCATTGAACTACACTGCCTTGCCCAGCTTTGTATATGGGTGGACATGGATGGGAACTCAGATCTCCATGCTCCTGCAGCGATCATTTTACCAATGAACCACCTCCCTATCCCCATACACTTTCTATTATTTTATGTAGTCTTTAGTTCGAATCAACCAAACTGTGAGGGAAAATAATAAACATCAGGGCAGCTTGAAAGCAGAGTCTTAGAACTGGAAGAAACTCCTATGACCATCTATTCCAGCTTCTCCATTCCCCACCCGCCTCCCCTCACAAAAACAACAGGTGGCAAGGCTCCCTCAACCCCTGACCCTCCTTGGGGCCCAGCATGAGACTGCGAGTGTTTGCCAAGGCTGGTTCCAGCTCCTCCCCTGGAAGGGAAAGAGGAAGTGCTGTTTCATTGTGGGTAACATTCATTTTTAAAAATACATATTGAATTCTATTACAACAGTATGATAGTCCCTTAATATAACAGTAGTTCCTGCTCATTGCAGAAAATTTGGGAAGTTGAAAGTGAAAAATTATCACCCATGGTTCCTTCCACCCAGATCCCACATTTCTTAATACATTGACATATTTCTCGTCTGTCTATTTTTACGCCTTGAGATCCTACACTCCATAGAGGGCTAGCATTTGTAGGTAACCTAATAAGTGTACTTTGCATGGTGTTAATCGTTTTATCTTCATTATGTCACTTAATCCTAGGAAATCCCTCTGAGATAGGTGTTATTATTATCAACCCCATTTCTCTAGGATGGCAGAGTGTACAGGTGACCAACTCCAGTGGCAGAGCCTCAGTGCAAACCCACGCTCCCCGGCTGTGATGTGCGGTTGCTATTGTGCCTCTGGCTTTTTGTTTTTTTCCTTACTTGGTCTTGTAGCAAGCATCCCCTCGCCAGCATCATTTCCCAGCTGTGTATTATTATGCTGTTAGCTATTTAACTTGCCTGCTCTCCTCGGCAACTACCAGTAAGTCTGGGCAAACTCTTTACCACGCACATTTCCAGTTCCTTCTTTCGGGTGGATTCCCAGAAGGAGAATTACCAAGGCAAAGGCCAAAACTATTTGGAGGTTCCTTATAGGTACACAAGAAGCCACCGTTCCTTGTAAGAATAGAAGAGCTACGCCGACTTACACTTCCATTTCCCTAGAGGCAGCTCTACCACAGTCTAAGTAGGTAAAGCTTAGCTACACGAGAATTGTGTAGAACTTGACAGGATAAAGCCATGGACATGAGCACCCCCGGCGGGATGGGAGAAGTCACACATGCAATTTAATTCATGCACTCAGATAGGGATGTGGAAACTGCTTCATATCAGGCTCTTCTTACTTATTGCTGTTGTTTTCTGATATAAAGTCTTCACTCATGTAGACCAAGCTAGCCTCAAACTCCCAGCAATCCTTCTGCCTCAACCTCCACAGGGATGGGATTACAAGCTTCTACAAAAGTGCTTAGCTTTAAGACTGTACCCAGTTTTATGTGACTAACTGTGGGCTACACAATTCTTTGGCTGGGCACCACATGTTAACTTGAAACAAATCAAACTGTTGCATAAAAATATATAAATGTATATACTATCCCTCATCTTCACCCAGTGATTGCATTAATCTTCACCCTTGTAAACATACACCACCATCACAGCCAGGTTCAATAGATTCCCAGCAGCCACAGCTTCTTCACATTCTGGCCAGATTCACAGAGCCATTTGTTTACTTCAAGTATCAGAATCGCACAGCAAAACCATCTTTACTTATAAGTAGCCAAGTTTGTCTAATCAAGTAGCAACAACACCGCCCAGAAAAAAAAATCCAATCAAGACAACTCCAGATGAGACCATTTTTAGGAGGTTGTAGGCTGGTGAAGTGGCTCAGCAGTAGAGCCCTTGCCATGCCCATTCAATAAGGGAGGCCAAGTTTAGATCACACCACCAACATGAAAACGAAAGAGGCATGTGTTGTGTGCCTATAATCCCAGTGCTGGGAGGAATGGAGAGAGGAGGGTTCCTGGGGCTGGTTGGCCAGCCAACCTGGCTACATCAGTGAGCTCTGGGTTCAGTGAGAGATCATGTCACAAACTATAGAGTGGAGAAAGTTTGAAGTAGAGAGATTCCAACCACACACACCTATGTATGCACACACACATTCATATACACGCATATGTATTCATACACACATATGCACACATACACACACACCAAGGGATTGTCATCACGAAACTACCGCCAAGTCAAAGAGTATGTGGCTGGCAAAGAAGAAAGCCAATAAGACACCACCACCACTACCACCAACCCACAAGAGGGCAATTTTAAAAGAAATGAATTGGCCCTGGTCATGGGTTTTCCTTAGAGCTGTGTTTGCCTCCTACCTGCCACTACTACCAGCAACTGGGGCACTAGCCCTATGTTGTTACACATGGAAAAAACCTCGTCTGAGTCTTATCACTGAAATCAGCTCTGCAGGACTCAGCTCAGGGCCAGACAGATCCTTCTGAAAACCTCTCCCCATTGTGCGTGGAAGATGGATGTCTCAGTAGCATAGAGTATAGACTTGTCTTGCCATGGTGAAGACATTTCTTTCACATGTCCTCACTGAGCTACAGACTCACTCAGGGCAGAGCTGAACCTACGATTTCACGACATCCCCAGCACCTGAGGTTTATACGTAGGTGACATTCAGTAGAATCGATTGAATAGATGCATAGGCAAGTAAGAATGTCCGGGGCTCTGTTCTGAGTGCTTTGGGCACAGTTCTCTTACATTGCATCTTCATTCTGCTCAGTCAGTCTTGGAACTATGCCTGAGATATATCTGGAGTGATGTTGTCTATTTTCACGTATCTCTCTCTACCCGTGCTTGTTTAAATCCCCAAAATAAAACACAATTAGAGTTTCAGCTTCACAGTCACACTGGTTGTATTTCTCGTGCTTAGTGAGACAAGCAGCTCTCGGTGGATGCGCTGGAGATTGTAAATCTCCTTAACTGCAGAGTCCAGCATCCTAGAGTATGAACGGGATGCCTGTGTCTGTCTTGGTTTCTACCACGTCCTCTGCACAGTGTCTGACCCACAGGAAAGAGAGAAAATAGAGGAAAGGCTCTGCCTGCTCCCTGCCCCCTACCGTACCCTCTCCCCTGTCACTGACGTCACTATAAGCCTGGTGTTGATAACCCCATCTCTTGGACAAGGATGGTCAATCTCAAAATGTTTGCGTAGCTTTGCCTGTGGGTGTGCAAAGCTGTCGGGAGAGACGGACTTTTCCACGCAGATCTAATGGTTCCGAAGCTCCCAAGGCTCTCTGCTTCGCCTTGTGCACGGTAATGCTGATGCGACTTGTCACCCTCCTGGCTGCCTGGGAAGCAGATAAAAGGGTGAATTTGTGGGTGTTCAAAGGGAAACCATCCATACAATTTGTAGCTGCAAATGGCATTCAAGAGTGCAAAAACTGTGCTCAGGGTGTGAGGAGGCCTCGCCTCTGGATTTAACTGGCAAAGCACTCCAACCGGCCGCAACCCTCTGTGAGTCTCCCAAGAGCAGGATTGACTTACCTGGGATCACAGGCCCCTTCTTAAGGGTGGCCTAATTATAATTCAAAGGGAAGTGAGCACCTTCCTCGCTTCTTCAATTCTATTTCTGCTAAAAGCTTCCTGAGGCCTAATGAGATATTTATGCCATTAACACTGGCTGTGATTCCTATCCATGAAAGTAACCCAGCTTGCCTCCTGACTGACCTCTGAACTCCCCTTCTCACCCTGTCACCCCGGTTCCATCGTTGTCATACAGGTGGCACCTGGAATACAAATGCAGAGACTTTGTGTTTATTCTGTGTTTTGTATCATTTTGTTTGTCTTTCTCGATAGCCTGCTACGATATTTCTGACTCTGTTGTGATCCACTGTTTCTGCTGGCCATTCCAGCCATCCCGAATGTGATATTCGTGACCACATCACCCAAGTTATGAGCATAAACAATGAGCATTATAGGAGTCACTTCTCTCTATCCTCCAAGACTAGTTAGGTATGAATTCAATAATTGAACAATGTGTTTTTAGAAAAGTTATTCATCTTACTGTACCTTCATCTAGCTCATATTTTTTATCTTTTCCAAGACACTGTCAGGGAAAGCTCATCTAACACCTTGGGATGATCCTGATTCCCTGCCACTGGAATTCCCTTAGTCTGCTGTTCAGTATCCTTGTCAAAGAAGCAACGCCATTAATTTAATAATAAATTGCCTTTGGTGAGCCGACGTTACCTCATAGATTTCACAACTTCAGTGCTAATTCCAAATTCTGTTTCAGAACATTTTCTAGGATTAACATTAGCCCCTCAAGATAAGAAACTTTCAGCCAGGCAGTGATAGTGCATGCCTTTAATCCCAGCACTCGGGAGGCAAGGGCAGGTGGATCTCTGTGAGTTTGAGACCAACCTGGTCTACAAATCAAGTTTCAGGACAGCCAGGACTGTTACACAGAGAACCCCTGTCTTGAAAAAAAAGAAAAAAAAAAGATGAAAAATTTTCCAAGTTACTTCTCAGTAAAAGAATGGACTTCTATCTGTTCTGAAGATGATGGTGATGGTGGTACTCATAGTGGTGATGGCCCCCTTGCTGCATAACTCTGGATATAATATGTTCAAGTTATATGAACTACATGTTGTGTCAGCACTCTAGAATGCTCTTCAGTCATAGGAGACATGTATTAACTTGTGGCATATCTAAGAGTTCCTAGTATGGTTGGAAATAAGATTGGCGAAGGAGCCAAGAGAGTGTCTAGTCCTTAGTCATCATCTCAATGAGGAGCCCAGGCCAAGAACCTAGGCATGTGCCAGAAGTCCCAACTGCTTGAGAGACTGCAACCAGGGAATTACAAGTTCAAGGCCCTGTTTAGTGACAAACCGTGCTAAAACAGCAAATAAAACAAAAAGGTGGAGCTCTCCACCTACCCAGGATGAGCCTGGCCTGGAGGTCACAGCAGAGAGGAACCACCTTCTTGGTGGTGGTTGTTTTATTCTTTACTCTTTTGGGGGGCCTGCCACCCAGCTCCCAGATAACACTGAGGTTTATTCCTCTTATGAATGCCTGGCCATAGCTTGGTTTATTTCTAGCCAGCTTTTCTTAAATTATCCTGCCTACCTTTTGCCTCTGAGCTTTTAGTGTTCTCTTACTTCTGTATATCTTACTTTTACTCTTACTCCATGGCTGACTGGGTGGCTGGGTGGCTGGGTGGCTGGTCCCTGACATCCTCCCCTCCTTGCTCCTCTATCTCTCCTCCCAGATTTTTCCTATCTATTTTCTCTGCCTGTCAGCCCTGCCTATCCTTTTTCCTGACTCATCATTGGTCATTCAGCTCTTTATTAGACCAAACAGGTGTTTTAGACAATCAAAGTAACACAAATGCAACATAAAAGAATGCAACACATCTTTGCATCATTGAACCAATATTTCACAGCATAAACAAATGTAACACCTTAAGTTAACATTCCACAAGACCATCTCTGCTCTAACGAGTGCTTCTCCAGAGTGGTGTTCCTTCTTCTTGCCTTCTCTTCTGAAGGTTTTGATTCATGTAAAAAAAAATTCAGGGCTAGAGAGATGGCTCAGTGGTTAAGAGCATTGCCTGCTCTTCCAAAGGTCCTGAGTTCAATTCCCAGCAACCACATGGTGGCTCACAACCATCTGTAAAGAGGTCTGGCGCCCTCTTCTGGCCTTCAGGCTTACAGACAGAATATTGTATACATAATAAATAAATAAATATTTTAAAAAAAAAGCCGGGCGGTGGTGGCGCACGCCTTTAATCCCAGCACTTGGGAGGCAGAGGCAGGCGGATCTCTGTGAGTTCGAGACCAGCCTGGTCTACAAGAGCTAGTTCCAGGACAGGCTCCAAAACCACAGAGAAACCCTGTCTTGAAAAACCAAAAAAAAAAAAAAAATTCACTTCTCCTTTAATAATTGACCTCCTAAGTGATCAATATCCCAATGAAAACAAAAGGTGCTTTTCCTTGATCACAGTGTGAAAGAAGAGAGCATTAAAAAAAACCTTGAAAGTTCTTTCTCTTCTTCCTTCCTTCCTTCTTTCTTTTTTTCTTTCTTTTTTTCATCCACAAGGGTTACATAGCTCGGGCATGTCTCAAACTCACCATCTCTCTGCCTCAGCCTCTGAAGTACTGAGATTACAAGTATGCTCCAAGGCAAGAAAGAGTATAAGAGAGAAGAGGCTTAAGTAAAATATCATCTTAATAATTAATAATAAACATGCTTTGCATACTTAGAAAAGCAGCAATGTGTTTATAGCCATAATCTCTCCTGATTCCAGTCACAGGCCTGTGAGGCAGGCACTGTGGACGTCTCCAGCCCATCTCACCGGTATGATCACTGAAGCAGGGGCCGTGAGCAAGAAAAGGTTAACAGAGGAAACCCCAATGGCCACCAAACAGCTAATAAAGCCAGATCTGCCCTCCCAGCTGGCCATTCGAGTCTTACCCTCCTTTCCATGTGGTCTGCATGGTGGAGGTGGCTTTGCATACACAGGAACTGGCTTTTCACTTTCTTTATGGTCCATCTGATGTGGAAGCCCTAAGCAGCTAGGGTTCGGCAAACCACTCCGATCTTCAGGGCCTGCGGTGCAGAATATTTTCATTGCCTACTATATTTCTGTACCTCTCCGCTCTGGGACAACAACCACTGTAGACCCACCTTTAATTAACTGAGCTGAAAAAAATATCTCTGCATCTTCTATGGAGCCAGGTGCTCTTTCCAGGATCTTTGAGGGCCAAGGTGGGTGTTGCTATCCAGACCACTCCATCCTAAAGCTTCATCAGCAAGGATGCCCAGGAGCCTTAAAACCTGCCCCCAGGACATCACTGGTAGAAGTGCCTTTTGTTTCCTTTTCTAGTGACAGCATGCCTGCCTGATTCTAATAGTCTCCAGGTAGTGTTTCTTTACTAGAAAGCCAACAGCCCTGCATCCCTGTATCTGAGAAAGCCCTGCTCTGCCCAAAAACCTTGCTGCACCAAACCCCTAAATCATGCAAGTCACATCGAGTGCATTCCTGTAGAGACTCTCAGTCATGAAACCAAATGTGCACGAAGCACCCACTGTGGGCTCCACACAGGACTGGTTTCCGAAAGAAATGTTTTCCATCAATTGTGTGAACAGAGCCAAAAACAGATAGTGCTAATCTTAGATGAAAGTCAGAGGCAAATCCACAAGCCAAGAAGTTAGTAGATGGAGGGAGCCAGGTAATAATCTGGAGAGCTTGAGCCATGGTTGTCAACAAAGGAGAGGGAACAGAATAAGCAAAGGCTCAGAGGCTACTCCCACAATGGAGTTCAGAGTTGCTAAAGCAAAAACTGTGGGTCAGGAAGTGAAAAGAGGCAAGGCTGGAAATGTGATCTGCCAACCCATAGAGGATCATGTCTGCCCCAGTAAAGCATACAGTTTTTTATACAGTAGGGAAGGGCAATGAAAATTTTTAAGTGGGGAATGATATGGTCATATTGAAATGTTAAAATTGGGCTGCAGTGTGGCATGAAGACAAGAGGGAAACAGGGCTTCCCCCAGGAAGCTTTGAAGAGAAACTGGGGTAGCATGAGGACTGAGAAAATGGTGGCAGGAATGAAGGGAAGGACGGACACGGAAGGGAATGAAAATGTCAGTGAGGGGCAGGGAGCAGGGGAAACAGGGGCAGAGGGTCACTCCCAGGCTTCTGTCTCTGTGCCTGGGAGAATAATGGCTTCGTGGATAAGGGAACTAGGAAACACTAGCAGAATGTGTGCGGTGGTGCATTCAGCTTGTTAAACTTGAGGTGTCAATGAGGGGTGCAGATGGGAATGGCATTATAGCCATTTGCAGACTGAAGATCCTGCAAAGATCACATCTCAGCCTTTTGGCTGAGCTTTGGGTACCATGGAAGCCCAAATGGGGAACACCACAGAAAGCTTAAACTGAACACAAAGCTTACAAGATGCATGGAGGCATAGGAATGGGGGCTGCAGTGGACACACCGAAGTCACAATATAGGCATTCTCAGAACAGGAAAGGAGGAACAGAAGGCAAGATGCAGAAAAATGCCAAAGTTAAAACAGTTCATGGCATGTTTGGGGGAAGATGAAGCTTATACTGGTAAAAAGTTATCATTATAAAAAAGGGGAGATATTGTTACAAAATGAGAAAAGCAATATTTGACAAGGGGCAAGTACCAGGCGCTCTACACCATGAACCATCAGAAGGAACCTGAGGTCTCATTATAGAACATTGATGGAAGAATTCCACAAGCAGGAAGATAGGGAGAGGAGGTGCTCAGAAAGTGGACCGCTGATATTTTGTAGTGATAAAAGTCATTTACTCAAAATGATCTGGCCAATCAAGAACTGAAAATTGAGAATGGAAATGATGCTCTGTGAAAGACACAAAGCCACTGTGGAGTGCACCCTGTGATCTCAGCACTCTACCTCAAAAAACAGTGAAAAAGAAATAAGCTGGGCAACAGTTGTACACACCTTTAATCCCAGCACTCCAGAGGCAGAGGTAGGTGGATCTCTGTGTGTTCAAGGTCAGCCTAGTGTACAGAGTTCCAGGACAGCCAGGTCTATACAGGGAAACCCTGTCTTGAAAAATCAATAATAATAATAATAATAATAATAATAATAATAATGCCTTAGTAGGTGGCTCAGTCAGTAAAGCTTACTGCAAAAACGTAAGTACCCCAGTTTGATCCCCAGGACTGCTGTCAAAAGCCTGTTCTGAATTGGGGAGATAGCTCTGTGAATGAAGTTTGCTGTCCTGCAAAGGTGGGGGTCACTGTTTAGACTACTCTCCCTCTATTTCTCTGTTCGTATTTCCCACTTGGCTTTACTCTGCTAAGTCATTGGCCAAAATAGCTTTATTAACCAATAAAAGCAACACATATACAGAAGGCATCCCACATCATTTCTTTTTTTCTTTCCAAATAAAAAGAGAAGTTTTACCTTTAACATATTAAAATTACATCCACAAAACAGCTATCAAGCAAGAATTATAGTTACAATATTTAATCTATTTACATTTGGCAAATTAAGGAAAATACTCTATTATCTATTTTATCTTTGTGAGTCTAAAGTTTTATATCTAATTTATCTTTTATTTTAACTAAGGAAAACTATAATTATAACTATCTAATCTTCTGCTCCATTAAAGACCACAGAAGGATATAATATTACCTAAGAAAACAGGAAATGCATTGTAAGCAACTTCCAAAACTCTAGAAATGACAGAGACATCTCGCTGCCTGGACAGTCACCCAAAGTTCTTCTGTAACTTTGAGGCATCCATCTTCAGCCTACAGGCCCATAGTCTCTGGCAGACTTTTTTTAGGAAGCAGGAAATTTGAAAGACTGCTTCACCGATACTGGCAGTTTATCAGTCACTTTCTTCTGAGTCCTTCAGGATGTCTGATAGACTCTTTCATAAAACAGGAGCCCTGAAGGACTGTCTCACCTTCTTTATGTAAGTTCAGCAGTCATTCTTTCTGTGGGTCCTGCATGTCCAGTTCATAAAGCATACCATTAAGCAATCCAGGCATGAGCAATTTCTTGCCCAAATGGCTAGCAAACTCTGTAAGGAGCCTCTTCAGTGCTCATCATCCTCTTGAAGTAGATTGGTGCTGTCAGGAGCAGACGTGTCTCACTGTCAAGAAAAGTCTAAGTTCTTAAAATATTTTAAATGCCATATTCTGTAGGTTTTTAAAGTGTTTGAAGATTAACTATCAACCTGAAATGTATCTCTGCATATCTAGAAAACCTAACATTGACTATTACAGACTACTATCCATAATTTTTTACTACCATAAATTTTTAACTACCATAACATTTTTAAATGAGCTGTATAAACATAATACCTTAGACAAGAGTAGAAATATACATGTAACAAAATTGACCTTAAATTTGCATCAATAAACCAAAGTCTATGCCAATGTATTCATTTCTATATCATGTCCCCTTTCAAATGAAAACAAACATTTATAAACAATCATTTTGGGAATTTGGGCATTGTTTTCTCTAAACTGCTTCCTGCTGTTTGTTGGGTGAGGTATTTGTAGGGTTCATGGAGACCTTTTGGGGATTCTTGGTCCATCAAACCACATTAGCCTGGAAGGAATTCACAGGTTCCCATCCTCTGTGGAAACAAAAGCAGAACCTCTTTTTCAAAGTAACAAATCCTTAGACTCAAATTTTGAAGTCAAGATACCTTTAAAATATATATGTTGGTTTAGCTTAGCAACCTGTACAATGAAATGTCTCTCTGCACTTAGCCCATTCACATTCAAAAAATTCAAACACAATAACATACATAATCTGTACTCTTTGTGTATTTTCCATATTTATGTGGCCTTTTTTACTTTATTACTTTTTGATATTTATTTTATTATCTTTACTCCTTTAATATTCTTTCATCTCTCTCTCTAAAGCCCATGTGCATTTATCTAATACTGTGACCCATTCAGAGGTCTTTTTCATCTGAATCTGTCTTATTGCATATCTATAATAATTTTCTGACCAGGAGCACTTCTTAAAATGCTAAGTGATCTGGCAAGGACTAGAGCAGCTACTTTGGTTGTTCCTTTCACCCTGCTCAACTTTCCAGCATGACAGACGTCCATTTAATGCCAGCTCTGGGAGCCATGTTTACTACCCCAACTCTGGGAAGCTGTTGGCCCATGTCACCACCAAGTAACTTTTAGCACATTGCCCCAAAACACCATTCAATTACAAAAGAATCAGAGTCATTTGTGCTACCAGAATGAACCAGAAAGACATTTCTTAAAGAATCTGTGCAGTTTTTGTTGCTAGTGCTGAGTCAGGAAGCCTTCTCTTAAAGAAGCCATATCACTGCTTGCTGCCAGAAAACAGAGCCAATTTGGATAAAAAATGTGGCTACCAAGATGCTCCTATTGACAACCATTTTGTGAGTCCAGAAGCCCTTTTGTAATGCTTTCTTAGGCTTTATGTGATTGTACATTGCCAAACGCTGAGTGCTGTTTTGTAACAAGATGCTGCGCTTACATTTCCCAGCTGCCTGACCTAAATAATCACACAGAAACTATATTATTAATTGCAACATTCTTTGACCAATGACTTAAGTGTATTTCTAACTAGCTCTTACATCTTAAAAACTCATTTCTATTAATCTGTGTATTGTCACTAGGCTGTGCTTCCCTGTGTCATCATGCTACTCTTTTGACAGCTACATGGTGTCTCCTTGACTCCATCTATTCTCTCTATATATCTCTGTTTAGATTTTCCACCTGCCTTTACTCTGCTAAGCCATTGGCCAAAACAGCTTTACTCATTAGTCAATAAAAGCAACACATATACAGAAGAACATCCCACATCAGATGCTGGTCAGTGGGTACCAAGTCAAAGATAGGAACAAGTTCTGTGATGCCACTCTAGGGGACTGCATACAGGTAACATAGGGACTGCACAGAGGTAAGGTAGAGAACTATATGTAGGCATCATATGAACTATACACAGACATCTTAGGGAACTGTTTACAGTATAGGTACTATAGGGTACGGTATAAGTACTGAAAGAGGTTGTGGTGGTTTGAAGGAGAATGACCCCACAGGTTCATACATTTATATGCTGGGTCCCCAGTTGAAGAACTATCCGGAAGGATTAGGGTGTGCAGCCTTGTTGGAGAAGGTGGGTCACTGGAAGTACGCTAACTTCGAAATTACCAGGCCTGGTGTCTCTCTCTGCCTAATGCCTGAGGATCAGGAAGCAAAGCTCAGCTACTTCAGTATATCTATCTACCTATGTGCTATACCATTCATCCCACCATGATGATATGGGGCTAACCCTCTGAAACTGTAAGCAAGACCCCAATTAAATGTTTGCTTTTATAAAAGTTACCTTGGTCATGATGTCTCTTCATAGTAGAATAGTGACCAAGACAAAAACTATGTATAGGGACTGCATATAGGGAGTGTAGGGGACTGTATATAGGGACTGTAAAGGAGTATATATAGGGACTGTATGTGAGCACTATAGGATACCATTTTTTATAGGCATTGTGGGGAATTGTATATAATCTTATAGGCTGTACTTTTCAGAAAGTTAAAAGAAAGGATTCTGAATGCTTTTGCCATAAAGAAATAATAATTTTTTGAAGAGATAAATGTTTGATTTAAATGTTTAGTTTACAATGCATGCATTACTGAAATACTACATTCTATCCCTAATATATATAAATTTTATGGTTTATGTATCCATTAAAACTAATTCTAAAGTCCAGGCTACTTAATATAAGAACTAAATTTCTCATTTTGTAATGTGGAAAGTCATAATTTTTTATTGTTGACATAGAGATATAGGCATAAATATATTTTAAATAGGAGTAGGTCAATATAAAACTAGATAACCTATTTTTAATCTCAAAATTAGAAGGTAGAGCTGGAATCCTATAGTCAAGATTAAAAACTAAAAAAGAAAATGGAAAGGAGACATAAAAATAGAAGCATAAGATAAGATGATAGAAATGAGGTCAAACATGCACACTATCACATTAAGTGTGACTGGTTTATTATTTCTCTTAAAAGACAAAGAACTATAGTTTGGGGTATATTCCAGTTCTAAATATATTTTGTTTTACACAAAAAAAGAATGTGATTCATATTAAGCAATATAGAATTTATATGGAAAACATGACTAAAATAATTTATTAGAAATATCATATTTGTGAATATTTTTATCCCAAATAGTAAGTATTAAAACATGTTAAATAATTTGGCCAAACACAGTTGGAGAGGGACATCATATCCATTGTTAGTCAGACTAACAAATCGAGTGATCAAAATAAACGATCCCATAAGGAATTTTAAGGATCTAGGCAACGTGATGAGATGGATACACATGGGATTTACATTTAAATGAACATGTGTAGTCATTAAAATGGCTATGGAATGCTAAGATATTTTTACCTCCCCATAGGGAAGATTAAGCATTCTGGAAAGTAGACTCTTTCTGGGACGGAGAGGAAAGTAACGCTGAAATGCGATCCTCCAGGGTGACATGCTCTGGGAAGGCAGCCTGGAAATGGGCCTTGCACACTTCTTGGCCACTCTTAAGTTGGCTCGCAGAGGGAATGAGTCCTGACACTCGTCAGAAGCACCTCCTTCAAGAATGAGCGAAAGCAAGACACAGGAGCTAAGGAAAATGCGAAATGGGGTTAGAGAGAGAGAATAACACAGAGAATGCAAATGTGGTAATCCAGCTGGGGCGGCTTTAAAGACTGGAATCCTAAAGGGTGGGGGAGTGGCAAGAAGGCGTGACGTCTGCCAATGGGAAGAGATGGAGGGGCTGAAAAGGCAGCCTGGTGTGCAGAGAAGTGGATGCAGTATGGAAGGACTCCAAGGAAAGCAGAGTCGCTGAAGAATGAAACCAACAGCCCATTGTGGAAGTATCGTATAAAGGGTGGGCAATCACTGCAGAAGCCAGCTTAGACTGTGCCCAGACCATGACTGCATTCGGCTTTAAGACTATGAACTAAAGAAAATGCATGCATTGTAACAAGAAATTCTGAAACAACAAACATGAGAGTATAACTTTTATTTTTATTTTTATTTTTTTGAGACAGGGTTTCTCTGTGTAGCTGTAAAGCCTGCCTTAGAACTCACTCTGTAGACTAGGCTGGCCTCGAACTCACAGAGATCTGACTGCCTCTGCCTCCCGAGTTCTGGGGTTAAAGGTGTGCACCACCGCCGCCCAGCTGAGAGTAAAACTTTTTTAAGGTTTTGCAGTGTTTGTTGCTTCTGCTGTGCGGAGGCTCAAAGCCAGGGCTTTGCACATGCTGCTGCAGATAAGAATTCTACCAGGCTCCCCCTCTCATCTGTGCTAAAGCCAGAAGCCTCTGGGTCAGGACGAAAGGTTGGGGCAATGAAAACGAAGTGTTCTGAATTCCTGAGTTATGAATCATTTTATTCTTGACACTTAATATAGAAAATGATAGCCGCAAAACACATTTTAATATTGAAAGCCATTTATTTATGTATTGGGGTAGGGCACATGCCACGGTGCCCATGGACGTCAGAAGGTGACGTACGAGAGATTCTCACCCTCCAGCATGTGGGTCCCAGGGACGGAATTCAGGGTGTCAGATTCAGGAGCAAGAGCCCTTCACCACCTGTGGTAGGACTTTGCCCCACTAATTCATCTTTCAAATCAATGGTCTGAAAAAAGCATAATCCATGCTTATCAGGAAAATAAGAGAAATTGAAAGGAGGCACTCAAAATAATAATAGTAATAATAAAAAAAGTGAGCTCAATTTTAATAATCTCACTTTATTTGCTAAAAGCAGCATTTTAGTGTGTGCGTGCGTGTGTCTGAGACAGGCTCTCTCACCATTTAGGCTAAATTTAACATAAAGATGACATTTTCTCAGCTTTAGTCTTCCGGATTTCTGTTATTGTTTTGCGAAATGGCCTACATTGTTGAGTGGCTCCCATAGGTCATCTTCACCACAAGCAGTAGACTACTGCTAATTTTCCCGCAATTTTCAGTTTGTGGTGGTGTTTTTATTCAGAGTTGTTGGGTCATTTTATGCTATATTTTATGGAATAACTTTCCAATATAAGCTTGTAGCCCTTGCCTACATAGTCCCTCGTTGTGTGTCTTCATCCTTCCTTCTCAGAATGGAGCCACAGCCTACTCCCATGATTTTTATTTTTTCAGGAAGAACTATTTCTTAACCCTTGGCATGGGGAAGGGTTTAATGCTTCCCCATTTTGGAGAACTTCAATCTGATTTCCTTCCAGGATCTTACAGTCAATCCATCTTTGTATCAACAACAAGAAGCCCCCTGGATCTAGAGTTCTGCTGTCTATTAGAACCCGGCTTCTTCTCCGGGTCATCATGGTATGAGCGGAGTGGGTTCTTTCTCCCCATCTGTTTACACTGTTTTCTAGTGCTGGTGTACCCTGCTGGTCCTAAGGCAGGAGGAGTTCATCCTCTTAGACTTCTGTTGTCCACATGTACGAGGCAAGGAAGGATGTAAGAGATGCCTGCCTCCTGGCAGAATGAAAAGTCTGTTGATGTTGACATCACTACCCTAACTTCCCATGTCCCAGAAGAGGCGTGGGGAGAAAAGCACCCTGCAGTTCCTCCTTGTGGCAATGTGGGCTGTAGAAAATGCCCAATGTGGTGTCGCTCATGTTCCTCAGCTCATTCTGCTCACTCACGAGATGTTCTCAGGAGTTCCAGCCCTGGGTTCACAAATTCCAACCACAGTGTAATTTGGGTCCAAAACTGTGTTGCCATGTAGACAAATGAATAGTCCCTAGAGCTCTTTGTAATTATACAAACTCTGTGTGTGTGCGTGTGTGTGTGTGTGTGTGTGTGTGTGAGAGAGAGAGAGACAGAGACAGAGACAGAGACAGAGACAGAGAGAGAGGAGAGAGAGCAGGCATCACCCATCTCACTTGTTCAACCTGTAGTTCTCGACAATGGGCAGATTTACTATGCCCCCTCTCTCTGATGTCTTCCTCTGTATTAGCCTACATTAGCCTCTAGGCAAATATACAGCCCATGCCCATGCAAGCCCTTTCTGAGATTCCAGTTCAACTCACACTTCCAGCAAGTGGTAAGACAGCCGAGGACCACCAGCCCATTAGCAGGGTAACTTGCCACCTTGCCCCAGAACCCCAAACATCTTCAGAACAAATGGATGAAAACTCCATCCTATCTTCAAACTCTCCAGTGTCTGTGGATGGTGAAGGCCTCAGACGCTTGAAAGGGGAACCAGATACAAACTGACAGTCAACTTGCTTCCTGAGTTAGAAGATAATTGAAACTAACGGCTTCTTTGAAGGGCTCATCTGCAGAACAGTTTTGAGGACTGGAAGCTAATACTAGGAAGGCCAGGAGTGGAAGGTGGTCTCCTAGGAACAGAACAGAGAGAAGGAAGGAAGCTGGGAGGCCTGGTTTCTGATTCTCCATTGAGATTTTGGAAGAGGGGCTTCACCAAACCTCGTGGATATGGAGAGTGATGTTTCCATGGAAAAAGTCCTTTCATTGTGGAGGAAAATGTGGTATAGTGTGGGAGGTCCTTCTGTCTATGTGTTGCTTTTATTATTTAACTGGATGTGCAGGACCCACAGAGAAATGACTCCTGGACTTGCCTAAAAGTGAGACAATCCTTTGGGGTTCCTGCTTCATGAAAGAGTCTGCTAGACATTCTACAGGACACAGAAGAAAGTGACTGACAAACTGCCAATATAGGCAGAACTGTCTTTGAAATTTCCTGCTTTGTGGAAAAGTCTGCTGGATACTATGGGTCTGTAGGCTGAAGATGGATGCTCCAATGATACAGAAGAACTTTGAGTGACTGTCCAGGCAGCGAGATGTCTCTGTCAGTTCTAGAGTTTTAGAAGTTGCTTACAATGCACTTCCTATTTACTTTGGTATATATAATCTCCATCCGTTTGGAGTCTTTGATGGAGTTGAAGAATAGATAGTTATAGTTTTCCTAGTTATAATAAGAGATGAAATAGATATAAATATTGTAGCTATAATACTTTCTTTATAACTATTTTGCTATATGCAATTTTACTATGTTAAAGTTAAAATCTTCCTTTTTTATTGAAACAGAAAAGGGGAAATGGTGTGGGAAATCCTTCTGTAAATGTGTTGCTTTTATTGGTTAATGAATAAAGAAACTGCTTTGGCCTATAGCAAGGCAGAACTCAGCTAGGCAGGGAAAACTAAGCTGAGTGCTGGGAGAAAAAAGGTTGAGTCAAGAGAAGCCATGGAGCCCCACTGAAGACAGACACTGGAACTTTACCCAGTAAGCCACAGCCTCCAGGCGATAGCCAGATTAATGGAGATGGGTTAATTTAAGATATGAGTGAACCAGAAATACTCTTAAGCTATTGGCCAAACAGTATTGCAAATAATATGGTTTCTGTAGGGCTGAGCAGCCAGGAACAAAGCAGCCTCGTAC
>NC_022010.1:32323697-32329923 GCF_000317375.1 Microtus ochrogaster | reverse complement strand
TACATATATATATATATATCCATCCATTTGGAGTCTTTGATGGAGTTGAAAAATAGATAGTTATAGTTTTCCTAGTTATAATAAGAGATGAAGTAGATATAAATATTGTAGCTATAATACTTTCTTTATAACTATTTTGCTATATGCAATTTTACTATGTTAAAGTTAAAACCTTCCTTTTTTATTGAAATAGAAAAGGGGAAATGGTGTGGGAAATCCTTCTGTAAATGTGTTGCTTTTATTGGTTAACGAATAAAGAAACTGCTTTGGCCTATAGCAAGGCAGAACTCAGCTAGGCAGGGAAAACTAAGATGAGTGCTGGGAGAAAAAAGGTAGAGTCAAGAGAAGCCATGGAGCCCCACTGAAGACAGACACTGGAACTTCACCCAGTAAGCCACAGCCTCCAGGCGATACCCAGATTAATGGAGATGGGTTAATTTAAGATATGAGTGAGCCAGAAATACTCTTAAGCTATTGGCCAAACAGTATTGCAAATAATATGGTTTCTGTAGGGCTGAGCAGCCAGGAACAAAGCAGCCTCGTACAACAGAGGTAGGTCTGAGGATGGATTGACTCAGGTTTAAAAGTCACCCCTGGTAAACAGCGGGAGGAATGAATAAATGCACAGGATTCCATCAGCCACAGGGTGTCTTTCTGACCAACTCAAGTCAGCATGTGATTTCACATTCTGATCCAAACAATGTCGATCAACCAAATAAGATGACTTCCCCCCCCCTTTCTTCTTTTCGTGTGGGGCTGGTTTCTGTTGGCTATTTTTACCTAGTTCAAAGTGATTTGCCCACAAAGGCCAGTCCCTGCAGGTGGGTGGCAGTTCATTAAATGCTTTCGGCCAGATGACTCACTCTGTTCATCTCTCAAGCCTCCCCTGCACCCCCCAAGGCCCCAGCCCTGACCTATGAGAAGTGCTTCCGCTAAGCCCACCACCCTCTACTGTATGCGTCAGATATTCGTACGCATGAAGGGACAATTTTATACTTTTCCAGCTTCCCCTCTCACATCTTCTAATTAAAAACACTCTCTTTCTTTCTCATTCTTTTCCTCATGCTGGAATCTACTGTTGCTTACCTCTAAGACCAGCTTTTTATTTCAAAGCTTTTTTACATTTATGAAAGCTTTTTTACATTTATGAGGGCACTCATGGCATCAGGGAATCTGGGCTATTTCCCTGTATCTGATAATGAAGGGAAGACAGTTGCCATCCACTGACCCCATGTGCCAGGCGAGTGCTAGGAAATCTCTGTTGTGAATTATTAGCTGATGTTACATTTGTTTGTGCTGTGGAATGTTTGTTTAATGTTGCAAAGATCATTGCATTCTTTTATGTTGCATTTGTTTAACTCCGTGAAGCTGTGTTTCCTTCCCTGTCTAAAACACCTGATTGATCTAATAAAGAGATGAACGGCCAATAGGTAGGCAGGACAGGGATAGGTGGGGATACCAAGCAGAGAAAATAAATAGAAGGAGAAAAAGAGAAGAGGAAGGAGCTAGGAGCGAGGAGCGAGAAAGGGAGAAGGGGAGGACGGTGCCAGGGACCCAGCCACACAGCCATCTATGAAGTAAAAAGAAAAAGAAAAATATAGAATTGAAAAGATAAAATCCCAGAAGCAAAAGGTAGATGGGATAATTAGTTAAGAAAATCTGACGAGAAAGAAGCCAAACAAAGGCCAGTCTCCATGTATTTGTTTGGGAGCTGGAGGCAGGCCCAAAGAGCAAAGAAGGGAAAAAAAAGAAAGAAATTCAACTACAAATCTCTATTACCCTTTTTTATGTGCACGTGTGTGAGCACAGGCATACACACACCAGGGTGTGATGCTCAAAGGGCAGCCTGCGGGTGTGTCTTTCCTTTCCATGTTGTTTGAGGCAGGCTCTCTTGTTCATGATTGTATCTTCACTCCCGTCCTCTTGACCAAGGAGCTTTCAAGGTTCTCCTGTCTCTGCTCCCATCTCTCCATAAGAGCCCTGGAATTTTACCTGTGTGCTATGGGGTTTACATGGCTTCTGGGGCTTGAACTCATGTCTACATGCTTACGGAGCAAGTTTTACTCACTGAGCCTTCCCTTACTTGCCTTTGTTTTCCTAAGCCCTCTACAGGGTAAGTAGTAGATACTCTCTCCACACTTCCTGATGAGGAAACATGGGTTTAAGAGATCGAAACACTGACTCATCCTTGTTGGCCTCAGGACTGAGCTCTTTCCTGTTTCCTGACAGATACTGACTTTCAATTGTAGCACAATGATGGTACATCCATCGCCACAGCAGAACCAGTACAAGAAAGCAGCTGAGTAGAGCTTTTTGTATCTCAGGTTCCAGTGTGTACACCACTCACTCTGAACCGCCCCTTCACCCCACCCCATCCCCATCCCTGTACCCAAAAATGCAGACTCACACTTCAATAAACAAGGCTCATTCATGTGAAACATTTGAGAGAGATGATGCATTGTATTACTGATTAGTTTAAACTGGGGACTCCATTGGTTTTATTTTAACTGAAGTTGAAAGTATAAGAAAAGCATTAAGGACCTCTTCTTCAATTAATTTCAACTGAGGAGTTTTACAGGGTTTTTCTTTTCTCTTTTTTGCTTTTAATTTTAAATTTGTCTTGTTTTTAATTTTGTTTTTTTAATTTTAAAGAAATTATTTTTTTAATATTTATTTATTATGTATACAATATTCTGTGAGGCCAGAAGAGGGCACCAGACCTCATTACAGATGGTTGTGAGCCACCATGTGGTTTCTGGGAATTGAACTCAGGACCTTTGGAAGAGTAGGCAATGCTCTTAACCTCTGAGCCATCTGTCCAGCCCCCTAAAGAAATTCTTAAGAGACATTTGTGCCTTGAATGAATTTCTTTAAAAAAACAACAACATGGAGGTCAAAACTTGCCATCTACTTGTATATTTGGTGTTCTATTATTTACTTTTATTTTTATATGCTTTTATTAAAATACAATCACATCACTTTCCCCCTTCCTGTTCCTCCCTCCATCCTCTCCCCTCCCTTGAAAGTGAATTATTGAAAATAATTCTCACCAGGGCCCACCCCTTGACAAAGAACTACAGGCAGCAAATGACTGCTAAGTGAGGAAGAATGAGCCTCTCCCAAGGCAAGCCCTAATTCGTTTTTCAATACATTAACATACTAACAACAGAAATGAACTCGGCAGGCTGTCGTTTTGAAGCTAACTTTAGCATTTATGACAGTAACCAGGTCTTGTCCTCTCTTCTCAATCAAGCATATCTGTGTCTCTGCACACCCCACTCTCCTTTCTCTGCGCCCTTTGCTCACACGGTTCAAATCCTGGGGCTCCTGTGGAGCCACTGTGGCATCCTCAGCTGACCCTGCATCCACTGACGACAGGTCCTTCATAACTCATCTTTGCAGCCCACGGCTCTGCTAAGAGCTCAGTAAATGTGCAAGCGCAGCTGCTTTTATACGCTGTTAACCAAACTTTATAGGAAAGAAAAGGAAAAAAAAAAGACAGACTAGGATCTCAAGCGGGGAGAAAAAGCTCTCTGCGGTGCACAGATAAAATTCTAGTGTAAAAAACCTGAAGGAGAAAACAATCCATTTATTTAGCTGGAGTGTGCATTCTTGCATGGTCCAAAGTCAGTATACACAATATACACCTTCACAAATAATACTCATCGATTACAAAAGTCATAATACACATTGTTCACATGTAACTGCACACATAATACATATGCTTACATCAGTATTCCTAATTACACACAATAATTGTTTAACCTGTGAACAAATATTCTACATTTTCTCGAGAATTTTCCATTTCATCTATTTTTCCAACACTACTCCTATAAAATGGCACAGAGAATTCTCTCACAGTTTATCAGACCTCCTGTGTTTCTCTTTATGTCTCTTGCTTCACTGCTGACCTTGCTGGCAGTGAGGCCTTGTCCATGTCATCGCTCTCCCCTTGTTTTTCTCTCCCAAACTCAGCTTGACCTTTGGGTTTTGTTGATGACACCATTTTTTTCAATTGAATAACACCAACAGCAACAACAAAAAAAAGAGGCTTTGGGGGTTTTATTTACTTCCCGATTATTTTGTTTTCTTTTACTTTGTTTTTAAAAATTTGTTTATTTTTATTTTATGAGCATTGGTGTTTTGCCTGCATGTATATTTGTGTAAAGATACCAGATACCCTGGAACGGGAGTTACAGACATCTGCAAGCTACCATGTGGGTGCTGGTCATTGAATATGGATCCTCTGGAAGAGAATGACCCAATGTGGGTGCTGGTCATTGAATATGGATCCTCTGGAAGAGAATGACTCAATGTGGGTGCTGGTCATTGAATATGGATCCTCTGGAAGAGAATGACTCAATGTGGGTGCTGGTCATTGAATATGGATCCTCTGGAAGAGAATGACTCAATGTGGGTGCTGGTCATTGAATATGGATCCTCTGGAAGAGAATGACTCAATGTGGGTGCTGGTCATTGAATATGGATCCTCTGGAAGAGAATGACCCAACGCTCTTAACCTCTGAGTCATCTCTTCAGTCCCTTGTTTTTATTTTATCCCTAATTCATTTATTTCTGAGTTCATAACAGTCTTTTTTAGTTTATTTAGACGATTTTTGCATTTCTTTTTCTATCATATGAGTTGGAAGCTTGATTTATTTGTGTCTGTAGATATTGTCATTTCAGTGATGGGTGGGTGGGCAGATAGTGGGTAGTTCTCAAGTGGTTGGGTGGATGAGTGAATGATTGGATAGGTGAGTGGGTGAGTGGGTGGTTGATTGGTTTTGACCTATAGTGTTTTCTAAGAAATGTGTTCAAGGCTTCAAGTATCCTTTAAGCATGGCTGTAAATAAAATTTACACCTTATAAAGCAATATACAATGCTCCCATGTTTTTATTTTCTTTTTAAGCAACAATTTCCTTAGGAATGTGTGGAGGTTTTTCTTAGTTTCTATGTTGTTTTGATGAGATTGATACTCAAATCCTCAGATAGAGGTTGCCCAACAAAACAACGCTAATTTCACTGAGGGATGCTCTTGGGTGGGCCGGGAAGATGGTTATCATTAAAATGCTTACTGTATAAGAATGTGGACATGAGTTTGGACTCCATCAGTCACATGAAAACAAAACAAACTCTGTAATCCCAGCTCCAAGGAAGTGGAGACAGAAAAATCTATGGGCTTGCTAGTCAAACCATCTGAATTGTTGAGCTCCAGATTTGATGTAGGAGTGTCTTCTATCTATCTGTTGTTTCATTTGGTTAATTAATAAAGAAAACTGCTTGGCCTGATAGGTCAGAACATAAGTAGGCAGGGAAGACAGAACAGAATGCTGGGAGGAAGAAGGCAGTGAGGCAGATGCCATAGCTCTCCTCTCTGAGGTGGACACAGGTTAGAATCTTCTTGGTAAGCCACCACCTCATGGTGCTACACACATTAATAGAAATGGGTTAATCAAGATATAAGAGTTAGCCAAGAAGAGGCTAGATATAATGGGCCAGGCAGTGTTTAAATGAATACAGTTTGTGTCTTGTAAGCTAGCCAAGCAGGAGCCAGGCGGTACAAAAAGCAGGCCTGCTCGCCTCATCACTACACAGATTCAATGAGACAATTGAGGAATCACTTGGTGTTGGCCTCTAGTTTTTGTAAACGTGTACACACACACACACACACACATACACACACACAGTATTACCGCCCCCCCTATGAAAGAGAAAGGGCAGAAGGATTTGGCTAGGGGAGAAGCTGGGTGATCCTGTGGTGTTATTGCCAGTGAGAAGAGGAAACCTGACCTATATACCACACAGCTTTGTATCAGTCAGCAACTTATTCAAGCATACTGGAGGGAGCATGGTCTTAGACATGAAAGCCTGTAGCCAGAGACTTTCTCTGTTTCGCCCAGTTCCATTGGACCAGCTTCTCTCCTGCCCACTGTTCCCTGCAGCTACTTATAAAATAATCATTTGGAGGCTTAATATTAATTATAATTGCTTGACCAATAACTTAGGCTTATTACTGGCTAGCTCTTACATTTAAATTAACCCATTTCTAGTAATCTGAATATCACCAGGTGCCCTGTGGCTTACCAGTGAAACTCTGGCATCTTTCTTCTCTGGCAGCTGCTGGAGTCTCCCTGACTCCAACTTCTTTCTCCCTATCTCTCTGCCTAGATTTTCCTACTAGCTATAGTCTTCCCTGTCATTGGCCAAAGCAGCTTTATTTATCAA
>NC_022010.1:32322089-32323142 GCF_000317375.1 Microtus ochrogaster | reverse complement strand
GTTGCTTTCTTCTGTGTCCTGCAGAATGTCTGGCAGACTCTTTCATGAAGCAGGAACCCTGAATCATTGTCCCACCTTGTTTTGGCAAGTTTAGCAGTCATTTTTCTGTGGGTCCTGCATGTCCAATTTATATAGCATATTGTCAAGCAGTTTAGCCAAGAGCAGTTTTTTGCCCAAATGTCTAGCCTTGCCGCATTGAACACAAGCTCCATAATGAACTTTTTCGATACCCATATCCTCTTGAAGTAGTTGGTGATACCAGGAGCAGACATGCCTAACTGTCGAGAAAAGTCTAAGTTCTTAAAACATTTTAAATGCCATATTCTGTTGGTCTTTGAAGACTAACTATTGCAAATAGTTAATAGTTAAATAGTTATATGCAAATATATCTTGCATATCTAGAAAACCTAAATAACATGACCTATAAGTTTGACTGTTATAGATAATTATTAACTTGTATGTCTGTACATTACATTTTTAAATGATCTGCATAAACATAATACCTTAAACAAGAGTAGATATATACATATAGTATAACAAAATTGACTCTAAATTTGAATCAATAAATCAAAATCCATACTAATGTAAGGTATTTTGAGATTAACAGTTGTTTTTGGATTAAAATATATTTAATAATCTACCTTTTTATAATTTCTATATCATGTCTCCCTTTTTTCTTTAGAAGGAGATTGCCTGTGACCATTAATTATTTATAACCAACCCCCTTTACATGAAAATAAACATTTATAAATAATATTTTGGAAATTTGTGCATAGTTTTTTAATACTACTTCCTGCTGATTAGGGATACTCATTATTTAAGGGGATCTTGAGAAAATTTAAAATTATGGTCAGGTCCTACCTAGGGTATTTTGTGTGGTTGGTCCATCTCAGCCAGTAAGTAGCCTTGAAGCTGTTCTGAGTGTTGGATAACCTGGGCCATCATTCCCATCAGAGACCTTTCAGGGGGTCTTGCTCAATCAAAACACATTAACCTGGAAGGAATTCACAGCCTCTTGTCTTCTGTGGAAACAAAAGCAGAACTTCTTTTCTT
>NC_022010.1:32301409-32321569 GCF_000317375.1 Microtus ochrogaster | reverse complement strand
CTCTCTCTCTCTCTCTCTCTCTCTCTCTCTCTCTCTCTCAAGCCTATGTACATTTCTAAACATACAACAACTGATTTAGAGGTTTCTTTTTGTCTGAATTTGATTTATTGTATATCTGTAATCATGGGTGTGACTAGGACCAAAGTGGCAGCTTTGGCTGTTGGCTCTGCCCTATTTGGCTTTCCAATATGGTGGGGGTATGTTTACCGCCAGCTCTGGGAGCCATGTTCACTGACCCAACTCTGGGAACCAGTGACTCCATGCTGCCACCAAGCAGCTTGTAGCAAGCTGCCCATAAACTTTTTTTGTCTGTATGAGTAAAAGCTAAATTTGCCATGTAGCACACTATATGTCTTAGAGATGCTTCTGTGTACCACAGCAGGAATTTGTCATGCTGTGCTCAAGCCCAAATACTGCTTCATCTCTGCTTCATGGCCTGCATTAGAGACACAGCCAGGAGGCTCTCTTCAGCTTCATGTAAGCATTCCAGAATCCCCCTCCTTTTTAAAGCTTTTTTAGGCACTATATGGAAACTCAAAAGTCCCACGTTGTATGCTGAATGTAGCTGGAAGTCTTTTCTCTGTCCCATCTGGTTCAACTGGACTAGTTTCTCTCCTGCCACCAGTCCCAACAGTCATTTACAAAATAACCATTTAGAGGCTCAATAGCAATTATAATTGCTTGACTGATGGCTTGGGCTTATTGCTGGATAGCTTTTGCATTTAAATTAACCCATTTCTAATCATCTGTGTCTCGCCTTGTGTCCCGTGGCTTACTGATAATGCTCCGGCATCTTACTCCTTTGGCAGCTGCTGGAGTCTTTCTGACTCTGCCTTCTTTTACTCTGTCTCTCTGTTTGAATTTTTTGCCTAGCTATATTTTACTCTGTCATAGGCCAAAACAGCTTTATTCCTCAACCAATAAAAGCAACACATATTTGCAGCATACAGAAGGACATCCCACATCAGGACCCCCGTCTCAGCTGAAGCAATTGCTGAAAAGAGTAGGTAGAAAACTGGCTACTGGAAGCCCCCTACAGCAAAGTTGGGGAAAGATCCTTCTGATCAGAACAGTTCATCACCTACTCAGACTATTTATAGTTTAATATTTTGATTAACTTTCACTTGTTGACTTGTAACTGATATAAGGCTTTTCCCCCATGTATCCTTATGAAACTTTAAAGCATGATTTTTAGCAATGTCAGGGCATTTAATTTTCATATATTAACAAACTGTACATAGCACACTGAGATGGTACTTTCAGCTGTTGGAATTTTTGCTACTGTAAACAATGCTACTGCAGTATCCTTAGCTTGAAACCTTGCAGTAGTTGGGTTATTATTCTCACCTGTGCACTTTATAAGCCCACAGGCCTTTCTGTCTCTCCCGTGAAGAGGCAGCTTCTGCCTCTCTCCCTTCTCCCCACTTCTCCCCTTATCCTCTCTCTGCCTCTCTCTGTGTCTATCAGCAGCAGTAGAGCTGTGGTTTCTAACTTTTTTTGCCAACAAAAGTATTATCTAGCCGGGCGGTGGTGGCGCACGCCTGTAATCCCAGCACTCGGGAGGCAGAGGCAGGCGGATCTCTGTGAGTTCGAGGCCAGCCTGGTCTACCAAGGGAGTTCCAGGACAGGCTCCAAAGCTACAGAGAAACCCTGTCTCGAAAAACCAAAAAAAAAAAAGTATTATCTATTTTTTAATTGTTAACAATTGGATAGGTGGCAGTAGAATCTTGTCATGTCTTTGTTCAATGAAGTAGAGTATAAATGAATATAAAGTATAAAAACGAGTGGCATTCCCAACATGGTGGCATCAATGCCATGTCTAACATGGAGAGTGAAATTACTATTGAAAGGTATTTTAAATATTCTTTATCTCACTCTTTGCCATTTTCACATGAGGAACTTGAGAGAATGGAAGTAACTGCTTAATTCCACTTTAGATACTGAATCTCGGAACTTAAAATTAAACCCAAAGGCTGCAGGACAAAATAGCATCCTCTCTAGTTTGCTGGAAGGTAAATGCATTCTTCCTTCGCACTTGAATCTGTGGTTTTGAGTGGAGGATTCACAAGTCTCCTGAGAAACATTTTTTTTATTTTGTACTTTATTCTCATGGTAATATTTAAAATTCTATTAACATGTTTGTATTTTCTTGATGGCTGTCTCCTGTCGAGCACTGCCATGTGACATCAGTGACGCTATTATATTTTCTTATGACATAGTGGCAAAGAGCATCTTCCAGAGTCAGAGAACATGGACTTTTAAGTCTTGGATCCATTGATTAACAGTTACATGACCTAAAGTGGTAATTATTTTTGTCTTCTTCTTATTTGTTTATTTTTTTGGTTTTGTTTTCAGAGATAAGGTCTTAATGTTTAACCCAAGTTAGCCTGGAGATCATTACAAAGCCTGAGCTAGACTTGAACATGATTTTCCTGAGTCAACTTTTCAAATTCTGGGACTATAAGATGACACCAGTATGATGGGCTTCAACTTTCCCATGTTTAAAATGAGCAACTCGTGTCTCTTTCAGAGACGTTCAACCAAACTAGTTAGGACAGTCTGTTTGCTCATACTGGATTCTAAGTACCTAGACCACTGGTTCTCAACCTTTCTAATGCTTCAACCCTTTTTAATACAGTTCCTCATGTTGTGCTGACCCCAACCATAAAATTATTTTGTTGTGGGCTAGAATGATTGTTCAGAGTTTAAGAGCACTGGCTGCTCTTCCAGAGGACCTGGATTTGATTCCTAGCACACACATGGCAACTCACAACTGTCTGTAACTCCAGTTCCATGAGATCCAGCACCCCCACATAGACATACATGTAGGCAAAAACACAAATGCACATAAAAAGTAAAAATAAATAAACTTAATATTTATTTCATTGCTACTTTGTAGCTATAATTTTGTTACTGTTATGAATTGTAGTATAAATATCTGATATGCAGGATATCTGAAATGCAACTCTGAAATGGTCATGATTCACGGGTTGAGAACTACTGGTCTAGACTGGGCCACACAAGAACATAACATCTGAGGTAGGAGTCAGGTGGATGCACCCCTGAGTGTTCTTGTCCATGGTGCTGAATCATCACTGCATGCGTGCCCATTACAACGTTGTTTGTTCTACCATGTTGCTGGCCGAAGAAACACCTCTCCTTTTGTAAACTAAACCTTGGGCTTCTATAACGTGCCAGAAGATCCATCCCCAGGCAGTGTACAGTCTAAGGAAGCCATTCATAACTTTTCTAGATCTGAGAAACAGTACGGGTGCTGGAGGACGCAAACTGCTTCACGTCCAGGCAGAAGTGGGTTTGATCGATGGTGTGGCTGCCTACAAGGTGCTTTGATAATACCTGAGAAGATTGTCCTGGTGATCACATTAATATAGATCTGGTAGGCTGGATACATGGTTGTTGCTTGTATTGATGTGAGGAATTAAAACTAGAGGAGAAAAGGAAGAGGAATGTAGACAACAGAAGGTCAAGAAGACAGAGGGGAAATAGAGGAACACAAGGGGTCCCCAAAAGTGGAGAGTGGTGATGGAGCCGCTGTAACTCCCCCTGAGCTGTGGTGCTCATGTAGCCTTGAAGATTGTACCAGATGTGACGGCTGCTGTTCTGGTGTGATCACTGCTAAGACCCAGCTACCCCATTGCCTTGCTGCTACAACCACCATGCTACCAGCTGCTTTTACAACCCCATCTCCTTTTCTACTGACTCAAGCCTCAAGCTTTAGGGCCAGAGATTTTCTGGTGTTTCTTCCTGAACAGTTCTATTTCTTGTGTGTGAATAAGCTGCCAGCATTGATAGAGCTGTCGTTATTCGGGCCTTCTAGGGACTTTCTATTTGTTTCTTGTCCATTTACTTTGTAGTAAGAAACTGATGCCATCTATTCTGTGCCCTCCCTAGATGACATATTTGTCACAAAGTGTCACAGAGGGGTATTTAAAAACCCTCTGTGTAGAATAGGAGATAAAGAAAATTTCTGTAGGGAACACAAGCCATAGTGAGAATTTTAGAAGCATGGCACAAGGACAGGTTTCTGGGTGTCTAGAAACCCTGAATTCCAGTAATGTTTTCCTCTGTCGAGAAAACATGATCGACGTGAGCGACCCAGACTCTGTCTGCCCAGAGGCCTTGTGAGAAGCACTAGCTCCAGGCATTCCAACTTTTTCCTCTTAGCCATGTCCCCTGCACTAGTAGAAAGCAGTGTTTCTAGATGGCATGTTGCTGAGACATGCTGAACTTCTCAAGGCCTTTAAGCTCCAATAATTCTCTTTTCCAATGTGTTTCCAGGCAGTGCTGTTGTGGGTGTGGGGACCACACTTTAGGAACCATTAATGCAAAGCTTGCTTTGACAAGCAGAAGCTCTGTGAGAACGATGCTCAGAGCAGCTATGTAAAGCACACATCAATATTATTGCTGCGCCTATCTTCAAATTATGAATAACTTGTTTTAGATCACACAGTTGTGAGCCAACTGATGTCTGATGTCTCTAGCTCCAAGGTCAGACTTGTGGTTCATGGTTTGGACACAAGTCTCCTAGACACCAGATAATACTCTAGAGAAGAACCTTCCTGACATGGCAACTTTCTGAAGGAGGCTTCTATTCATGATCCTTTCCCAGGAGCCCCTTGGCCCTAGAGTCTGGAATTGGGCCTTCCCACTGCTCTACACAGCCATTCCTCATCATTTCTCTGTAGGGACCTGTATCATGCTTTTTCTCTGGAGTCACCAGCTCCCAAATCACAGCACAGAGAGTTATTACTAGTTTCAAATGTTCAGCCTAGCTTAGGCTCATTCAGGCTAGCTCTTTCAACTTAAACAAACCTATTTCTCTTTATCTACTGTTTGCCTTGGGGCTTTTTACTTTTCTTTCTTTCTGTATATCTTACTTTCTTGTGTCTGGCTGGTGGTGCCTGCCTGGCTTCTTGTCCTGGGCATGCCCTTCATTTTTTTCCTCTTCTCCTATCGAGCCTAGATTTCTCCTCCTATTCATTCGCTCTCCCTGCCAGCCCTACCTATCCTTTCTCCTGCCTAACTATTGGCCATTCAGCTCTTTATTAGACTAATCAGGTGCCTTAGATAGGCAAGGGGAAACAAAGGCAACACATCTTTACATAATTAAACAGATGCAGCATAAACAAAAGTAACACAGCTTTACACGGTTAAAGTAATGGTCCACAGCATAAACAAAGGTAACACATCTTTGCCCAGTTAAAATGATATCCCACAACAGGGTCCCATATATTGAAATCAAGTGAACATCCCTCTAGGGTTCCCCACCAGGACAAGAACAAAAGGTTGTTGGTAGCTCGTGTTTTGCCCACCAACTTCCTGCATGTTTTGCATTCTACTCTACTTTTGTGTTCATGTGTGATATCGTTTTTCTCCTTTACTAATCGACCTCTGGGAACATTCTGTGGTTTGGCCTCTGGTCTGTCTTACCATTTGGGGATGACATTGCTGTATCTCTGAACACGGCTTTTTGGATGGCCTCCGCACCCTGCACAGGGCCAGTTGCCTAGGTACTCAAAATGTGTTTGCCCAGAGGCATAAAGGAGAGACGTAAAGGAGCTTTGAAACTAAACAGTCTGAGCTTCAAAACCAGTTGTGCCACTTACTCTGGGCCTGTCTCTACAGCTTGCAAAACAGGCATAAAAATAGCTTCCTTGCAGGGCTTGGTGACCATTACAGCTGGTGAGGAAGACGGATGTGCCATGTGCTGGTAATGGGGCTGCTGTTACCATTCGTTGTTCAAATGATTTATTAGACAGGTGCACAAATAAATGAATGGCAAGCCCTTAAACTGTGACGCCTCGGGGCTATCCACTTTCCCAATGGCAGCCCCTGGAATAGCAGTCTCAACTCAGGCCCTACAAAAAACCCAAAACTGTCCTGGGGTACCAGCCCATCCCTACAATCCCCATCCTGCACCTGGGCAGTTTGGCTCATGCTCCCCTCGACTGGAGTCCACTCTGGATTTTTGTGAGTAGCACATAATTCCAAACTTTTAATGTGTGTGGGGGGAGGGGGCTCCATGCTGGTGCTCTACTAAATAAATTCTTAGATATTACTCATATTTGTTATTCATGAACTCAAATTAGCTCATTACTTAGTTCCCTGGTGGCTCTAATTCAATTATCCCTGAAGTCAAGCTGCCTCTGAAGGCTCCAGAGCTTCTGCTCCCACACTGACAGATGCCTAGAACCCAGTGACCTGGGGGAGACGGTGTTGGTATCATTTCAGTGTCTGTTCTGTTTTGAGTTGTTTGTGGTTTTCAGATATTCTTGTGGCTGCTTTTAAATTCGGAATTTTATAGTTCATTGGACTTCATAACTATCATTTAGTCAGTGACGCCTATTCCGTTAACCCTATTGAAAGTAGTGATATTTGCATCCAGGCTATTTTTAGCCTGTAATTTCCCAGCTACTAGGTTTTAAGACACAAAGTTGCAGCTGGAGATCAACAATGCAAATCCATGCCAAGCAGATACATGTGAAAGTTGCACCCGGAAGTGCTTATAGAGCTACTTAACATGGTGGCTCAACAATCACTTTATTATTAATCTGCATAATCATATGCACTGGGAATGCAGACGAGGTTTGGCAGGAACCAGCTGTCTTTTTTTCCATGCTGTTTTTATTAAGGCTGTAAAATTCAAGGGGACTTCTTGTCTGGCACACTCAGCTCATGGCTAAGATGGCTGTTGTGACTCTGAACTCTTTGACTGGGGTCTTTGGATTTCATCATCATCTGGGTTTCTTGGCTCACTGTGTGATGGTAAGGCTCACTCTGTCCCTGTTTTCGCTCATGGTCTCTATGAAGTATCTCCAGCCCTTTGTGGCTGAGCTTCTACAAAGGCAGTTTGGTCATTTCAATAAGACATTTCAATGGAAGCCCCTGGCTCTGGTTGAAGTTTCAATCTGATAGTCACAGTGTTGTTTCTACTGCATCCTTGTGGTTAAAGTGGGTCACAGGCACAGTCTAAACTTCAGTGAAATGAACTGAAAAGACCCTAAGATATCAGGAAACGTGGTTAGTGGGAGATACCACTATAACAGATTATTACATAGTGGCAACTCATTGTTGAATCAAGCAACTTAACTACTTAGCACATACTATCAAGTAAGCATAACAAATAACTCAGTTATGTTTGCAAGTTGTAGCTTAAAGTCCTGATGTCCTATAAGTTTATAGGTCATTATTTTAGTATAAAACTGTGTGTCAGTGCATATTTTTATTATGAGATCAGCAACTCCTAATGAAATTATAAGCAATTTTACTCCAACTTGTGTCTTCTGCTTTTCCTCAATTCCTTATCATTCTATTTTCTCTATGGAGAGATGCAAATAGATACAAGTAGATACGGTAAGAGCTCTTGTTCCGTGCAAATCATCTCATTTCAAAGAAGTTGAGGACCATTTTTTAAATGATCAGGATCTGAACCTCCTGAAATCTTGTAACCAGAGCTAGAAGTAGACTGAAGATTTCTTTTTTTCTTCCCTGCAGGAATTCAGATTCCTGAAGGAGAGATATTTGGTCAAGTTCATCCAGTGTGATAAGCAATGCAATGGAGAAAAGCTCCAGGTGCTATTGAAGGACAAAGATGTTATTCCTAGCCTGGACCAAGCATTTTAAGGGACTTTCTTAGTGTAGTACTTGAACTGAATAGCTAATATGCTAGCTAGTTTTTATGTCAATTTGACTCAAGCTATAGTCATTTTGGAAGAAGGAGTCTCAATTGAGATTAGTCTGTAGGCAAGCCTGTGGGGCATTTTCTTGATTGATGACCAATGTGGGAGGGCCCAGCTCTCTGGGAGTGGAGACTCCTCTGTGCTGGTGATCCTGGGTACTATAAGGCTGAGCAAACTTGGGGAACAAGTCAATAAGCAGCACTCCTTTATGGCCTCTACCAAAACCTACTTCCAGGTTCCAGTCTTGATTTCTTTCCCTGACTTTCCTAGATTACAAGCTATAAAATGGAATAAACCCTTTCTTTCCCAAATTTATTTTGGTCATGGTATTTTATTACAACAATAGAAAATCTAACTAAGACAGCCAGGTAGGAGTCAAGATTGATAAAGAAAGCAGAAATAGAGGTGGAGAGATGGCTCAGCGGTTAAGAGCACTGGTTTTTCTTCCAGAGGTCCTGAGTTCAATTCCCAGCAACCACATGGAGATTCACAGTGATCTGTAATGAGATCTGGTGCCCTCTTCTGATGTACAAGCACACATGCAAGCAGAGCACTATATACCTAATGAATCTTCTGAAAGGAAAGGAAAGGAAAGGAAAGGAAAGGAAAGGAAGGAAGGGAGGGAGGGAGGGAGGAAGGGAGGAAGGGAGGAAGGGCAGGAATAAAAGTGAAAATGGAGGTGGCCATCAAAATGCTGCCTTGTCCCAAGTCTGAGAGAAAAATGTTTATCTCTCTAATCATTTTTTCCTTATAAAAATGGCTCATTGTGGCTTCATTTTAAGTCATCAGATGCACATAAGTGAACTCCCCCGAAGCGATGTCATCTTCATGCAGTGATGTTTTTAGGAGAGTGAAAGAGAGATGAGGAGGTGTTTGTTCCTGAGTAACTGGGTATGGCTGATTCATTCGAATGAATAGAAAGACCTGGGGTACAATTCAACACACACTGAATTGCCGTCTCCTTGTGACTTATAAATCCCATGCTGACATCTGTACAGAACAAATAGAGTTTGAACCAGTATACAAAATTGCAGAGCTGGAATATGAGTTAGAAACCATTATTTCCACCCCCCTCCTTTTATAGACAAGGAAACCGAGGCCTAGGGAGCTGAAACAATTGCTCAAAGCGGTATAGCTTCAATGACATAAAATATTACTCCCTTCCAAGTCAGACAGTATCCAATCTGAGTTTTATTTAGAAAATGCTACTAAATTTTATTCTGTCAGGGAAGACTGCTTACAGAGAAAACAGCCTCGATGGAAAATTATTGGGTTGGTGCTGACAGAGGAATGTGAACTGATGGAGAAAAAGTTGCCCATTATGAACTAGTGATCGCCTATCACAGGGCAGAAGGCAGGGGGTGCCATCCTGTGGGACCCATCCGAGAGTCAAGCCGTGTCTCTGGGCTGAACTTTCCCCAATAGAAATGAAGAACAAACAGGGATGCGCCTCTCACTGTGCAGCACGGTTCTGAGCTGTAATGGAGCAATAAGAGCAAGAACATGAACACTTGTTATTACAACAAGCTTGTCTTCACCTCACACAGGGCATTGGCTCCTTCAGGACTCATCCAAACCTGTGAGCCTCCTTCTGTAGTATAATGTTTCTGTCCCACCCAGTCCTGTAATAAAGTTTTTGTAGGAAGCCGCTTGTTAGTTTTCCCGGCTGCCCAGACTCCCTGAAATAATCACACAGAAACTATATTATTTAAGTCACTGCTTGGCCAATCACTTAAGTGTATTGCTAGCTAGCTCTTATATATAATATTGACCCATTTCCAGTATTTTATATTTTACCACGAGGCCCACTCCAGTCTTTCTGTCTCTGAAAGTGGCTCCATGGCTTCTCCTTGACTCCACCCCTTTCTCACAGCATTCAGTTTAGTTTTCCCTGCCTAGCTCTGTTCTACCCTATCACAGGCCCAATACAATTCTTTATTAACCAATGGTATTCGCAGCATACAGAGAATACAGTCCTGTAATTCTCTGCGGATGTCTGCATTGCTCTGTATGCAGCCTGGCTGATAACTAGCTGTTTGGCTATGTGTCTCCATACAAACCCTTGAGCCTCTGAAATATAGAAACACAGTGGTCCATGGAACACAACTGGGAGAGCAGGCAAATTGGATGAAAAGGCTTTTTAAAAAAAAAACTCTAGAGATTAAGTGGCCTTTTAATCTGGGACTGATTGGGCAGGTGGGTACTGGTCTGCTGTGGAAAAGATGTAATTAAAAGGTGTTTCAAGAATAGCAAAGAAAGTCCTGACTGGTCTGTCAGTCACTAACACTTGTTAGGGGATACAATTGCATGATTGGCATTTCGCTAGGGCAGGGAGTAACAGAAGGTGAATTTGCCTGGAACATACAGATGAAAGGATCAAGGAGCTTCTCTCATAGGTGAAGAAACTTCTGGAACACCAAACCTGGCTCTTTGTCCTGGAAGTTAAAGATCCTCTAAAGAGTTTTAGGCAAGACTATGCTGGAGTATTGCAGTCACACAGATCCTAAAAGAGGAGGCTCTTTGTGAAGAGATCTGGGGCCATTCATGGGATATACTCTTATGTAAAAACAGCATGCAAATGATTTATAATGTGGGATATAAGGCACCTTGCAATTAATTGCTCTCTTGTGCAAAATAAAACCTACAAAAGATGTTGATCATTTCGTGGAGTGTCTTTCAGCCATTTGAAATGCATCTATTGAGAGTTCCCTGTTTAGATCTATACCCCCTTTTTAAATCGGATTATTTGGTATTTTGGTGTCTAGTTTCTTGAGTTCTTTGTATATTTTGGAAATCAATCCTCTGTCAGATGTGGGGTTGGTGAAGATTTTTTCCCATTCTGTAGGCTGCCATTTTGTCTTGACCATGTCCTTTGCTTTACAGAAGTTTCTCAGTTTCAGGAGGTCCCATTTATTAATTGTTGCTCTCAATGATTGTGCTACTGGGGTTATATTTAGGAAGTGGTCTCCTGTGCCAATGCGTTCAAGGCTGCTTTTCACTTTCTCTTCTATGAGGTTCAGTGTGGTTGGTTTTATGTTGAGATCTTTGATCCATTTGGACTTGCGTTTTGTGCATGGCAATAGATAAGGATCTATTTTTCATTCTTCTACATGTCGACATCCAGTTATGCCAGCAACATTTGTTGAAGATGCTTTCTTTTTTTCCGTGTATAATTTTAGTTTCTTTGTCAAAAATCAGGTATTCATAGCTGTGTGGATTGATAGCCAAGTCTTTGATTCCATTCAATTGTTCCTCTTGTCTGTTTTTATGCCAATACCAAGCTGTTTTTCATTACTCTGTAGTAGAGTTTGAAGTCAGGGATAGTGATGCCCCCAGAAGTTCCTTTATTTACAGCATTGTTTTGGCTATCCTGGGTTTTTTTGGTTTTCCATATGAAGCTGGGTACTTTCGAGATCTGTGAAGAATTTTGCTGGGCTTTTGATGTGTATTGCATTGAATCTGTAGATTGTTTTTGGTAAGATTGCCATTTTTTACTATATTAATCCTACCTGTCCAAATACATGGGAGGTCATTTTTCTGATGTCTTCTTCACTTTCTTTTTTCAAAGATTTAAGGTTCTTGTCATACAGGTCTTTTACTTGTCTGATTAAAGTTACCCCAAGATATTTTATATTATTTGTGGCTATTATAAAGGGTGATGTTTCTCTGATTTCTTTCTCAGCCTATTTATCATCTGTATTTAGGGGATGATATACAGATGAATAACTTTTTAGTTATTCATGTGTCCTGCTACATTAATGAAGGTGTTTATCAGTTGTAGGAGTTCCCTGGTAGAATTTTTGGGGTCACTTATGTATACTATCATATCATCAGCCAATAGTGAAAGTTTAACTTCTTCCTTTCCGATTTGTATCCCCTTTATCTCCTTTTGTTGTCTTATTGCTCTAGCTAGGACTTCAAATACAATGTTGAGTAGATATGGAGAGAGTGGACAATCTTGTCTTGTTCCTGATTTCAGTGGGATCACTTTGAGTTTCTCTCCATTTAGTTTGATGCTGGCTGTTGGCTTGCTGTAAATTGCCTTTAATATGTTTATGTGTGTTCCTTGTTCTCTCCAAGACCTTTATATATAGGGGTGTTGAATTTTGTCAAAGGTTCTTTTAGCATCTAATGAGATGATCATGTAGTTTTTTTCTTTCAGTTTGCTTATATGGTGGATTGCATTAATAGATTTTCGTATGTTGAACCATCCCTGCTTCTCTGGGATGAAGCCTACTTGGTCATGGTGGATGATTTTTCTGATGTGTTCTTGGATTTTATTTGCCAGTATTTTACTGAGTATTTTTGCATCAATGTTCATGAAGGAGATTGGTCTGTAATTCTTTTTCTTAGTTGTGTCTTTGTGTGGCTTGGGTATCAGGGTAAGTGTAGTTTTGTAAAAAGAGTTTGGCAATGTTCCTTCTGTTTCAGTTATATGAAACAACTTGAGGAGTATTGGTATTAGTTCTTCTCTGTAGTTCTTGTAGAATTTTGCACTGAAACCATCTGGCTCTGGACTTTTGTTAGAAGATTTTTGATGACTGTTTCTATTTCCTTGGAGTTTATAAGTCTATTTAATTTGCTTATCTGGTCTTGATTTAATTTTGGTATTTGGTACCTAATAAGAAAATACTAGAAAAAAAACCATACCAAGTGAGGTAACCCAGACCCAGAAAGACGAATATAGTACATACTCACTTATTAGCAGATATTAGACATGAAGCAAAGGATAACCAGCCTACAGTCCACAACCCCAGAGAACCTAGACAACAAAGAGGACCCTAAGGATCCACTTATGAAGAAGAAAAAGACAAGATCTATTGAGTAAATTGGGAGCATGGTGGGCAGGAGAGAGGATAGAAGGGGAGATGGAAGGAAGGAGGGGGAGTGGGGGAAAATGTATAGCTCAATAAAACATAGCTTTTCTCAGGCTCAAGTCTGCCCCACTCCATAGCTGATGCCATCCTTGGCAGTCATTCTACAGGACTAGCATCTCCAGTAGTCTAGGATTTCCGCTGCATTTGAGGCTGCACCTTCACAATGGTCTCTCTTGGCCTCTCTTGAGGGACTCCAGCCCTGCCACACAGCACCAAGCCTCAGCTGCTCTCCGTGACCTGTCTCATTCTAACACATTGCCAAGTTTGGCTGCCAGGATGAGATACAGCCATGGCTACCTTGTGCCACAGTGTCTGTGTGCTGTTCCTGGGGAAATATTCCCAGAAGATTCCTCCTTAATGATACTGATCTCTTCTTAACCACAGCTGATTTCTCAGCCCCAGCTAGCGAGTTATAAATTCTTCCACTGAAGCAAAGATTTTACTTCAGTCTTGCTGGCTTCTTGTCCATCACAGCTGATTCTTCAACTCTGACTGACCAAGACCACACATTCTTATTTCAAAATATCTCACAAGGGACTGGAGAGATGGCTCAGCAGTTCAGAGCATTGGTTTCTCTTCCAGAAGACCCAGCACCCATATGGCAGCTCATAACACCGTTACAGTTACATCCAATGGCCTCTCCTGGCCTCCCTGGGCACTGAATGTACAGGGTGCACAGACATACATGCAGGCAAAACACATAAACACATAAGACAAAATTAAGATTTTTTTAAGCACATGAATGACTTTGATAGAGTCTTGCTTCCCTCTGGATCTTCACAAGCCTTGCCTAAATCATCTTCATCTCTTTCCACATTTCTATCCTCCACGTTCCTGCAATAGCTCATTAAGCCCTGGACACTCCTCAGTGACTTTTCCATTTCAAAGTTCCAAATCCTTCCACGGTCTTCCCAAAAACATCAAGGTCAGATACCCCATAAATCCAATCCCAATTTCTGTCTTAGTCGGGGTTTCTGTTGCTATGATGAAACACCATGACCAAAAGCATCCTGGGAAGGAAAGGGTTATTTCATCTTATAACTTTTGGGTCCCTCTTCATCACTTGAGGAAGTCAGGGAAGGAACTCAAAGCAGGAACCTGGAGTCAGGAGCTGAAGCAGAGGTTATGGAGGAGAGCTGCTTACTGGCTTGCTTCCCACGGTTTGTTCAGTGGGCTTTCCTATAAAACCTAGGACCTTCAGCCCAGGGGCAGTACAGCCTACAATGAGTTAAGCCCTCCCTCATCAATTATTAATCAAGAAAATGCCCCACAGGCCTGTCTGCTGGCCAATCTGGTGGGGAAATTTTCTTAATGGAGATTACCTTTCCGGATAACTTATAACTTGTCTCAAGATGATTAAAAAAATAAAATAACCAAGACAGACAGACAAATAGGCAGACCTGCAAGTATTCACTAGCTCTGCCTTTGATACAACTGAGAAACTATGACACACCTCAGTGAACATACTTACTGTCCAAACCTCCCCTTCAAATGTCCTTCATGTAAAGGAGTCAGGCTCCATGGAGAACTAGGACTGATGAAATCAAGATGAACTAGAAAAGATTAATAGCACCAGAAACTAAAAGAGTACTCAAATAATGCAGATATATGTTTACAAAACAGAAACCACTTGGAATGAGCTTCTACTGTTCAGATCTGGGACAATCTGAGAATCCAAACAAAAGAACCCAAGGAGTGAAATAAGAACCTATGACTATAATTAAAATTATTATATTCTAATTCATTGTGCATTTTGACTTAATATATAATCATTTACTACTTATAGAAATGTATTTATATAGTAATTTATTCATACTAATATATACTGTGGTATATATTACTATATAGTATATGTAAACACTCTGTGCACTGATATAAATAAATTCCTACATCTGCTGCTGTAGATGATGACAAATAATTGGGGAAGGCTCTTCCTACTAGAAACTCTTGGTTAATATAAAATGAATGATTAAATTATAAAACCATTATCCTCATAATCATCTAGTCAAGAGTCACTGCCGGGCACTGAAACCAATGAATAAAATTTTGATGAGTAGTTACCAGACTACAGTAACCTGGAGCAGAATGAGATCAAGTTCAGAAACCTGAGGCACACGTGGAACCTTCTCCCAGCTGCTGTCAGCTGATCCTTAGGCCATCTTGCTAAGCGCTGTATCTGGAACAGAGTGAAAACCTTTCATTCATATATTTTTTTCACTGACAATTTCACACCTTTACATAATGCAGATTGATCAGATTACCCTGTAGTATCTCTCCTTATGTCCTTTGACTCCCTGCGTGCCAACAAGTCTCCCTCTTACTTTCATGACTACTTTCTGTGACCACTGGGCTTAATTAGAGTTGCTTGAATGACAAAGGCGAAGGGTTAGTTCCTGGAGCATGGGCAACATGCCAGGAAAGACACCAATGAAGAAAACGGCTCTTGCTCCCCCAGCAGACATTAACTGCCAATAGTCCCTTCATCTAGCACTGACTTATAGCTATAAACATAAATATTTAGAAGGTAATTTGACAACATGGTAATTCAACAAAACCACAGAGAGAGGTTCCCAACTAGAAAATGGGATCTTCCCAGCATGGGCTTTTGACCAGGTTTATAATACTGGGCATGAATTTTCTCTTGTGAAGCAGGCCTAAAATCCATTCAGGAAGTGTTACTTCTGTCCACACTAGTTGTGCCACTCTTGTATCATTGGGCACATCTTGCCCACCATGGTGTTTGTGTAGTCCACAAGAAGGTAGAACATTTGGTGACAATTCTCCCATAGAGGCCTCCATAGCACCTACTGGCACTATGGACGCTCTCCAACAGAGAAGATGCTCCTGGCTTGTAGTCAGAGGCTGCTTGTTTGTTTCCCGGATGTCCATACTTCCGAAATAATCACACAGAAACTATATTATTTGCAATACTGTTTGACCAATAGCTTAGGTGTATTTCTAGCTAGCTCTAATATCTTAAATTAACCCATCTCTATTAATCTGTGGATCACCACGAGGTCATGGCCTACTGGCAAAGTTTGGGCTCTGGCAGAGCATCTGTCTCCTGTGGTGGCTACATGGCTTCTCTCTACTCCCCCTACTCTCTCCTCCTCTCTCTGCTTGGAACTCCCACCTTGCCCTATTCTGCTAAGTCACTGACCGAAACAACTTTATTTATTAGCCAACAAAAGCAATGCACAGACAGACTGACTGACACACACCACTGACTCAATTCTAGATTGCTTTCTTTATGTCCTACAACCAAAGTACATGGTGACTTCAGAAATGGGACATTACTGTCTAGTTTTGGCAGGCAACCGAGAGGGACAACAATGACCTAAATTGTCTTGGGGGCTCCTGTGGCCTCCCTGACCAGTAATGCATAATGAAGTGGCATCCTACACCTGGCACTGGCTACTCCCTAATAACCTGTGACTTCTGGGAACAGTATTATTCGCTATGAAAGATACCTCCATTCAAACTTCCTTTTATTATTTTTTTTGTTGATTATGTGTATGTGCGTGCGTGGAAGCCATGAGGGCAGCTGAGTGTTGGTTCTCTCCTTCCAGTTCATCCTCAGGACTCGTAGCAAATGCTGTCTCCTGCTGAGCCCTCCCCAGTTAACCCTTCCCTCCCCCAGCATTCATGCCACCTTTTATATCAGGTGTTGAGAACAGTCGTTTTTGTTGAATATGGCTGCATTGCAGGAATTGTATTGGAGGAAGAGGATTATATGTATATTGACCCAATCATAACATCTGATACATTTTCCCCAGTTGTATGCTTTTCAAACAGGAAAAAAATTCCAGAATTGAGAAAATCATCAAGAAAATTGTCAAATAATCAATAAGAGGCAGAACCCAGAACTCAGAGCCGTGCCGTCTCTTTTTTGTCTGTTTGTTTTTGGTTTTGGTTTTTGGATTTTCAGGGTACCTTTTCTTTGTAGCTTTGGAGACTATCCTGGAAGCAGCTCTGGTAGATCAGGCTGGCCTCGAACTCACAGAGATATACCTGAGTGCTGGGACTAAAGGCATGGCACCACCATCACGTGGTCACTGCCTTCTGATCTTGCAGTCAGCATTGTTCTAAGTTGCTGTGTGGCTCTGAGTCCTCTTAGAATGCTGGGCTTCCGAGGTGTGCAGAGTAACGAAGCCACAGAGCCATTGGTCCGTTTTCTGTTTTGTGTTGTTTGAGGCAGGTTTTAACCTCACACTCACACTCCTGCCTTAGCCTCTGGATCCTGGGATCGTAGGCAGGGCCTACCACATAAGGCTTCCAGAAGCATCCTTCAGCAAACGCGTTGGTGGTTCCTGCCTTTTGTTTGGTTTGTTTTCACCCGATTTACTAAGCACTTAGCTTCTTTTCCTCACCTATTAAATAGAGACAGCAACACAGTCATGTGTTATGGGGACCGGTTCTGAGAACTCAGATCTTAGATGATCTCATCACTGTGCAGACCCAGAGCTGGATGGCACGGGTCGGTTTCTTAAGTGCCCGCCTTAGAACACAGCCATTGCTCGTCTCTCTCTATTGACAGAGTGTTATGTGCATGCCTGTGTGTGCTGTGCTTGCCTATGACTGACACGTGGTAGATTATTTCTTTACACTCTTCACTACAGATAAGTGTGTGGTGGGTTGAGCTAATGCAATATGAAAGCTAGACTGTTTGAGTTCCACTGTAATCTCTCGGGACCACCGCTGGATATTCAGTCTATGTAGCATGAACATAACTGTCCTTAACATACATGCAATATGAGTACTAGATTAGGTCACGTGTTAAAGCACATGACACAGTACCAAATGAGCCTCCTTTAAAGGAAGTGGTGGTAATTGTTCAGCTCACTAGTAGGATTTTAAAAGCCATTGCTTGCTTTTGACTGCCCATCGGGGACTAGAGCCTCCAGAGGTCCCAGGAAAGATTCGTTTGTAGGCAATCGAACACCCTGAAGGATTTTATTAGACAGGGAGCTGTGATCTGGCTGGCCATGGGCAAGAGCAGAGCAGGGGAAAGAGAGCAATCATTGGTGAGGGGAGGAGCAGCAGGAAGAGATGACAGGCCCTGGGTTCCGGAGAGGACTGTGGTAGGGAGGAGGGAGCATAGGACAGACAGCACAGCCCAGACTGCTGGCTGGATTGAACAGGAGGGAAGGTGGAGAGTTTAGACTGGGCCTCAGCCTGTGGCCTGCTCCCTGACTCTTTAGAGTGATGGCAGTATGGCTGAGAAGCAGGAGGAAGGCACTGGCAGGTGCTGGCCGGAGAGAATTCGGAATATCTAAGAGATGGTTGAGGAGTCATAGCCCAGTACAAGATCTGAACAACTCTGGACATTGAGATCTAGACTGCGGATCGGCTCAGTGCTCAGGAGTCACTGAAGCCATGCAGGAATAGAGTTCCATACGGAATGGAGGCAGGCTGAGGAGATACAACAGTGCTCAGAACTGGCAAAGGAAGATGAAGGAGTCTAAGGGCAGCAGCTCTCAGGAAGACGTGAGATTCGAGATGAGGGTTTGCTGCCAGGAAACAGGATGTACCCCAAGAGCTCAGAGGGATTGGGAAAGACCTATGAGTTTTGAATTTGTGACCTTCAGAGGAGCAGACGTTGAAAATGAATCCAGACTGCCTTATTAGAAAAGAGAGATCACTGTGAATGAGTCCAGAGATGCAGGCAGCTCAGCCCCTGGCCACCTCACACCACCGTTCTTTCTTATGGTGGTCGACTGTCAATCCGGTGGAATAGTTCAGCCCTCCAGAGCAGGCTTGCACCAGCCATGACTACACACTACAGTAGGGAATCTTACATGTGTATCCCTTTTGGGACCTCCTTCCTGTATTGCTAACACACTTGGGCCTCCTCAGACGGGCCTTGAAGGTAGCCCCGGAGTAGACCATACAGCATTAGCCCTCAGCTTTATCCTTTGGTAATATTAGAACCCCATACCCTCCCATCACACCAAAGGTTTTCCAACTTGTTTCTATCCTTGACCCAGAATAAAATAGTCCGACATGTGCAGTGTGCACATGTGGATATAACTTAAAGGAACGTCTCCTGAGATGTAACTTACTGCAGTGAGAACACTTGGGTTTCCGACATTCTCCCTTTACACCCTAATCTGTCTCGTTCTTTAGATGCCGCTCCCGGCCCACTGTGTTCATTTTGTCACTCATAAACTGACTTAGTGAAACCTAACTGGGCTACGAAAGGTTCAAAGGGAAAGGCCTCAGTGTCCTTGTCCCCCATCTCCCTTTGCCCTGGAACCCGTACCTCCAGGCTGACAGGACCTCCCCTAAAAGCCTCTTAGTGCCACTGAGAGCTGCTCCTTTACAACAGGCAGCTAGCCTGGGGCTGATTTGAATTTCCACAGTGGCCACCGGTGTGCAGTTAGAAGCTGTATACTGGACATCAACGAAGGTGGAAGGCTCCCCTTTCAAGCCAGCTGCATAGGCTACTGTTCCAGGAGGATTCTGGGGGCATCTAACAGCTGGAAGCATTTTCATTTTGTGCCTCTTGGACCTAATAGCCCCAGTATGAGAAGTATGGCCAGCCTATCACATGGGCCAGGTTCCCCTCACCATTCAACAGGACAGTGGAGCGGGGCTGCCATGTACATTTTGTTTCCTTCTCAGCCCTCCCTGAAGAAACACTGAATCATTGCCTACTTCAACAGAGACTACATTGGGATCCACCCCCTCCCTCCCCCCCTGCCGCCCCCAGCATCTTATTCACAATGGCTTGTCTACTTTCATTCAGGAATTGCCAGGATTCCGGATTGGCCTGGGCTACAGCATGACGATGTTGCCCGAGGAGTAACAGAAGTCTTTGTCAGCTGCCAAGAGCAATCCACCACTGTCATCAACAGTTGAGTGCCCAGAAGTCTTCGGAAGGCCTGATCCACCGCCTATCTGCAATGAGCCAGGCCCTGAGCTGGGCCTCGGCTTCTCCCTGGTGAACAGAACTCCACCCGTGGCCTCGGGCAATCACGCTCAGCTGAAAGATGAGTGAAGGACGATGGGTCTCTCTCTCCTCAGAAGAATTTGACCAACTCCAGAAATATGCTGAATGTAAGTGCTGTCATTTACAGACGCACGGGGTGAGGCTTTTCCTCTTCTGGGAGATGAGTTCGGGGGGCGGAGTTATTGCGGAGCCCTGGAGAAGAGGCTCAGCAGCTACAGTCACTTGATAAACACAGAATTAGGGCTTTCAGTATAAAAACACAATCCCTCCTAAGCTCTTGTGAATAATCCACACTCACTACAGAATTTGGAGTGCACACTGGGGAAAAGAAGGCCGGCTTTAAAGCCCCCAGTGCGTTCAGCCAGCCCTGCACAACCCATAGCTGTGATTGGCTGAGTCCTGCACCTTCCTTCCCAGCCTATGTGGTCCTCTTAACAAGATCCTAGTGTTTTCTTGAGCCAATTACCCCTTAACTACAGTTCTAAAGGACAACAGGTGCATGGTAAGGGTGTCCCATGGTCACTCACGTCAATCCATTCATGTGTTTTGAAATCAGAGATGAGTTCTAACATGTAATTCTCTCGATTTTGTTCTGGAAAGGCCCAGGATTTCATCTGATGTCACAGCTTAC
>NC_022010.1:32291496-32300579 GCF_000317375.1 Microtus ochrogaster | reverse complement strand
GGTACGAGGACCTGAGTTTGGATCCCCAGCATCTGTGTGAAAAAGGCAAGAAGGGAAACTCAGGTGCTGTGGCAGACACCTGTAATCCTAGCTCTGGGAAGAGAGAGAGGGAGATCTCTGCAACCCATTGGCCAGCCAGTCTGGATGAACCAGCAAGCACCAGGTTCAGGGACAGACTCAATTTTTTTAAAAAAAAGGGAATGTGGACAGTGACTGGGGAAGATACCTGATATTGACCTCAGGCCTCCATGTGCACACATACACATATATGTATGCATATACAGCTACATACACGTGTGTGCGTGCACACACACACACACACACACACACACACACACACACACACGAGTGGACATACCCTGAGTTCTTATTCCAGTCTAATGGATGTGTGGCTTCATCCATCCCCAAGACCTATGGAAGCCCATGGTGTACTGGCCAGTGTTGCTGCTGGTGTTCTGGAACCCCTTCTAACCTCACTGGGTTTACAGAATTATGCAGTGTTGACAGAGAAAAAGGGTAAATTCAATTTATCTCAGCCTGCACTAGAGATGAAAAGCAGCACAAAAACAGGGTTTGTCCTGTGGGGTGCAGAGTCCTGTTAAGCAGTCTGATCTGTGCTCAAGACACAAGTAGAGCACAGCTCAAAGACCCAGAAACACAACGCGCCCTCGAACCTCTGGCTAACAAGGCACATAAAGGCCCCAGGAGCTGAAAGAGAGGAAAGAAGTATGGTAGCCATCTGGAACACAGTGTAACACAGTGTGGGTGATTAGATAACAGAAATAGAAATCGGTTGGCTCACAGCTGTGGAGGCCCCAAGTCCAAAACCAAGACTTTGGCAAGTTGGCTTTTCTGTGGGCTAGAAAGAATGGCCTCTCCTGGGCTTGTGCCCACAGCTTGTTGCTAGCTGGCTTCTCCCCCAGTCTCCTCCCATAGCATGTGTGTGTATGAGCGTGTGTGTGTGCCCAAATTTCTCGCTTTTATAAGGATACAGTGTTAATGAACTGGATCCATCCCACTCCAGCGTGACCTCATCTTAACTGCTTAGATCTACAATAGCCCTATCTAAGATCACATGTTGAGAGTCTAAGGCTTTCAACGCATAAGTAGGGGACCACACTGAAGCCGCAGGAGAAGATCTAGTGGAGTGAACTCTAAGCCAAGTCAGAGGGTCCAGAGGGACAAGGTGAGCAAAGAGTTAGGCAGAGGTCTGGACTGGATGGGGAGAAAGAGCAGAAGGATAAGGAGGGACAGAACTCACATCAAGCCGGCTTTTCATGTCAACGTGTGGGCCTTAGGCCAAGTTGGTGAGCTACAGAGCTGTAAATCTGGAGGCTGTCTATAGAGCAGCTCACATCAGGAAGCTGCCAGGCCATGAGTCAGGGTCTTGGTTGGTATAAAATCTAGTCTGAATCAAGGAATAAGATTATAGGGAGGAATTCAAGCCAGTTTGGGGGAAGTGTGATGAAAATGTTATCCACATACATAGAGCAAAAGGAAGTCAATGGAGGTCCCTCAAAACTGAGCTCTGAATGTAGCAAACGGGGGACCTCAGGGTTGGTGGAGACAGTTTGGGATGGTGAGGGTCAAGGTAACAATGGCACACTCGCTTACACATCTGTGTGTGCCAGGCTCTTAGGAACCAACGAAGAGGAGGATGCACTTCCTGTCTTCACCAGGGAAGAGATGGGACTCAAACAATGACATCTCCATGTGACAGGTGTTACGAAGGCTGAGTTGGTCTTGCAAGGCTCAGTCCTACCCAGGTGGGATGTCCTTGTACAATCCTTGCACTTAGGCACAGGCTGAGAGTCTTATGGAGTGTGGGAGGAGTTGGAGAAAGAACCAGAATCCCTTGCCAGAATTCTCCTGGGAGAGATTCCAGCACATAGAGGTTTGAGTAGAACTCAGGATTAGGTTACGGTCTGACCTGGGAGTCCTATAGAAACAACAGCGGGGGGGGGGGGGATGAAAGAATAAAGACACATTAAAGATTAGAGTGGTAGGAGGTAGAAGGGGGTAGAGAGAAGTTTAGGGCATGTCCTCCTTCAAGGAGGACAAAGGGTCCTAAGACAGGAGAACTAGAAGAATAACCAGCTTAAAAAGAGCCCAGGGCGGGTGGGGAATGTTGATGCGCACCTGTGGATCCGAGCACAGGATGCCGGACCCAGGGCTCCAGTAATGCTGTGCAAACAGGAAAGGGGGAAAAAAGATTAAATTCTTGGAAAATGATTAATCCTTAGAGGAAACCTTGAGAAAGTCGCTTCCACCAATTTTAGGTGCATTCTGGTGTTCAGCAAGATCGCATTGCCATAGCAACCAACTCTTCCAAAACCACATAAACAGGAGCCTTACAATAGCAAAATGATGAAGGACACAGCCCAAGAACTGGGATCTTTGGGGGCTAGGGAGGAGGTGTGCTCCACTCGTCTTACATAAATGTGCACCTTCTCTGGAGGCCTCTGATAGGAGAAACTCTCTTAAAGCTGCTCCTAGGACAGCGATTCAAGTCTGTGCCATAATCAGTCACGCATGAACGTATGTCTATACTTGACGGTAAGGCAACAGCAAAGGATGTTTATCGAGAAGCTAATGTGGTGGTAAGAAATTTTTATTATAAAATAAAAGCAAACTGTAGTCCTCGCTCTCAGGAAATAGCAGCAGAAGATGGCAAGATGGAAGCCACTTTGGGCTACGGAGTTGATTTCAGGCCAGAATGGGATATCACTTGCTGTGGTGTAATGAAGAAGCAAATGGAATGCCGGTTTCATTTGTTTCAGTTAAGCCTCAAGAAATTAAATAAAAATATCTTTTAGAGGTAGTCAATCCAATATAGTATAGATAGGTGATAGATAGATTAGATAGAGAGAAAGATAAATAGATAGATAGATAGATAGATAGATAGATAGATAGATAGATAGATAGATAGATAGATAGATAGAGATTGCTATCAATTTAATCAGAACAAAAAAGTTTAGTACATTTGAAGACAGTGAATCCATCCACTGTGCTCTTAGAAAGTGTGTTTTGTTAGAGTTAGATCACAACAAAGTATGCAACTCCAAGCTGCAGGCACAGTTCCAAACTTTTCCGTGTTTCTCGTGGCGTCGGAGAACATGTGCAGGCTAGAGTTGTAGGACAGCGTAAGGCCTAAGTAGGCATCAGCAGTAACCTGCTGTCTGTAATGCTAGCCAGCAGGGCATGGCTGCAAATGCTTATGCAGTCCCGCCCTGCAGAAAGCCTATTTAGTCCCTTCCAGCTTAGAAGGGAGACGCCCGCTGGATGTCTTTCCACCTACATCTCATTAAGCTCAGCCTCTTCTCCCTCTGTGAGGATTAGGAATCTGCCTACACAGCCTCACAGAGTGTGTGACTAGGGAGAAATCTCTTTGGAACACTGCCACTTGGAGTTTAGTAACACTTGAATCTTCTACACAGCTGTTCAAATGTAGATGAACTTTTTCATCAGGACCACCAGCTCCCAGGTAATGACATGGAGACTTCTTATTAATTATGGAAACTTGACCTTAGTTTAGGCTTGTTCCATTAGCTCTTATAATTTAAATTAACCCATATCTTTTAATCTACATTCTTTTAGGTGGCTCTTTACTGCCCATCCTGCTTTCTCAACATCTGTCTAGCAACTTCTCCTGTTTTCTTCCCAGAGCTCTCTCTGTCTGGAAGTCCCGCCTATACCTCCTGCCTAGCTATTGGCCATCTAGCTTTTTATTAAACCAATTACAGTGACAATTCTTCACACAGTATAAAAAAATAATCTGCAATGTTTCCTGCCAAGGCCGAGGGCCATTTGATCATAATCTGTAGGTGTGAGACCCACTCATCAGTATTTCCTAAGCACTCCATATGATTCCAACATGCAACCCAAGTTGAGAACCACTGACCCATCACTTCCCCCCAGAATATAGGACACAAGGGACAGGCATGACCATCCCAACTGATCCCTTTTCTAGTCTTCATTCCTTCAATAAGCTTTTATTAAACATCTTGTCTATGGGCTGCATGCTGGGAACAAGCTGTGAGCGGGTAAGGAGGTACAGTTGGGAGAATGTGTGTATACAAGTGAGTCGGTGACTACCCCTGGGCTTCTCTACACATCTCCCATCCTACTCCATGGTCTGATTCTTCCTCACTGAAGAGACTGTGTGGGCTCCTGGCCCTGGGATTTCTATGGTAACATCATCCTCTCTCCTACAGCCCCTGCAGAAAGTACTTCTCTGGTTGTTTGGCTTATTCATGCATCTTTGGTGCCTGGGAAGAGTTACATGGTTTATCTGTACATCCCAGCCACCTTCTGGTGTCCCCTGACTCTACCGCTCCTCCGTTGGGAATCATCTACAGTCATTTCAGTGTATAAAATACATCTGCCTTGTCTCCACCTCACGGTCTCTTTTGATTTATGAGAGGTGACCCTGAGCTGTTAGCCCATCAACAGGAGTATTGCTTGAGGCTTGTTCACCCAAAGCGACATCATCCAACATGACTGTAATTGGTGTCATCATGGGCCTTGGTCCAAATCTACAGAATGAAAACCCAAATTTATCCCAGATCCCGGGTAATTTCTGTGCTCAGTGCAATTCAAAAAAACTCCTAGGGATCTCTGAGGAATGAGAAGTTTGGCACCTTCAAATTTTATTTCTGTATATGAGTTTTCAGATTGACTTTTGAAGTGTTCATTCATGGTCACTCCCAAGTTTAACAATTGTGTTCACAACTAGAAGATAGCCTATAAACTTCGCAGTTCTGATGCAGATAGTGGGGCTGATGTTCTGCTGTCCACACAAGTCTCTGATTGATCAGCTTGCTCTCACAGAGAGCATCCCTGCCCCACACCCATGTGGCAAATGCTCTGTGAACAAAACCAATTCCCTTTTTTTTATAAATAGGCTTTAATTTTTCTTAAGTGCTAGGAACAGATGTTTAGTTTGGGTTCCTGGCTCACAAAACATAAGGGATAATCATGGATTAAGAGTTTTTCTAGAGCAGTTGTAACAGCTAGTGTCCTCTCACTGAGGGGAGCTGATGTGGGATTCCCCTCTGTATGCTATGAATACCACTGGTTAAATAAAGAAGCTGGATTGGCCTGATAGGGTAGATAGGTAGAGAAAACTAAACTGAATGTTGGGAAAAGGAAGGCTGAGTTTAGGAAAGAAGCCATGTAGTCCCACCAGAGACAGACACCAGAATTTTAGCCTGTAAGCCACAGTCATGTGGCGATACACAGATTAATATAAATGGGTTAAATTAATATGTAAGAGTTAGTCAATAAGAAGCTAGAGCTAATGGACCAAGCAGTGATTTAATTAATACAGTTTCTGTGTGGTTATTTCGGGGCTGAGCATTTGAGAACAAACAAGCGACCTCCTTCCAACAGGGAGCCTTCCTCACACCTGACTCGGAGAGGATCGGTCTGCTTGTGGTCCAGCCAATCTGCATTTATACAATATATATTGGCCCAGCTTTGCCAAACAGCTGAATAATTTGACTTGTTGCATGGAGTTCTTTGGTACTGGTCACTTAAACAATGGAAATTACCTGGCATACTAACTTCAGACTTGTCACAGTTGTGAGCTTTTATTTTTTTAAATTTTAAATAATTATCCAACAAGAGCAACTACTTCTTAAGGTAGTCTTTGCTTGGAAGAATATAACCAAATGGCAGAGCAGTGATCCTCAGCACAGCTCACCTTTTAATCCACCAGGAAGCTTTCCATTGTCTTATTTGCTGAGACTCCCAATAGATATTGCCTTAATAGAGTTTGAGAGTGGATTTTAGCCCTGATGGGAGTCACCCAGTTGACACTAACATGCAGCCAGACTTCAGAACTGCAGTTCTAGAGTTTCAAAGGTTCAGTCTTCTGACTTAGTGTTCATCTACTGGGTAAAGCTGACAGCCATGATGTAATTACTCAGATATATTAAAAAAGGAAAAGGCATGGTAACACACACCCTTAATCCCAGCACTCTGGAGGTAGAGGCAGGTGGATCTCTGTGAGTTCAAGGTCAACCTGGTTGAGAGAGTGAGTTCCAGGACAACTAGGGCTACACAGAGAAACCCTGTCTTAAAAAAAAAACAAACAAACAAGAAGGAAAGGAAAAGTATATGGAAAAAAGAGTATGGACCCACTTCTGCATCCTCTTCTCTAACATCAAGATAAGTATTTCATCAGACACTAGTTCTGAGCATTTGGACGAGATGTTGTAGCAATTGAGACAGCGCACATCATTTGACCAACTCACAATGAATGAAAAGTGTTGCCGGACTGATAGACGTGACACTATTCTCTACACTGAGAAATGCAACTTCACGTCCTCGGAGTCTGCAGTGGCACCATGACACAGGGTGCGACAAGGGAGTTCTCTGCTGAGCTTACACTCTTGAGCCCCCAATAATGACTGAAATAAAGTGAGGGTTGTCCCATAGGAGCCTCTCATTGTAACCCCTCCTTCCTCGCAGAAAAAGAAATCCCCTGAGAGGAAGCAGTCAGAACGTGTCAGAGGATGTCAAGAGAAAATAATGTTCCCCACAATTGAGAATTGCGTTGTTTCTGTTTTTAAGAAGTGTTGTTACCCTCAGTTTATAAAATCCCTGTCCTGGCTAATTTTATATCAACCTGATACAAGCTAGGATTATCTACCAGAGAGGGAACCTCAACTGAGAAAAAATGTCTCTATTAGATTGGCCCGTAGACAAGTGTGTGGGGCACACTTGATTAATAATTGATGTGGGAGGGCCCAGCCTACTGTGGGTGGTGCCATCCCTGGGCTGGTGGTCCTGGGTGTTAGAAGAAAGCAAACTGAGTAAGCAGAATTCCTTCATGGTCTCTACATCAGTTCCTGCCTCCAGATTCTTGCCTTGAGATCTGGCCCCGACTTCCTTTAGTGGTAAAGTGTGACTGATCTGGCAGTGTAAGCCAAATAATAAACCCTTTCCTCTCCAAGCTGCTGATGGTCATGGTCTTTATCACAGCACTAGGAAGCTAACTAAACAAGCCCCCACGAGACAAATTGAATTCATTAGTGAGGAGGAATACTCTGACAGGAAATTAGTCAGAAATACTTTTGGTTGCTGGAGACGTTTATTTTCCTTTAATTTTAGGTTATTTATTAAGAATATTAGGTAGTTTTCTCATTTTTCTCTTAAGTTTCACATCCCATTAAGTGTGAAATTTGGTAAGTAGGCATGTATGGATTACTGCATTCAAGTATACACAAGGATTTGAAAATAGAAATGTAACACTGGAGATCAAAGTATTTCTGCTGAGATGAACTTAGAAGTTTGTAAACTGTGGGAATACTGCCAAAAAGTATGGATCCCATTGAAATTAATCCTCGAGTCCCAATCAAAATACCACCTTTATATTGCCCTTGCAGAAGGCACACTAGGCTACCCACTTTTCAGACTTGCATTGTTTAGGTCTGGGCACTTTAGTTGAGCTAAAAAGCATGCCAGTGAAACATATCATAAAATGTAGGATCTCCCCAGGTGATACAACCGCTTGTAGGAAAATTAAAATATGCATATGAGAACGACTGAGCTCTGGCCTACTTCTCAGACCCCAGTGAGGCCCAGAAGCAGCCGTCACCTGGACCTCAGTGTCATACTGACGTTATCCCTTGCTCATTCGGTGCCATCCCTGCCCCCACAGCAATCACACTTTACCGTGTGCTCACAACTATTTGCTCAGCAATAGTGAAAAATGATGAGGGAAAGAACTCAGACTTGGACCCGGTCTATACCTTAAAGCTCTTGCTCCTGGGAAAGTCATTTCATTTTTATGAATTTTAACTTCGTCATTTGTAGACTGAAAGAATTATCCCCTTATTTGTGCAGAATTACTAGAATAAAGTTAATGAGAATCCACAGGTAAATATCCCCCACTAAGGGGCTGTTGGCATCACCGGCCACTCAACCCTCTCCCCGACCAGGGCTTTCTGCTACGCCTTGCAACATCGTACTAGCCACACCATGCTCTCTGAATGGAAGGGAAGCAACCCAAATTGTTGGCATCTGCTGCCTTGCGCTTACTGAGCTATTAGCCTTGCAGCATCTGCTTTGAGTTTCAGAAAGAAATTGCCATTTTTAGACAAGAGCAGCATTTTCATATAGCATTTCAAAACGCTTCAATCCTGCAATGATTATAACTTCTGCTTGATAGGCTCTAGTCAGCATAACCACAGAGAACAGCCCAGCCCGTGAAGGATCCTTCACTTAGATGTTTAAATAGAAGCAATAATGAAGCTTGAAGAAGCTTTTAATTACCCAGAATTCCAGGAGGCAGGGGAAGCACTGGTCATAGAAACACTAGTTTCCTTCGCGGTCTACTGTGCTGATCACACATGCACACTTGACGCATTTCTGTGACCATTGCTAAGTCTTTTTGTTCTCAGTTCTTACAAAGTTCCCACGAAGCAGCAAGCCTTGTTTTCCCTGTGTTTCTGGATATTTTTTTTTAAGACTGATTTTTGTTTCATGTGCGTGAGCGTTTTGCCTGCACATGGCCTGTGTCCTTAAGTGTTGAGCCATCTCTCCAGCCACTTCTGAACAATTTTCTATAGGTAGCGTGATTTTTAAGTCATCATGCCCCCCTGAGTCCCCTAAATATCTATTTCCCATTTGGTGCAAATGTCTCCTGAGGGGAGCATTGAGCAGGAAGTGCAGAGGTCAGAGAGATGCAATTTCCAGGGAAAGTCCCCACTGTCAGAATACAGAAGAGCAGCCTTGTACTATTAAACCAGCCAGGTTAATTGTAGGACATAATTGAGGTTAATTGTTTGTGTCAGGATGAATAACTTAATTCTTTCCATCAAGATGGAAAATAAAGACAAAGGGACCCAGCTGTCAGGATCCCAGAGCCGGAATACACCACCTCCCACAGTACTGTTTCAGCACCAAGGGCAGAACCTTGCCTGCTCCTCCCCCTGGATGTGACTAATGAAGCCGCCTTCTGGCTGGCTTTTTATTTGTTTTGTTGTTGATTTAAAGGGGATCTGTTTGTTTGCATTTGTTTGTTTGACATAGAGTTGGGGAGGTGGCTCTAAGGGTAGAGGCTAAAAACCTGAATT
>NC_022010.1:32285900-32291260 GCF_000317375.1 Microtus ochrogaster | reverse complement strand
AAAGGAGAGAGAAGGCTGGGAAATGTGGAAGGTTGTGAGGGGAGACAGGACGCGTCTCCACATGGCCCTAAAAGGCTGCTCCATCTTAGGTAGAATTTGTCTAGCCTGGGCTTCATTAGCCACCTACCCGTGTTTTACATTTGAACTGTGTCTCTCCAGATTCCTCCAAGAAAATAAAAGATGTGCTGACTGAATTTAATGAAGGTGGAAGCCTCAAGCAATGCGACACACACAAGGTAAGACTATTTCCATTTCAAGTCTCTTTTTTAAAAAAGATTCTGTGTCCTAGCCGTTCCCCACTGGCATCTCAACTTGCCTTGAAGACCTTGCTCTGAGACCTGTGTCGCCCCAGGTCTCAAGCGAGCCATCCATGCCATCTGTGTGTCGTCGTCCCCCCCCCCCATGTTCTTTCACACGCCTATGCTGTCCTACAAGACTCCATCACACCCCTTTTGCCCTCACTCCTCCCCAGCTCCTCATTCTCAGTGAACACTGAGAAGACAGAAGCAAAGCTCCAAGGCAGGGTCCCTCGCCCCTGTGCCCCTTCCCCGGCCATTGTGGGTGAGCCCCGCTGTGCTCCGAGTCTGCCTCTCTTCCTCCTGTGTGTGGATTACTGGTAGGCTCTGCTGAATCAAGACCCCTCCCCAGCCTCCCCCCATTCTCCCTCTTCCTGTCTTCCACATCAGTCTGCCTATACACATTAGATTTTCCCCAGCAACACAATGGTGCTGGTTCTCTGCTATTAAACTTTGTCTATATACAACACCTCCATGTTCTCTTCTGCTTTTTCCAGAACCCTTCAAGCAGTGTGTAACTCCCGTTCCTTCACTGATACCACTAGTGAAGACACCATGTGCCTGAACCCCATAGTGATGTTATTCAATGGTGCTGGAGGCAACTTGTCAAATCTCCTTCATCTTCCTCATTTGGCTTCAGGACACCGCACCCGGAGATTTTTTTTTTCTTTCCCCTGAACTTGACATTTTTACCCTTGAAGATTAGACATCTCAAACTTCTGAGCTAAAATGATGTCCCTCATCTTCCCCCGTAAAACATGTTTCTCCATCAGTCCATCCATGACAACTTGATGAGCGACAGGTTAAGAACTTGGGTGATTAACCTAAGAGTAGGTAATTGTCGCTGACTTATCTCTTGTTCTCGCTGCCCCACGCAGTTCAGCAGGAAACCCCACCACTTCTACCGTTCAGAGAGATCCTCATGGTGCTTCCCACCTGGCTCCATGACCTGACTCATCACCCCTGCACCCTGCTCAGACCACCGTAGTGTCCTCACTGGACTCTCTGCCCATTCTCTTGTCCTTTGAAGCTCACTCTTCACACGGATCCTGGGCAGTTTGTTAGAACATATGCTTACGCTGTCACTCTCCCATGCCCCCACCCCATCTCTACTCAGGACAATCTAACTTGCTCTGTTCTCTAGCTTTAGTTTTGCCGACTTCCCCTTCTCCGGTCCTTCCCGTCATAGTAGCCTCCTGGATGCTCTGAGACAAGCTGGTGCCCCGAGACCTCTCCTGGTACCACTCTGCTTTTCCCGGGACATCCTCCAGCACATCCACGTCCTTTGTTCCCTCACTGTGGTGGTCTGAAGGAAAATGCCCCCCAAAGGAAGTGGTATTATTAGGAGGTGTGGCCTTGTTGAAGTCGGCAGAGCCTTGTTGGAGGAGGTGTGTCACTGGGGGGGTGGGGGAGCTTTGAGTCTCCTTTGCTTAAGCTTCACTCAGGGAGACCCTCAGACCATTTCCTGTTGCCTGTATGCAAGATGTAGGACTCTCAGCTCCTTCTCCAGCACAGTGTCTGCCTGCGTGTCACCATGCCCCACCATGATGACAATGAACCGAGCCTCTGCACTTTATGCCAGCCACCACAATGAACTGTTTCTCTTTGGAAGAGTTGTCATGATCATGGCCTCCCTTCACAGCAATAGAAACCTGCCTGTGACATTCACCTCCTTCAGGTCGATGCTCAAACCGCCACCCCAGTGATTGTCACCTTCTTCCTTCACACTTCCCCTTCTAGGGCCCGGCTCTATTTTTCTCAGCACTTCCCACCATCTATCTGGCCAACTAATTTACTTCATTAATTCTCTGCCTCTCTCACTAGAATAGATTTGCTCAGTGCTGTGTCTCCAGTGCCCAGGAGAGTATTTGGCTCATTGCAAGCAAATGCTCTTTGCATGGGTAAATGAATGCAAGGCCTCTCTGCCTGTTTTCGAGTTCACAGCACGTAATGTTTCTTGGGTATGCAGGTAGTGTTCTGGGCTCTGCAGAGTAGGCAAGGATCATGGAGCATAATGTCTGCCTTCAGGAATCGAGGGTCGAGCATGAGTCTCAGACCTTGAGTCACGTGGTTTTGGGCTAGCCTTTAACCTCCGCCATCCCTGCACAGTATGAGCTTGTACAATATTTCCTTGAGGCTTAGTCCCCTCATCTGTGGACGGAAGCTAGTGAGACTATTAAAAGTTTGAAGTGAATGAATTAAAAGAAAAATGCAAAATATTGAATACGTTATAGGACATGTGATTATTTCCTTTCTATGCCCCTTCCCACAATGCCATATCCCTTGCTCCCTTTTCCCTGCTCCTGGGTCATATTACAAAGACTTACTAGAGAAAAGTAACAGCCCAGCAAAGCTAAGTTAGGAAGAGGCTACCATTCACTCGCCAAAGCCTTCTCCACTGGCTCCCAGGAAGAATCAACAGAGACTGTGTTCTCTAGGTCCACCTGAGAAGGGCTGGGGATAAAACACCAATCATTGGGAGGAAGAACGGGAGAGGGGTTGGCAGAAGGGAAGGGAGCACCCCACTTCAAAGGGCATTCCTGAGGAGAAGCCATGCAGAGCAGCAAAGAACACACTGCCCCACACCTCCCACCTCCAACTCCAAAAACAGGGAATGAAGGGCTGGCGGGGACTGGTAATCAGCTTGTCTGCCTGGGGGCTGATGTGTGGGAGGGGAACAGTTTGGTCAGGGCCACCACTGCTGTGAAGGCCTAGAGGAGCTTTCAGAAGCAGGGAGCCTGTCTATCCTAAGTGTGCAACCGCCCTCACACCCCTCAGGGTTGATCCCCCTCTCTTTGTATGCCTGGCCCTGCTTCATCCTGGGGGAGCTCTGCCTCTCTCTCACACAGCTCGCCTCACTTCTGGTAGGTGTAATGTCATGGCACGGACTTGGGGAAACAAGAAGGGTTTTGTTTCTCTTGAGCTTGACGGCTTCCTGTCACCAAAATGTCTTAGCGAGGAGTTAGCTGCCAGCAGGGGCAGGTTCCTAGAGAACCTAGAAGCAAGAGTAGGAAGGGGAATTTGCAGAGGGTCAGCTCTGGCCGTGATGGATACGATGGACCAAACATGCCCTTGCTTTTATCTCTAAGTGATCCTCTGGAGAGAAGAACGGCGGTGACAGCTAGGGAGTGAGGAAAGCCCAGCAGAACAGAAAAGGTGGTGGGTGGCTGGGTGGCACTGAGATACACTGAGCACAAGTTCTAGCTTAGCAGTATGCATGGTGGCCAGGAGCAGGCTTTTAAGACGTGAGCCCTACTTTCCACCGTTGCCTCCTGCCTGGGGCACAGCAGTTTCTCCAGCTTCTCTTCACCCTTCTAGACCTGGAGCAGAATTAGCAAGCCCTCCTGAAACAGGTTCCAGCAATAGCGATTACCTGGCAGGTTGCTTCATGGGTTTGCAGCTCCAGAGAGAACATGGATGATGAAGGTGCCTGAGGAAGGTGATGGTTTCTTCCCAGTGTGCCTCCTACTGGCTGGCATCTAGTTGGGTATAATCCTCCAATACTCCTTACCTAGTCATGCACTAAACATCTGGTAAGCCGTCACTGTTCTCGGCCAGGGCTTGTACAGAACTGTCTAACTTATATATCCCTTTCAGAGGAGCACACGATCAGTCTCTCTTGACCCCTGAACTTGTGGTGCTCGGAGGGAGTGACTGGGAGCACTGTACCAGCCCAGGGACCTGTGACAGAAACAGTCACAGATGAGTATGCCATCTCTGGTTTGTCCCACCCCTAGTGGGCAGGGACAAGTCATGGAATGTCCTGAGCACCGGTCGCATAAGCAGGCCCAGGTCCTCTGAGGATATTCTGATTTGAGTGTTCCGTGTTGATTCTAAGCCATTCCATCTTCCAGAGCATGCGGGAGGGAGATCATGGATGGGTAGGCATGAATTCGGTCATCATTTCTTCCTAAGGTCTCACATTCTGTCCTCATCCTGTGGCGCTCAGCACTGCTGACTACATATTACAGTCATTCCAGCACCTGTGCCTGTAAAGACTGAACACTGAGCCTCTGCCTGACTGAGAGTGGATGATCCATTGGTGACCAGCACGGCAGCAGGCCATCCCTTTGATGGACCGGTGGGGAAGTCAGCATCTATTCGAATATCTATCAGGAATGGTTCAGGAGATGGAAGTGAAATGAGCGATTCTCATTCTCACCCAGAAGCTCTGAAGGGAGTCCGAGAATGTGTAGCAATTTACTGTATTTATCCAGAACGGCATCCACGGGTTTCACAAGGCAGGAACCAAGTCAAATTAAAGAGATCCAGGAGCAGGAAATTCCAAGGGGTTTCAGGCAGAAAAGCAGAGCTAGGATTTTAACAGTTGAAGAAAGCAGTGGCCTGTGGAGCTTGCTCAGGAAAGAAAAGGGGGGCTGTGGGGACAGGATGCATAGTTGCGCCTTAACAGATAACAAGAAAAAATGGCAGATGGACTGAGGGTTTGAAGTGGCTCCACATCTAGGCTGGAGTGGATTACAGAGAAGATTCTGAGTCCCAAAGGTCCCAGAAAGCACATAAGGCTGACTAACTGGACTGTAGCAACATTGTTTCTATATTAATTATATATATTTAAGCTTCTATCTATATTCCCTGGGGTTCACTAGAGTTTCTTTTCTGTATGTGTGTTATCTCGTATAATACAGGAGATCAGTCACGCACAAACGGCTCTCAACTCTCCCATGGGCAATTAGACACCAAGGAAAATTTTTAAGTAGGAAATCAGTCTTCTCAGGGTTGTGCTTCAGGAAAATCAGCCTGACGGGGCTGGGTACAACAGATGGGAGGAGTGACGGAAGGAAGCGGGAGCAAGGATGCCTTCAAGAGGCGTTGTATGGGCTGGAGGGATGGCTCAGCAGTTTAGAGACTTGTTGCTGTTACAGAAGACCCAGGTTTTAATCCCAGTTTCCGCATGGCGATTCATAACCGTCTGTAGCTCATAGCTCTAGTTCCAGGAGTTCCAATGCCTTCTTATAACCTCCCTAAGTACCAGGCATGCAGGCAATGCACATGTGTACACGCAGACAAAACGCTTATGCACAGAAAATAAAATATTTTTTTTTT
>NC_022010.1:32276892-32285800 GCF_000317375.1 Microtus ochrogaster | reverse complement strand
GAACGAGAAAGGAGGTGTGTTAGGTGCTGTAAAGGGACTAATCCTGCAAAACCAAGAGAGAAGAACCAGTTCCAGGTAACTGAGGGGTCAAAGCTGACTTTGGAATATTGCCATTGGCTTTAGCAGAAATGGCAATCAGGAATAGGATCCTAACTAAAGAGGATGCCAGAGAGGTTTTGAGAGCTTCTGGCTGAAGGTAACACTGAAGCTGGATGAGTTTCCCATGCCTGAGACCAAGGGTGGGTATTTGACTGAGTGGCATGGTCACGCCCACTCCCATACGTATCCTCAGCGGACTCCATATCTAACACAAAAGGACTCCCACAGCCAGGCTTGTTGTTACACTATTTATAACAGTCAGAGACTAGGACTAGCCTAGATGTCCATCAACAGAAGAATGGTAATAAAAATGCTGCATATGCGCACAACGGAATCTTACTCAGCTATAAAGAAAAATGATGTTATGAAATCCGTAGGAAAATGGATGGACCTGGAAAACATTGCGTTATGTGAAGCAACACAAACTCACAAAAACAGATTCCACGGTCCCTCTGATATGCAAATCCAAACTTTAGTGTTTGTTTGTTTGTATAGAAATAAGGGATTTTAGATTGGTTTAGACTATGAAACATGATCGCAGACCATGAGAGGGGAAAAAGAGCTGATGAGAAAGACAGTAGAGAAAAAGCAAACGGGGTCACATGACATGAGAGGAGGGGGTGGAAGTACACACAGGAAGAATGGGGGACGATGGGAGAACAAAGAAGAAAGAAAAACAAAAACAATTTCATTTGAAAAATGCTAGGTGTGATGGTTCACACCTTTAATCCTAGCACTCAGGAGGCAGAGGCAGAGGCAGGTGGGTCTCTGAGTTTGAGGCCAGCCTGATCTACAGAGTGAGTTCCAGGACAGTCAGGGCTACACAGAGATACTGACATATCAGCCCCCTGCTTTCTAGACACTAGACATCTCTCTGGTGGCTGGTTTTGGGGACTTCATACTGGTGTCTTGGCACTTCTCAAACTGATCTTTTCCAGTCACCTTTAAGCTTTGTTGTTTTGTCTGTTTGTTCCCCACCGCTAATTTGTTTAGCTAAACCTTTTGTTTGGTTTGGTTTGGTGACAGAGTCTCTCTATGTAGCCCTGGCTGTCTTGGAACTCACTATGTAGACCAGGCTGGTCTTGAGCTCAGCTGTGTCTGCCTCCCAAGGGCTGGGATTAAAGGTGTGAACCCCCACAGCCTGCCATTAAACTTTCTTTTTAAGACCTTCTTTTTCAGAAACACTTCATTCTGATCGTTTCCATCTGGTGCTAGCTTAAAACTGTCACACTGTCATTTAAATCAGTACTTGTCAGTTAAAATCATGCAAAGGATAAGGCAAAGGAACTTTCGACATCAAAGAAAGAATTGCAACGTCATTAGCAAAAATTCAGTTGAACCAAAATAGGGAATAAAAAGCATCAAAATAAAATCTCAGCGTGCAAAGTAGCTTCAAGAAGAGAAGGGAAAATTCTCCAGGGAGCTGAGATGAGAACCTTACCAAAGAGACAAATACACTTAAGACCTCCAGGGAAGCAGGCTCCCCGGCAAGAGGTAGGAACCCCAACAGACTGAAGGTCAAGGGGAAAGGAAGGCCAGTGTGGTCTCTTTGGAGAAATTAAAGGGGAAGGAGAAGATTCCCTTGGAATGTGTTCACAGGTAGCAGACAAGCAAGACTCCATCAGAGACAGTGAGGGCAGGAACACAGGGTGGCACATGGGTAACGCTGGAAAGGGAATGAAATCACTCTGTCGCTGTGTCCAGCAAAAGAGCAGAAGAGACAATCTGAAATAATGACACTGCAGACAGAGAGGGGCAGAAAGAGAATCAGAGACTTGGGACAGAAAAGGGACACAGAAAGCAGGATAGCGGGCACAAAAACAAAAAATGTCAATCAACCGTGGGCTGGGTTCTTTTAAGCTGAAAATTAAATAAATGAGGAAGTAAGTGGTCTGTGTCCAACAGCATCAGGCTTCTTCCACAGTGCAAAAGAGATCTCTAGGACAGCCCTGGACTTAGCAGAGATTTGGTTGCGAGTTCCCAGCGGAGCCCACACCTGACTTTATACATTCAAGTCAGCTCCTGATTCCAGGAAGGCTTGCTGAAGCCCCAGAACGTGAAAGGGGTTACATGCTTATCAGCATTTTTCAGAGAGTACCAAGGAGGTTTCCAGAAAGGGATGCCATTCTCCTGCCTGTTATTATTCAAAGGCCAGCACAGCAGCAGTTGGGGCAGCGCTTCTTCTGCAAATGGTTTCCAGGAGCATCTGTGACTTGATGAAGCTCCAGCGCCAGGGATGAGAGCTCAAGCCAGGGATGACTCACGGCAAACTGTCATTGTTGTTAGTGAGTGCTTGCTGAGGGCTGCGGCTCTCTCTGGCATGGCTACTCGAAGCCTGGGACCAGATGCCAGGCGGTATCGCGATGGTTGCAACAGCTTAGCTTCCTGTTTTTCTGGATGGCTAAAGCCTTCACAATAGCATGTTTTGGGACACAGCTGAGCCAAACACACACAATTCCTTCTCATCTTGGGATCTGTCTAGAGAAGGTGAACATTATGAAAACACTGTGGGGTGATGAAACCTGTCCTTCCTTCCCCAACCTCGTCCCCAACTTTCCGAGGCCTGAACTCAAGAATCACAGAGGTGGTTATAATCACCAGAGAACCTTTCCTTCCATGCTATTTTCTTCTGCATTCTTCTTCATCGTCACAAGAATTTCAAAGCAGTGACAGAGTCCTTGCTCCATAGACCCATGACCTTCACATGAGCCTAGGAAAAGGCAGATAGATCCCCGGAGCTCTCCATTTGTCAACCCCACTTTTTAGACATGCTGTTGGGAAATCCTTTGAGAAAGCCATACTTTCATACAATGCGCCTTCAACGTATTCAGCGCCTGCCCCTCTCACCCCTTTCCGGCCTCAGTATCCTCTTCTCATTGATGACCCACCAAGCCCAGCTTTGCTGCCCACATACGCATGCATGTAGGACCATCCACTGAAGCATGGTAGACCTACCAGGGACCACACCCTTAATGAGACTTGACTCTTTCCCACAAGTTGATAACTCTCCATCGCTCCTCCATTAGCTGGGAGGATGCCTAAGTCCACCCCACCTCCTCTCCATGGTGGAGCGCTAACTGGCTTGATCCGCTCTGGGGCTTGTGCAGGTGACCCCAGCTGCTGAGAGAATGAGGGTAGCAGTCCTGAAACATCTGAAAAGCGTTGTTGCACTCGGGTCCACCCTTACCATCTGTTTACCCCTTCGTTCATAGCAGTCTCTGAGCCTGGGGAGTATATCACCCCTCCTTTTAATCCCAATTGAGACCAAACCAGGCCTTCTTTGTGCTTGATGGTCAGCCACCATGTTACCTCTGTCTGTGTCCCTCTGTCTCCCGGAGTTTACATTCCTGCTCCCCACCTACCCCTTCACTTCCGTGGCGTTCACTTCACCTGCCTCACCCGCCATCGCCATCGCCCTCGTCCCTTTCCTCCTCCATTCCTGTGCCCTTCCCTCCCTCTATTGACTTCTCTCTTCTTGCCCTTCTCAGCCCATTAGCTATGATGTCTTCAAGCTGTTCATGAGGGCATACCTGGAGGTGGACCTTCCTCTGCCACTGAGCACACACCTCTTCCTGGCCTTCAGCCAGAAGCCCAGACAGGAGACACCTGACCACCCAAAGGAGGGGGCCAGCAGTAGTGAGCCCAATGTCTCAGGTACAAGGACCAGCTTTCCCCAAGATGGGAGGATGCTGAGCATCTGTAACCCCTGGCCACAGGCATAGGCAGCACACTAGCCGGGAACCTGAGCCTAGGAAGCGGGAGGGAGACCAAGGGTCAGGGGCTCCTCTCTTTTAGACCCTCAGAGCCTCTGTCTGGTTAGTCCTTCAGCAAGTGGAATGAAAAGGGGGTGAATCTATCACTCAGAGTCAGAGGATAGGATGGGTCAAGAGGGGAACACAAACTAACACATGGTAGAAAAATAAGAGCCTCCCAAGAAGGCTTTCGCCCATGGTTAGAGACATTCAGCGCATGTCCCAGCTAGAACTAACCAGGGACTGTCAGAGGAGGGGAAGTCATGGCCACTGTCTTAATGGAGTTTCAGAGAGCATGAGCCAAGCTGAGAACTATTGTAGGACACAAACACAACCTCCATGATCCAGAGCCCCTGGGATGGTCCCCTACGTGCCCCTAAGGGTCTGGAAAGCATGAACTGGTCTTTACGTCTTCTTCTTGTTCCCTAGATTGTAATGCGGATAACGCTGCCAAAGCAGATGAGGCCTGCGCTCCTGACACTGGTAAGACATTGGGACGTGAGGTTTGGGGGGGGGGTGTCTTAGTTAGGGTCCCTATTGCTGTGTAGAGACACCATGGTGGCGGCAGCTCTTATAAAGGAAAACATTTAATTGGGGCTGGCTTATATAGTCCATGATCATCATAGTGAGAAGCAAGGCAGCATGCAGGCAGAAGGTGCGGAACAAGTGAAGCATGGTTAATAAGAACTCAGGGTCGGTAACGGGGTTCAACCTGAAGATCTGAAAAGCAAGACAGCCAGCCACTGGCTCTGACCTCAACCTCAGTCTGAAATGGCAATCCTGCCTCCAGGAATCTCAGAATGAGACTGTGTGGTGAGAGCTGTCTCCTCCCATTTTATAATCCTCTCTAGGGCTGGGATTAAAGGCATGCCCCACCGTGATTAAAGACATGCACCACCTGGTTTCTATGGCAACTAGTGTGGCTCCTGGGATTACAGGTGCATGTCATTGTGCCTACTGGGATTAAAGGTGTGTGTTATCATAACCTGGTCTGTAAGGCTGACCAGCGGGACTGTTTTACTCCCAGATCTTCAGGCAGCCTTTATTTATTAAAAGACAATTGAAATGCCACTATAAAGAAGGAACTGGGAGTTCTACATCTTGATCTGCAGGCAGCAGGAGACTGTGTCCCACATTGAGCGTAGCTTGAGCGTATGAAACCTCAGAGCCCACCCCCACAGTAATACACTTCCTCCAACAAGACCACACCTCCTCATAGGGCCACTCCTGTGATTCTATGGAGCCAATTCCTACTCAAACCACCACAGAGGAGGAGGAACAAGATGGCCAGCTGGCTTTTTACCCACACAGTGAAGAGATTCTAAGGCTCACTGAAGGTTCTTACCTCCCTGGTCCCGGAACAGAACAGGTCAAGGCTTGGGGCAGGTTGCCAGGTGTTTACTTCTGACAAGTTGCTTACTAGAGATGAGGAGGAGCCTTCACAGGAAGCATGGGATTGGGTGGGAGTCTGAGTGCCAAGACCTGGCCCTCAGGCAGAAGTATAACTTATTCTACTCTCTACCAGTGGGCGGCCGGAGTGGCTAGGGCAAGTATGTAAGAGTATGTCCTGCTGGGCCAACAAACAATGTTCATGAGGGCCTGGAGCGATGCGCCAGCAGTCAAGAGCACTGGCTGCTCTTGCAAAGGAATCCCAGGGCCCAGGTAGCAGCTCACAATGGTCTGTGACACTCGGATGCCCTCTTCTTGCCTCCATAGGCACCAGGCATGCAAGTGGGACACAGACATACATGCATTAAAAAATGTCCATACATATAAAATTAAATTAAATTTTAATTTTAAAACAGAAATATCTGTGTCGTTTTTTGAACAAGTTGGAGAGTTTCTAATAATTACCAAAAGATGCCAGAGGAAACTGGTTTTGAAGATCTGGTTTCTAGGTACCTGCTTACTTCATTTTCCTCTGACCTTCAGTTTTATACTGCTTCACACAAAGGAGCCAAGGAAACCGTTGTGGGGCTAGGGATTCAATCCAGACCTGTCCAACCTCAATTCCCTGCTCTCTTTCTGTACAGAATGAGGTAGCCAAGCTGCCGGGTAGGTCGCTCCTTGCAAAAGTGCCATTTTGGTTAGTTCCTGGTGGAGCTGCTGTAGAACCTATGGTCTGTTGACCCGCCTCTGGTACAGCAGATCTGGAATCTTCCCTGACACGTTTATCAGTGAGAAGCCTTTCTCTATGTGCTTGACAAACCCAGGTACTGGAAGAGGCAAGACTCACCATCCGTGACATTTACTTTCATGTCCAATAAAAATGTCCTGGTCACTCCCCATCTTAACTAGATCAAGGGATAGAACATGTTGGCTAAGAATCTGGACCGCATTCCCAGCTCAGACACTATCTAGCAGAGAGCTGTGGGCGTGTTTGAGCAATATCTGTGTTGCTGTCCCTCTGTAAAACGGGAGGATAGTGAGTATTGTTATGCAGGTTGAACGAGTTAGCAGCTGTTCAAAGGCTCAGAACAGTTCCTGACCAAAGTAAATCTTCCATAATATCAGCAATTAATAGTAACCCCCACCCTAGATGAACGTTCTCTACTTAGATCATTACAATCAGCCAGACTATCCTGGAGGCCACAGCTTCTGTCTCCTGGCAGGCCAACTTGGCGTGCTGTTCGGATGGGAAGTCATTTGAGGACCATGCACTGTGATCCTAAGGTTTCAAATGCAAAGGCTCGGAGAGGCAGACCCTGTTTGCTGTACAGGATTGTACTGTTGAGACAGTTTATACACACACAAGCATGAAGTCCAGCTCTTGGGAGGGACACTGAGGAGAAAGACTGCGGTTCCATCGTATTTTTAAATGTGTGTCAGATGAAGTAGCTACAAGGTAGGACTGCTGAAAGAGACCAGAGACAGTTTCAGCGGAGCCTGGGAGGAAAGCCTCTTCAAGTGAATATTAGCTATAATCCTGATCTTTCTCTTTTCCTGTACCAAGAGAGAAGCCAGAACCATTATAGGGCTTTTAGTGTTTGGTAGAAGCATTGGTAAGTCAGTTAGTTGGGGTTTGTCATGTTGTTTTGAAATTCACTATGGAGCTGAATGTTGTGATGTTTATATATGCTGGTAGTCCCAACTTCTCAGGGAGCGGAGGTGAGAGGATCACTTGAGCCCATGAGTTCAAGGCCAGCCTAGGCCACTCGGAGACTCCACCTAAGAAGAAAAGCGAGGGGCCACAGAGGTTAAGAGCACTTGCTGATCTTCTAGGGGACATGAGTTCACTTCCACCCCCCTCCTCAGGTGACTGTAACCTGGCTTTAAGGGATCAGAGGCCAGAACGGGAACACACACTCATGAGCACATACACACACACACACACACACACACACACACACTATACATAATTGAAAATAATAAAAGTCAATCTTTTTTTAAGAGGCAGGGGAAAAGAGGGTGAGACCAGAGGGAGAAGAGAAAAGTAACCCTACACACAGAACTCAGAACATACTCTGGAAAGAGAAGGCTACGGAGGCAGCTCATGGCACTCCAGAGAGCAAGCATGAAGGGAACCGGGCCTTCCTGATGCCTTCGGTGATAGCCATAGGGAAAGACAACCCAAAGTTGTCTGATTCACTCCTGCCGGCCCCCATCAGCTATGCTAGTCCAGGGCCCGGCGGGGAGATGAACTGAACGCACATGTGAGTCTTACATCTTACACAGAGTAACAGATGATCAAATCCTGGCACAAAGCATCTCCCCAGCAGGAAGGAAGGGGCACGTTTTTAAACTTGCAACAAGGAGGCATGCTGCCGCTGCCCCAGCTCCTTTTACCCAGGCACTGGGCACGTCCAGAGAAATCTTCAGGTTGCATTTCATGCCCTAAGGCCCAAAACAATCTAACAGGGTTTGCTTCAATGTATGAGGAGACAGTATCCAAGAACACACAGAGGGGAGGTCATGTGATCTGAGGGCAGCTGGACAGTGACATAGTGGAGATGGACATTCCCGGCTCACTCACAGTAGCTCTGTCATTCTGAGTCTCGGTGACTTGGCATGCGCTGTTCATCTGCTTATGGTAAAGGAAAACATCAAGCCCTATGGGCTAAACCATGAAAAGGCAATTATCTGAAGTGCAATTCAGTGAGTTTTTTTTTCAACTGGAGATTTAAAAAGTAATCCATTTCCTGCTAGGTTCCCTTCAATAGATAGCTTAATTAATGCCCCTGTTTACAAAATAATAATAAATAAAATAAATAAATAAAAATAAGAATTAGGACCAGGCAGAAGCACAGAGAACCCCTTCCTTCAGTAGGCAAGCCCTGTGCTCACTTGCAATCTGGCCATCTCTGAAAAACCCTAGACTTTTCTTGTCCAAGTAGACGCCATAAAATGCTAGATCCTGACTGACATGGCCTCCACCAATCACACCCTTCTGTTCTCAGGTGTAGCACAGCCCATCTCAAGTCATTGCTTCCCAGAGCAGGGCAGAAGAAAGAGTCTTGCGCAGAGTGCAGGCATTGACTCCAAGTCCTCCTGAGTCCCTGTCACGGTGCCGGTTCACAATATGAGAAGGAAGAGTTCTGGTTCTTGGGGTTTTATTTGGTTTCTTAATCTGTTGAGATTTTTCAGGAACCCACAATGTTGACTCTCTAAAGGAAATACCCTGCTTTTTCCGTCTTTCCAGTTATAAAAGTAGTATGCTCATACTGGAGACAATATGAAGAATAATCCTCAAGCCCCCCCAAAAGAAACAGCAACAATAAGATAGTAAAGATTGGCGGTTGTCAGAGTCCAAGGCAAAGAGTTGACTCGCCAAGCACAGAAGAGCTGCAGGGTGGTGAGACCCCTCCTCACAACATCACAGCGATGGACATGTGTCCAAATCCTTTGTTCAGATGGTGGGATACACCATTCCAAGAGTGAGCGCTACCGTGGGCTGTGGGTGATAATGACAGGTCGAGGCAGGACCACAGTTATGACAAACGCAGCACTCTTCGTGGCATGTCGATCATGGAGGTTGTAGCTACGTACCAAATTGTCTACAGGGTACGTGAACTAAATCTCTGTACCTTCTCCTAGTTTTGCTATAAATCTAAACTACT
>NC_022010.1:32265990-32276018 GCF_000317375.1 Microtus ochrogaster | reverse complement strand
TTGAGCTCAACCATATTTGCAATTAAATGCCTATGATTTTATAGGTTTTCCCCAATAGGTTTCTTACATGATTGCGATCAGGCTATATATAATTTTTAAGTTCGAATCACTTTTCGCTTAATATTATAGTCACAAACATTCCTGTCACTCAAGACTTTTGGTGAACCTCAGTTTTAATGCAAAGACCTCTTTTGAGAGGTTTTAAACAAAACAGATTGAATCCAGCGCAAGCCCAGTCAGTGCTAGAGTCCCCAAAGTCTCCCTTCTGCAGCACTGCCCAGCTGGACGTCAACATGTACTGCAGAGACAGTGGACTAAGGCAGAGTAGGCAGGTGCAGCCTGCCCTCAGTGAAGGCGCTTGCACCAGGGCGGCCGCTGGATGAGAGCGGATGACTGGAGGTTTGGGAATTTCCTATGTGGGAGCATGAGAAGGAAGGATGCTAATGGGATCATCGGTGTCTAGGACCTCCCTGCAGGAGTAAACTAAACCTTGTTATGAACCAGAACTGTGACTCATGATCCGCCCAGAACTCTAATGACTGGACCATCTTCAGGAAGAAGTACTACTCTTACATAGCTCAGCTGAACCGTAGCTGGCATAAATGACACACGTTTGAAGTAAAAAATGGAAAACTTCTGAAGTATGCGTGCATCTATAGAAGCCAGTAGGACACCAAGAGAATGAGTGCATCCACCATCCAGCATGAAGTCCTTTCTCCAGCCCTGCCTTCTGTCGCTATGACTGTCTCCGCACCATCTGCACTCTGTGTGAACAGAACCGTGCACTGTTTCCTTTCTTAGCTCTTATATTTGTTTTTTCCAGCATGATCAGTTTGATATTTAACTGTGTATATTAATTGTCAACATATTTTGTTTGTTAATTAATATTCTAACATATAGAGTTTCTATAATTAGTTCACTTGTTGGAACAGGGGCGTTTGGTTAGTTTCCAGTTTGGGATTATTGCAAACAAACTTGTAAATATTCTTTTATAAGTCTTTGTAGGGAGAACTTCCATTCCCCCTCAGCAAAGACCTTGGAATGGAATACCAGCTATCACGTAGCAGGCACCGTGCACGTCAGTTCAAAGGAAATTGCCAAGCTCGTGCCAAGACTGTTGGGCTATTTACATACCTGGCTGCACACAGGCCCCTGCCGCTCAGTCCTTCATCGACATTGTCGTTTCTCCTTGCTCTAACACAGAAAGAGCGGCATCTCACTGTGGTCTGGGATTGCATTTTCCTGGTGACTTCCTGTCACCTGCTCAGTAGACTAACGGTCATCTATGAATCATCCTTAAAAAAAACATTCAAAGTTTTTGTTTTACCCAGTGATCCTCTCCCTGGAGCTAACAGTGTCTTCTGAAGAACAAAATTTTTTAGTATTTTGAAAGAATTATTGACTCCATGAGTTCGAGGCCAGCCTGATCTAAAAAATGAGTTCCAGAAACAAAAGGCAACACAGAGAAATCCTGTCTCAAAAAAAACCAAAATAACAATAATAATAATGATGATGATGATAATTTATTTTACTTTATGTGAACTGTGCCTGTATGGATGTTTTGCCTGCATATATGTATTGTACCATGCTCATGTCTGGTGCCTATGGAGGTCAGAAGAGGGCATCACACCTATAACTTGGGTAATCATGGTTGTGAATCACCACGTGGATGCTGGAAACCAAACCTGAATCCTCTGGAGAGTAAGAATCGCTTTTAGCCCCTATATCCAAATTTTTTTAATTTTTATGAAAGACAGTTCAATGCGGTTTGTCTTGTGGCTGATCTTTGCTCTTGTGTCTTAGCAATCTGCTGAACTCAAAATTAGAAAGAACGGTATCTTAACGCCATCCAATCTTGAAGGGTCTAATCCTTTAACATGGTATCTATTTATTTAAGTCTTTGCTAACTTCTATCTGATATATTAATATTGTGCAACCTTTGCATCTGTGTTCATGCACCCTCTTGTGATGTCTCTGATTTGGGCAGTGTAGCAATGCTGCTCTTCTTCTGTGGGTTGGGTAGGATTCTTGTCCTTTAAATTTTTCTTGGAGAATTTGTATAACATCCTTAGCAGTTCTTCTTGAATGCTGAGTACAGTATAGACAGTTTTTGTATTTCACCAAATATCTTTATGCTTGTTTAGGGCAAAGTGAGAGTCTCTGGAAATAGTCACAAGTGTTTCCGTACCATTAAACCTCTAGAGCCGCTGCTGCCTCACTGTTGAGGCAGTTTTTGGGGGTCCTCAATGGTAACATGTGGATTCTAGGGCCTTCTACCCCATTGCTGAGAATGAGCATTCATTCTGACCTTTATTTTGATCCCAGAGTTTGTCCCCCTTGTCCTGCTTCTTCCCCTACGCCCATCCCAACCATAACCATCCCATTCCCCAGCCTCTGGCAGTTTCCTCGCCAGGGAGGAACAAGTCCCACTCGGTTATAGAACTGAAGGTGACCTTGTACATATCTGTGGGTGGCTGTCTGTCTGTCTAGGCTCTACTCCGGGCTCCCAGCTCTTCCTCAACTCACAGATAATGCCAGGATCTGCCAGAGTGCCCCCTCCCCGCACCCTGGTACAACATGGTACAACATGGAAACTTCTTCCAAATGCTAAGATACTAACCGGCATCTCGTCTCTCATTTGCCTCCCATTTCCTCAGGGGCCCTACTTGAAATATAACATCCCATAAACTTTTGCTACTGTCCAGGTACCAGCTGAGCCAGGTGGGACAATACATCTGGTCTGGTGTTACTCTGAGGTATAGACAAAGTGGAAGCCATTGATGATGTTCCAATGGATGAATAGCCTCAGCACACAGATGTAACTTGTGGCATTAGGGACTCCCCAGTACAAAGGACTATGTTCTCATTTGTTTTCCACATTTCTGGATGAATTTCGGTGTCATTTCTTCCAGGAATAATTTTAGTAGTTTGGTTGCAGAAGTAATTTCATCTCAATCTCTCCCACCTCACTATTTCTCTTGTTATCTCATTCAAATTCTTTTTACCACTTCCGGGTCACCTTAGAAGCTTTCCGCCCTTACTTACTAGAGGTTATGTCTTCCCGCAGCTCCAGTGTCTTGTCCAATAGAACATTACCTTCAGACCTCTGACCCTCTGCGCCTTCTGGGTGAAGCTTTCTCTTCCCCTATCTTCTGTCTTCCATTCTGGGTTTTGTCGGTTCTGCCGTGGTCTCTGCATGGTCCCTCTGTAATGCAGAGACCTCTCATCTCCTCTACGGTCAGTCTGGATGACAGCTAACTCCTTTCTAACTCACAGCCCATGCTGCGGGACAGGGCAGACCTTCTCTCTCAGCTCTGCTGTCCCAGGGTGGAATGTTCCCTCCCATCGTGTGGCTCTTTGGTTCTCTGAATAGTGTGAGGTGCCCGAAGGCACTGCCATCGAGGCTGCCTCCACCTCTGTTCATACTGACAGCGCTCACTGCTTGTTGGCACCATGGTGCCTCCATGGGCTTGCCCACTGGCAAGGGTTCTGTTCCGCCCCTAGTCAGTTGTGTCCTGTGGGTTGTGCATACGCCTATGAAAAGAGTTCTCATGGGTATGAAAGTAGCCAAGCCGCGGAGAGAAAGAGCAAAGTACCTGAGGAAATCGTCTTCGCATAGTGAAATGAAACCCCTCTTGTTCTCACTGATAACGAATTTTGTACTTCTGAACTAGGGGGCAGAGTGTGGGGGAAGCTTTTCCTCGTGGAGCATTTCTGCATTTCCTTGGCAAATAGTTAAGGTTTCCTAGTTTCTGAAAATGGGATTGTGAGTAGGGTTTTCCTTTTGGATCTTAGTCTCTTCATTTGTCCTTAACTATATTTTCAGAAATGAATTATGAGATACCACATCCTCGCATGGCTCCAGGGACTGACCTACTTGGGGCAGTGAGGGAACGAAGAAAAGACAGACAGATGCAGAGGTGCAGAAAAGCTAGGATTAGGCCGTCTAGGCTCTGATGGGGAAGCCACAGCAACCCAGAAGCTTTGCCAAGTGTTTGTCATCTACAGTTAAACAAGGAAGCGGGGTTATTGCACAGCAGCTGATCAAGGGGGTGGGGTCATTACCTCAGATAAATGAGACAGGACTATTACATACAGCTGAACAAGGAGACAGGCTTCACTAACTCAGTAGATGCACTCTCTGTAGGGTAGCAATCTCCAAGAGGTGAACACAGTGGATGGACGACAGGGAACATCTTCTGCACGCACTATGAGCATCCACGTATGAACTAGTTCTGCACACACTGTGAGCATCCACGTATGAACTAGTTCTGCACACACTGTGAGCATCCACGTATGAACTAGTTCTGCACGCACTATGAACATCCACATATGAACTAGTTCTGCACACACTATGAGCATCCACATATAAGCTAGTTCTGCACGCACTGTGAGCATCCACATCTGAGCTAGAGGAAGGCTCTGCACTGCCATGGGTCTGAGGCACTGGTCCTTGACACTGTTGCCTCAAGTCAACAGCGCACATCCATTATCTGGGGACGCCACATTGACTAAAGGCCTCTTCAGGTCCCCTGCTAAGGAAGGGTAGGAATGTGGTGAAAGCCCACCCAGAATTACTTCTGCAAATGAAGTATTGAGCGCAGTATGGTGAGTGGCATTTATCTGTCCACTGTGTTATCACCAGGACACACTGTCGTCTTTCCTGGAAACTCAGAGAATGGATAAACTTTTTGCAAGGACATTCAGTCCTAAATGGATCAAAAAATGAAGCCATTCATAGAAAACAGTTACAGCCTGGATTTCTGTGACAATGCCACATCATATGCATTAATTACATTTTTCTGACACCCCTAGAACATTCTCTCCTCAACCATGGAAAAGCTGGGACCATAAGGAGAGTTAAAGTTTACTGACGTGAAGGTCCTTAGATGCTCTCCTTTTGTCTTTCAGAATCAAAGATGGAAAAGACACAAGCACCGCCTAAAGACCTAGAGACTGTGGCCCCATGGGAGGATCCTGATGCTCTGTCTTCAAGCCCAGATGCTCCCGTGGTGTACCTGAAGGATGTCGTGTGTTACTTGTCCCTGTTGGAGACGGGGAGACCTCAGGATAAGCTAGAATGTAAGTGCTCACTTGCCTAGGGCCTCAGCTTCTTCCCTGAGGAAGACCAAGGTTCCTGCCCATCATTCCTCACACGCTGGAGATGCACCTGGGCCCTGGGGAGGTTTCTCTGACTCTTTACTAGCGGTGACAACAACATGTCCTAGAATCTACCCAGGACACAGCGCCAGCCTTGAAGTTGGGAAGGGCATCTGAGACCTTGGCCGTTTGAAAGAGAGAGATTGCTAGCAAGGTCTCAAGACTGCTTTGTCTGGCAGGTCCTTCTGGGTTCCTCTAAGTAGAAAGCTGCTGCTTCACCCTGATAATATTTTTTTTAAGAAAAGATACTCAACATCTGCTCTTCCCCTATGTGAGCCCAGAACTCCGTAACTATAGGATGTCCTCCTCCTTTCCCTCCCTCCCTGTTCTTTACCATTACTTTATTGTATTTTATGTCATTTATTTTAAGACAAGCTTTCTCTATGTAGCCCTGGCTATCCTGGAACTCACTATGCAGACCAGGATGCCTTGAATTCCCAGAGAATGGCTGGCCTCTGCCTCCCAAGTACTGGTATTAAAGGCCTATGCCTGCATACCAGGACAGCCCTCCCTGCTCTGCCTTCCTCCCTTCCTGTCTTCCTCCCTTCCTTCCCTTCCCACTTCCTTCTTACCTTCTTCCTCTCTTCCTCCTTCCATCCCTCCTTCCCTCCCTCCCTTCACCATCTTTCTTTCCCTGATCTCTAATAAGCCTCAATCTTGGTAGAGTTTATTTCCATCTCTCCACTCATCCCTATGCTGGAGCTCTTTGCTCAGCAGGAGAGTTAGGTTTGGTTTTGTGGTGCTTCAAAGTCAGTTTCAAAAATACCTTCGGATGCTGGGGATGGTGGCACATGCCTGTGGTGAATCTATGAATTCAAGGAAAGCCTGCTTGACATAGTGAGTTCAAGGACAGCCAAGGCTGCGTAGTGAGACCCTGTCTCAAATATAATATTATTGAATATATATTATTCAATATATATTATTGAATATGTATATATATATATATTAAATGTAAAACCAAACAGGCCTTCAGGAGCACAGTAAGAGCTAGGCAGATAGAGCCTGTGGCCTTGAAGAACTGTTCCAGATTGCTCTCCTGACCTCTAGAGTCATCGGCATGCTTTTCTGAGCGGGTAAAAGGATCCTGTTACAGAACTCATCTTATATCTGCCTCTCTTGGGAACTCAAGTAGCAGCAAAATAATAAATTTTGTAGTAAAAGTCAAAATTCAGTTAATAAGACTAGTTAACAAAGATTATTACCAAGAGAAGAATGCCAAAGGTTAACTCTGCCAACCCCAAACTGACAAACTGGCTCCTTTGCTCTCCTAGGCTGGGGGAGTTCAGGATGCAAGTCTTCAGTGCTAGTTTGGTCAAATGTAGCAGATTTCTTTTCTGTTCTGGCTAAAGTTAAAAATGAAATTATCGAATGATTTCCAACAGTCAGGAGGGCTTTGCATCTTAGGCATTGTGTGTGTTGATCGCCAAGGTGGATGCGTCAATTCTTCATGTCGCTGCCACTCAGACTGACTTTTTCCAACAGACAGGGAGAACAATTATGCTTTGTTTTTTCAATACACAGACTTTTTTTTTCTTCTCGCATGCATTACATCCTGACCACAGTCTCCCCTCCCTCCACTCCTCCCAGTTGCCTCCACCTCTCCCTCTCCACCAGACCCCCTCCTCCTCTGGTACCCTTCAAAACAGAGCAGGCCTCCCAGGGACATCAACTGAGCACAGCATAATAAGTTACAATAAGATTAAGCATAGCCCCTCGCAGCAAGGCTGGATGAGGCAAGCCAGTAGGAGGGAAAGAGCCCCCGGGGCAGAGACATCTCATTTTCACTGCTAGGGATCCCACAAGAACACCAAAATAAACAACCATAACATGTATGCAGAGGATCTGACTCAGACCTGGGATAGTTGCTTCAGTCTCTGTGCGTTCCTATGAGCCCTGCTTAAGTGATTCTGTGGGCCATCTTCTCGTGGTCTCCTAGAGCCCTCTGACTCCTACAGCCTTTCCTCTCTCTCCTTCCTCTGTGGGGTTCCCCGACTCCTGCCAGTGTTTGGCTGTAGGTCTCTGCATCTGTTTCCACCAGTTGCTGACACCTCTCTGATGACAACTGAGCTAGGTGCTGATCTGTGAGCACAGCAGAATATCATTAGTAATCATGTTATTGATTTCTTTTCCAGTCATGTTTGGTTCTGTCTTGGGTCTCTAGGCTATCCAGGCTCTGGATCCTGGCCGTCCAGGCAGTGTCAGACGTGGGCGTCCTCTCTTGGCACGGGCCTCAAGTTGGACCAGTCATGAGATGGCCACTCCTACAAGTTCTGTGACACCATTTCCCAGCACATCTTACAGGCAGGACATATTGTAGGCTGGTTTTGTGACTGGTTTGATGCCCCAGTCCTCCTGCCAGAAGTCTTGCCTAGTTACAGAAGATGGCCCGTTCAGGCTCTGTATCCCCTATTACTAGGCGTCTTCTCATAGACTTCAGGGGGTTCCCACAGTACTATGTTTCCACAGTGACCTCCAAATGCCCCCCAATTCCAGTTGTCTCTCCCAGTACTCTCCCTGCATTCCCCCACATACACACTGCCTGATCGCTCCTGTTCCTATCCTCACCCACCCAAAAAATCTCTTCCCAAGGAGAGCCTCCTTGGTATCTAGCCTCTCTGGGTCTATGACTATCCTTTTACAGCTAATGTCCACTTATGAGTGAGTACATACCATGTTTGTCTTTCTGGATCTGGGTTGCCTCATTCAGGATGAATTTTTATAGTTCTATCCATTTTCCTGCAGATTTTATGATGCCATCCTTTTTCACAGCTGAGTACTATGCCTTTGTGTAAATGTACTACATTTTCTTTATTCTTTGGTTGAGGGGCATCTAGGTTGTTTTCAGTTTCTGACTATTATAAAGAAAGTTCCTATGAGCATAGTCAAGTGAGTGTCATTGTGGTAGGTTGGAGCATCCTTTGGGTATATGCTCAAGAGTAATAGAGCTAGGCCTATGGTAGATTGATCCCCAATTTTCTGAGAAACTGCCATATTGATTCCAAAGTGGCTGTATAAGTTTGCACTCTCACCAGCAGTGGAGGAGTGTTTCCCTTACTCCACATCCTCTCCATCATCCAGCATGAGCTGTCACTTGTGGGTTTTTGATCATAGCCGTTCTGACAGGTGTAACATGGAACTCAGTTGTTTTGATTTCCATTTCCCTGATGGCTAAGGATGTTGAACATTTCTTTAAGTGTTTTTTGGTCATTTGAGATTCCTCTATTGAGAACTCTGTTTATATCTGTATCATAATTTTAATTGCATTATTTGGTGTTTTGATGTCTAGTTTCTCGAGTTCTTTATATGTTTTAGATTTTATCCCTCTGTCAGATATGGGGTTGGCAAAAAAATCTTTTCCCAGTCTGTAGACTGTTGCTTTGTCCAATAAAGGTGTTACTGCCTTACAGGAGCTTTTCAGTTTCAAGAGGTCATACTGATTGATTATTGATCTTAGTGCCTGAGCTACCGGTGTTCTGTTCAGGAAGTTATCTCCTGTGCCAGTGCGTTCAAGGCTATTTCCCACTAACTCTCCTATTAGGTTCAGTGTATCTTAATCTATTTGCATTTTTCTACATGCTGATATCCGGTTAGACCAGCACCATTTGTTGAAGATGCTTTCTTTTTTTCCATTGTGTATTTCTGACTTCTTTATCAAAACTCAGGTTCCAGAGGTATGTATATTTATGTCTGGTCTTTGATTTAATTCTATCGATCAGTCTGTCTGTTTTTATGACAATACCATGCAGTTTTTATTAGTTCGGTAGTACAGCTTTAAATCAGGGTGATGATACCTCCAGAAGTTCTTCAATTAAACAGGATTGTTTTTGCTATCCTGTGTTTTTTCTTCTTCCATATTAAGTTGAGCATTGTTCTTTCATGGTCTGTAAAAAAAATGTTTTGGAGCCAGGTGGTGGTGGTGCACACCTTTAACCCCAGCACTTAGGAGGCAGAGGTGGGCAGATCTCTGTGAATTCAAGACTAGCCTGGTCTACAAGAGCTAATTCCAGGACAGGCACCAAAGCTACAAAGAAACTTTATCTCGAAAAAAAACAAATTTTTTGAAATTTTGATGAGGATTGTGTTGAATCTGTAGACTACTTTTGATAAAAATGGCCATTTTTACCATGTTAATCCTACTAGTCCATGAATATGGACAATCTTTCCATCTTCTGAGATCTTCTTCAATTTCTTTCTTCAAAACTTGAAGTTTTTGTCATTTACAAGTCTTTTACTTGCTTTGTTGGAGTTACCTCAAGGTATTTTATATTATTTGTGGCTATTGTGAAAGGTGTAATTTCCCTGATTTCTTTCTCAGTCCATTTGTCATTTGTATATAGGAGGGCTACTGATTTTTCTTTGAGTTAATCCTGTATCCAATCACTTCATAAAAGCTGTTTATATGAGTTACTTGGTAGAATTTCGGGGGCTGCTTATATATATTATCATATTATTTGCGAATAATGCTACTTTGGCTTCTTCCTTTCCAATTTGTATCCCCTTGATCTCCTTTTGTTGTCTTATTGCTTTAGTAGAACTCCGAGTGCTGTATCGAATAGATAAGGAGAGAGTGGACAACCTTGTCTTGTTCCTGATTTTAATGGAATTGCTTTGAATTTCTCTCCATTTAATTTGATGTTGGCTATATGCTTGCTGTAAATTGCCTTTATTATGTTTAGATATGTCCCTTTTAACCTTAATCTCTTCAATACTCCTATCATGAAGAAGTGTTGGGTTTTTGTCAAAGGCTTTTTCAGCATCTAATGGAATGATCATGTGGGTTTTTTCTTTTAGTTTGTTTATATGGTGGATTACATTGCTGATTTTCATATATTGAACCATCTCGAGGAGGAAGCCTACTTGATCATAGT